>NC_143052.1:103144545-103447575 GCF_052426305.1 Pelodiscus sinensis
ATGATTATGACTGCTTCTTATCTGCATTACTATGTCACTTAGTGGCCCTTGTCATAGATCAGGACCCAAACACAAAGGACAAAAAGATGGTTCCTTCACCAAGCGGTAACAGTCCAGCTTTCTACCTTCTCACAATAACACCTTGTTTCCTGACCCCACAACCTGCATCAAAGGACTTGTTTGGAACCAGAGGAAATTTGTGCTTGTCTACTTAGCACCAGCAGTGTGTAGCAAGGACACGTGCTTTATAAAATGCTCAAATGTACTGTTCTCTAACTGCCTTATGTAGGTTCTGTCATGATGTAAGAGGTATTTAGTTTGCAGGATTGCGTTACCATGGACTAGTACACCAGCAAAGTCTACATGGGGCAGTTGGAGCAGAGTACATTTGAGTACTCCGTGTATCATACAACCCTGGTGTGCACTGCTGATGCCATGTAGACAAACCTTTTGATGCAGTTTGTGGATACCACATTCCTTCCTCCAACATGTAGCTCCAATTCCTCCTCCAGTATACCAATATCCAGTAATCCACAAATGGAGTGTTCTGACTGGTTGTCCTTTCCAGCTGACTGGGATCTGCTAAGTTGAGCATGAGCACTCATAACTTGGTGGTTCTAAAATTATACAAATCTGTGACGGGTGGCAGGTATGGGGAATTGCTCTTTGATGCAAGGGGCAGACTGGCTCAAAGCCTGATTTCTTCCCAGGGGAATATCACTGCAGTTGAATCACCCTAGGGTGTGTCTAGACTACATGCCTCCTTCGACGGAGGCATGTAGATTAGCGAGATCGGAAGAGGGAAATGAAGCCGCGATTAAAATAATCGCGGCTTCATTTAAATTTAAATGGCTGCCTCGATCTGCCGATCAGCTGTTTGTCGGCAGATCGGGGGAGTCTGGACGCGATGCCCCGACAAAGAAGCCTTTCTTCATCGACACAGGTAAGCCTCGTGAAACCAGGTACAAAGGAGGGTCATTAGAACTCAAATGGCAATTTATTCCTAGTGTGGCCCTGCCCAAGTTCTTACCTTCTATGAGAGAGATCTGTTTCTAGAAAGGAAAAATGAGGTCAGAGTTACAGGGGCAAATCTGGTATTTAAAAATAATAATTTACAGATAATTCCAGGATATGGCAGAGAAAACATGGCTAGGAGTAATAAGGTTAAAGATATATTAGTGGGGCTGTTTTTCTGATACTGACCAGGAACTGATTTTGGACTAGTCTGAGAGTGTTAGAATATTGTTTTCTCTGTCACAAGATACGTCTGTACAGCAACGTTATTTTTGAATAATTGTCGTTATTCCAAAATAACATAGTGAGCATCTATACAGCAAGCCATTATTTCAAAATAATGTCGAGATGGAGGACTTCTTACTCTGACTCAGAGTAACCCTCGTTTCACGAGGAGTAAGGGAAGTCGAAGGAAAAGTGTTCTTCCTTCAACTTCCTGCTGTGTAGACAGCACCAAAAGTCGAATTAAGGTATTTCGACTTCAGCAACACAATTAACGTAGCTGAAGTTGTGTAGCTTAATTTGAGTTTTACCCTGCAGTGTATATGTGCCCAGAGGGAGTCTATATTGCACTGAAGCAGAAGGAGAAGACTTCTTTATCAACAGATTCAAGTAAACCATGGATCTAGATATATGCATCCATGTAAACACAGCTGTCAACTCAACCTAAATGAGCAGGCATCCCTCTGAAAAGAAACTCGTCCCTACACGTGGAGTAGGAGTTTCCACATCCAGATTTTGGCTGCAGGTCAATACAAGCACTGAGTAGCATTTAAAGAGTCTGGATGCATCCCAGAGTTTTGACTAGCCAGCAACCAAGAAAGTACTCATATAAAGGCTGGGCAGAGAATTGGGATATAGTAAGCGGTAAAGGTGACCTGAGTGGAAGCATGAGGCCTTGCAAGTCTCACCTTCAGGTCTGCAGGCAAAGCTCAAATTGTAAGCACACCTCAGTAGCTCACTAGTGCTGATAGGGAGTGTGGGATGGTAGAGCCTAGATCACCTCAGGCATTGTCCACATAGTTCCTAATTGGAGGAGATGTCCAGTCTCTCTGATTGGCTCAGACTCATCAGAAGAAGGCACCAGGTAAGTTGTTGGTTGGCTGCTTCATTTTGCAATTTTTTTCAAACCAAAACCAAGAGTTTTGATAATTCTCAATGTCATTTAAGCTATTTTTTTTCCAGCTATAAATCTTTAAAAATGCCACTCAGATGAGAGATAAAATGTCTGAAAACTTTCCTGGCCACTGGCCTGAGTTACAGTGTCATTCTGGTTTCAGGTCCCTACACTTTTGGACCGTGACATATCTCATATCCTGGAAAGTTCACAAGAGAATTTAAAATTTGGGTTTGGTTTTAGCATATCTACATTTTCTTAGACCAATTCTAAGAATTTAACCAAATCTAATTTTTTTATTAGAATTCTACAGTCAGACAAGAACTAGAAGGTTGAATCGTAACAATGCATCTTGAAATGTCAGCTGTGTCTTTATCTAGGCCTAGGTTAAGCAGGTGCAGATCTGGTAATCATATTATAGTGCTGGAACTCACTTCTTTGTTAATTTTCTTGCAGAAATGGCATTTACAACATGGAAATTGTCTTATTTGATCAGACCGTGTCCACCCAGTCTGGTATCCTGTCTTCATTAATAGTCAGTTTCAGATGCCTCCAGGAAAGATGTAAGAACCTCACTGTAGTCAGACATTGATTACATTTTAAAGTTCTTAGTGTCACAGCTCACAGGTTGTATCCTCGCTCGGCCCATCCGTTCCCAGGCAGGACCCTATCCAGTGTGGCAGCCCCTTCTCAGGGAGCCCACTCCAGTGCAGCAACCTTCTCTGGGGTGACCACTTTCACCTGGGGGGGTCCGCCCCTCCGCCTCCAGGACGGCGCCTCTCAGGGCCTTCAGCATGACTGCCTCCACCATGAGCCCCTTCAAGGGGGTCCACGCCCTCTGGACCCCTGGGGCCTCCACTCCCAGAGAGAATAGTGCAACCCTGTTCTCTAGACCAGAGCAACTCTCAGCCAGCACAAAACAAGAGGGTTTATTGAGCTTTGAACACAGTAAAGGATTTCTCAGGCTTGTAGGCCTGAGCCCTCAGCCCTGCATGGCAGTCTCCCCTGTAGCTAGCTAAGTCCTGCCTGCTTTGCTGTCTGTCACGAACAGCCCCCAGTCTCCAGCAGAGCCTCTAATAATCCCAGCAACAGCCCCTCCCCAGTCCATTGTCTTCTTTCCAGGTATCAGGTTCGCCTGGGCCCCTCTCTTCGCTGCCTCTCCTCTCTTCTGTCCAATGTTCTCCCCTCACTGGATCAGCTGGGTCCATCGCAGGGGTCTCCCCTCTGCAGCCCATTGTCAGTCATCTGGCCGGAACCAGCTGTATCCTCAAAGCAGGGCTGTGGTCACCAGGGCACTAGCTGCCAGGGCTCCAGTTCTGGGCTGTTCTCTGAAACAACAAACTCCTCCTCCCATTTCACATTAAACCAGTAACATCCGGGCACTGAGTGCCCCCTCTGCATGCAACCCCCCTTTGAGCCCTCCAAACTCCCCAGTTCCTCACACTTAGCCATGGTATAAGAATTTTAAATATTTCAGTTCTTAAGTATTTTGTTTAACATTAGTAGGTCAGATTATCCTTTCAGATACAGCAACTCAAATCTATTATTTCATTGGAATTCCACTTTGTTATTGAATATATTATCTACTATGGCTATTAATGGCTTATTAATAACAAGTTGAGATATGGTCTACACATTAAATTAATGCTCTATTTGCCCTTTAAACCCTTCTCAGATTATGTTAAATAGGAAGGGTAAAAACATTGATCTTCCTGAATGCCATCTCCTTTGCATTTGTTTTCTTCTGTCTCTGGAGAAATAGATGTAAACATATAATTTAAATCACTGTACCAGTAATCCAATTATATCAGAATCTTGTAGTTGGATTCTGCTAGAAATATAACATTCTAGGCAGAAGATGTGTAAGTGTGAAGAAGTGTTATGACTTTGGTTTCAATATATATTGATGAGAAATTGGGTGCTTTCTAATTTCATTCAGGTCAAAAACCATATTTCTGATTTTAATATGTAAAAATGGAAAACATTTATTAAAATGTGTTAATACATGAAGTTAATACATCACAATTTGTCTCCCTTTTTTTCTTCTGCACGTGTTTTTGTCCATTTTGGGATTTGGAAGAGCACTTGTTTTACATCAGTGGCAATATACAAATTTTATCTTGAGTTGATTGGTGTTATTTTCAAGTCCTGCTCCTTCTTCTGATCTCTTCATTCCTCTTCTAGCCATAGTCTGCCTTTGCATTGTCTGTCCCCCTCATCAAAATGCTTTTGTGTCTGCTCATAGCCCTGTACCTACAGCATACATCCTCTTAGATCATGATATTGCCTCAGCAACCTCTTCTGTATGCACTGCCCATCTCTGCACAAAGGCCTACTGCTCTCTCACTAGCCTTTTCTTTCTCATCTTTTGTTGAAGCCTGCATTCATATCCAAAGTATCCTCTACCCAGCCTTTTCTGTGGTGTGTTTTAAACCCTTTTATTCCTTTGATGAACATTCTCAGCTATCCATTCTTTCTCCCTTACAGGGAGGTGGATCTTCCTCAAAGTTATTATGCAGCAAGAAGAGACTAGGCCCCATTATTTGAATGCGTGTTTGATTTCACATGTCCTTTAAATAAATTGAATATATGTGTAACCAATGGTTGCTCATTAAAGCAGCTACACTGATCAGTGCTTTTCAGTAGGAGTAAGAGAACTAAAAACCAATATGTGAGCAAAGACGCAAGAATTGGGTTTTGTGCTGCTTTCTTTGAATTAATATTAGATTAGATTATGGCTTTAAAACTTTCTTGTTTTTATGAAAATCATATGATTTGCAGAACAATGTGGCAGAAACAGTGGTTCAGAGAAAGGGTTTTTTGTTTTTAGTTTGGTATTATAAAGCCCCTTTTAGAAGTATTATTGGTTATAGAGAAAGTAAGACACAGGATGAGTTTACTGAAAAAACAAACAAAACAAAACACCAAAATACTTTGGTGGTCTAAACCCAGACCTTACACATTTTTGTATCACAAAACCACTACAATAATTACATCACAGTCTCCATGGAGGGAGAAAGGGGTTGAATATTTGAACAGCAGGGTATCATGCTGGGACAGAAATGACAGCAATAAAGCTAGTAAGGGGAAGTTTACACAACACCTGCTTAGCCTATGCCTCGCTATAGCCAGTACCATTAGTTTTGCATTTTATAGATAAAAAAATGTATTCTTTTGTTAAAGATAGATCTTCTACTATAAACTTATTTTCTGCAAAATTAACGATAGCTTTACTGATTACTGGCCCATTAAAACAGCATTAAGAAATGTTAAGTGGGTCTGAATTAAACCAACAAAAGCAAATTCCAATGACAGTTACTTGGGTATAGTGTCCACTGACCCTAGTGGGAGCTGCACTTCCACTCATTTAACTGAGTGCAATATTTGGCCCATAAGTAAGGAAGAAATTCAGAGTAAGACTGAAACTGGCTTCAGCTAAGACTGTTAAGACAGGTCTACATTAGACCTGGAAGGTCACCTTATGGTACGCAACTTCAGCTTCATAGAATATGTAGCTGGAGTCAGCTTGCCTTAAGCTGAACTTGGTGTCATCCCCACTGTGGAAGGCCAATAGGAGCAACTGCTCCCATTGGCTTCCTTTACTCCTCATGACTGCAAGGAGTATAGACACCGGCTGGAGTTGCAAGGAGTATAGACACGTTAGACCCACTAAATCAATGCCAGAATGTCAATCTCTGACGAGGCAAGTGAAGAGGTGGCCTTAGAGGTAAATCTTTTAGAAATACAATTTAGATTCATTCCATTAAATGCTGCTAGGCTTGTAGAAGCAGCAACGGGTCCCAAGATATCAACTGTTTGAAGACTTTGTTTAGACATCAGGACTTATTAATCAATAATGGCATTTTGATCTTACTTTGGAATTTAATGCAGGTCTTTAGGGCTAAATCCTGCTCCATGCTCTGCTCCCTTTACACAGCTCAGGTAGAGCAAAGGGATCAGTAATTCTCAGCCTTCTTTTGCCTTGGGAATTCTTCCAGCATGAGCAACTGTATGATTTCACATGGGCTTAGAGCAAGGGGGAACCTTTTTTTGGTTCGGAGCCACTGGCCCACAAAAAAATCAGTCGGGACTTACACACAAGTGAGAAGGAATAAAACCAAAACCAAACACGTACCCCCACCAAGAAACAAAAATCTCACTGACCCCTGTTTCCCAATAAGCAACCTCCTCCTCAAACAAACAAAACCAGCCACCCAACTCACCAACCAGGCTCCCAATTAGCTCAGGGCTTCCCCTGACAGTGGGACCAGCCAGTGCTCACACGCCATCCCTGCAGAGGGAGGATTACATTTTAAAAGTGAAGGTTAATAAAGAAATTAGAACTCAGTGGCAGGAGACAATATTACAGATTTTAAAATACCAGGAGCATGATTAGCATTGTGGCATTAAAATGAAAGAATGCAATAAAAAGAATAATTGTATTCTCTCATTCCTGGAGCAATGAAAATGTCAGCAGGGGATGGCTGTTTTTTCTTTGAAGCTTAATGTGCATATTCTCACATTTTTGTTTCATTTTAAAAGCTTTGCCATAAGGGAGCATATGCCATACAATTTCGTTCACGTGGTATTGTGTGAATGATTGTCCAGCTTCTGCACTAAAGTGTTCAAACTAATATTAGAAGAGTTGGCAGTTCATTTAAAATTTCAGCAGAGATAACTAGTTGCTCTATGAATTACAAGGAAAACAGAAGAATGTAAAAATGGGACCAAGGATCTTTGTAAAGGTGCAGGGCATGGGATATGTTTGCATTCCTGCAACGTTTTTACTAAAAGTTAGTCAAGAACCATGTAACTTGCAATAATGTAAACCCCTCCTCCCTTTACTCGATGGCTGTGTCTACACTGGCATGAATTTCCGGAACTGCTTAAAACGGAATACTATTCCGTTTTCAGTTTTTCTGGAAAAGGAGCGTCTACATTGGCAGGCTGCTTTTCCGGAAAAGCCCTTTTCCGGAAAAGCGTCTGTGGCCAATGTAGACGCGCTTTTCCAGAAAAGAGCCCTGATCGCCATTTTCGCGATCGGGGCTTTTTTTCCGGAAAAGACTACTGGGCTGTCTACACTGGCCCTTTTCCGGAACAGTGTTCTGGAATAAGGACTTATGCCCGAGCGGGAGCAGAATAGTTTTTCCGGAATAGCGGCTGATTTTGTACAGTAGAGCGTCGTTGCTTTTCCGGAAATTCAAGGGCCAGTGTAGACAGCTCGCAGTGTAGACACAGCCTCTGGGTTTGGGTCTGTGGGGGGCAGGAGGGGTGGAGGAAAAAGGATGCAGCTGCCCCAGGTCCTGTCAATTTAAAAGGGCCTTGGGCTCCTGGTCACTGCCACCGCTACCACAGCAATGGCAGCAGCTTGACCCTGGGCCCTTCAATCACCACCAGTGCCCTGGATATCATCATCTTGTTTTTATGTTTGTTATTACCTTTGTATTGTGACTTACAGGATGTATCTGGGCTTCCAAACTTGTGCTGTGTTTCTGGATGACACCTCCAGACAGAATGGCATCTGCACTAAGCCTGCTTGATGGCCTTCCAAGGGAAATTAGCTTTACAATTAACTCACTGAAAGAAGGCAGGGACTATACCTTATGAGTCAATAAGGCATATAGGGGCATGCCTATGGAGAGAACTCTATGGCCCTTCCATGTAATGTGCTGTGAAGCTTGTGTTTGGGACAAATGAAGTACAGACACATGGCAAGGGGTGTAAAAAGGCAGCCACATCTTCTCCATTTTGTTTTCATTCCTGTTTCTGACATCTGGACCAACTGTTCTGCAAACAAAGCTCTGAACAAAGGACTGAATGAGCCTTCTAAGCTCTGCATGTGTTCCAGAGGGACTTTAGACAGCAAGCTCCCCAATACTGCTAAGAACCTGATATGTAGACTTTTTATTTATTTGATTGCATTACTGTTTAACAGCTGTCTTCTTCTGCTTTCTTTTTTCTTTATAGTAATTCGGGAGTTGAGTGACCTGCTGGCTAGAGGAGGCTCGCCCCCAGTCCTGTCCCTTCCATCCAAGGAGCTGTTCCTCCTGTGCCTGGGTGGCCACTGGCTTCTACCCCAGCCCCGCACACCCAGTCTCTCCCACAGTGGTCATTGGTCCCCCAGTGTGGCCACTAGCACTTGCACCAGGCCAGTGCCCTCAGTCCTCTCCCAGCCCCGGAGTGCTGGGAAGCCAGGCTAGTGCAACCCTGGAGCACTAGGGCTGTGTCTAGACTACATGCCTCTGTTGACAGAGGCATGTAGATTTGTTTTTTTGGCAAAGGCAAATGAAGCCGCGATTTAAATGATCGCGGCTTCATTTAAATTTACATGGCTGCCGCGCTGAGCCAACAAACAGCCGATCAGCTGTTTGTCCACTCAGCGCGCTAGTCTGGACGCTCCCCTGCCGACATCAAAGCCCTTTGTCGGCAGCCCCATTATTCCTCGTGGGATGAGGTTTACCGGGGCTTCCGACAAAGGGCTTTGATGTCTGCAGGGGAGCGTCCAGACTAGCGCGCTGAACGGACAAACAGCTGATCAGCTGTTTGTCAGCTCAGCGCGGCAGCCATGTAAATGTAAATGAAGCCGCGATCATTTAAATTGTGGCTTCATTTGCCTTTACCAAAACAACAAATCTACATGGCTCTGTCGACGGAGCCATGTAGTTTAGACGTACCCTAGGAGACTTGGCCCCAGCTTCTCTATCCCCAGAGCACCAGGAGGGTAGTCAGTGCGGTGCAAGTGGCAGTTGGAGCTATGATGGCACAGGGAAAGAGACAGCCAGCCGCCCGCAGAGCAAGAAGTAGGAGGAGAACTGGGGTAGAGTGTGGACAGGGCTGCAGGTGGTTGTTTGGGGAGGCTGAGCCGCACTGCCTATGCTAAATAAATCATGAGTTTTAGATGCTCAAGGATTGGCTGGCAGAGTGATATTTTGGGTAAGAGCCAAACAAATATTGACCCAGTAATATAGCTGACCCATTATAGTGAGCAGAGTTTTTAAATAACTTCTCACTCTACTAGATCTATGTGCTGATGGTGAACCAGAGAATTTGAAAGCAAAAAGGGGGGCTGAGTGATTTTTCAGCTTCTCAGTAACCAGTGTGGAGGATCAGCAGTACAGTTTGGGTACATCTCACTGCAACACTATTCCAAAATAACTTAGTCCGCGTCTACACAGCAGGCACTTATTTTGAAATAGTATCAAAATACTGTCAAGCTGGAGGACTTCTTACTCCGACTCCTGTAACCCTCATTGTACGAGCAGTAAGGGAAGTTTGGAGGAAGAGTGCTCTATTTCGAAATAAGTGCGGTGTAGACGGTCCCTATTTTGAATTAAGTTACACAATTGACGTAGCCCAATTTGTGTGGCTTATTTTGAGTTAACCCCTGCAGTTTAGATGCTCCCTTTGTGACTAGCTGGTGAGTTTAACCTGAGTGTTAACCACCAATTTTGGACAGCTCAATTTGCCCTTTTTTAGCCTGCCTTGACCTTGGCATTTTCAGTGAGGGCTGCAAAAGGGCAAGTTGAGCTGTCCAAAATTGGTGGTTAACACTCAGGTTAAACTCACCAGCTAGTCACCTGGGTTATGCCTACACTGGAAGCTTCTTGTCCAAGAACTCTTTTGTGGAAGAGTTCTTGTGCAAAAACTCTTCCACAAGAGAGCGTCTACACTGCCATGTGCTTTTGCGCAAGAGACGTGCTTTTGCACAAGAGCATCCATGCCAGTGTAGATGCTCTCTTACGCAAGAAAGCTCTGATGGCCATTTTAACCACAGGGGCTTCTTGTGCAAGAAATTTATGTTGCCTGTCTTCACTGGCCTCTTCTGGAAGAGCTCTTGCACAAGAGGGCTTATTTCTCATGGGGAGAGGAATAACTCTTCCAGAAGAAGCCCTGTTTTCCAATGCTATACTGTAAATTTACTTCTGGAAGAACGCCCGTGCAGTGTAGACAGCCGGCAAGTTTTTGGAAGAACGATTGTTCTTGTGCAAGAAGCTGCCAGTGTAGACGTAGCCAAAGGGTGCGTCTAAACTGCAGGGGTTAACTCAAAATAAGCCACAGGTTACAGCCTCAAAGGCCTGATTGCAGCACACAGGATCCTCTCACCTGGAACATCCCCGGTTAAGTTCAGAGGCCCGTCTAGTAAAAGGTGCCTAAACCAACAAAATCTCCCCCACCACACACACACACACATCGTACACACACAAAAGTAATAACATTTTGGGGCTATTAAACTGTGCAAATGAACAAGAAAACAAAAAACCAACAACGATCACCAGAAGCAGAGACAGAAAATGTACTCAAGGGAAATATAAACAACCCAAACAAGCAGGATAAAATAACAAATTAGTAAAAGGAGCATTAGGCAAAAAGGGCAAATAAGAGAACATTTGTAACTAACATCTAGACATGATAACCAATACAAGGTCAAAAGCTCAGTTCTGCTCTCTTTAAAGTCAACACCAACACTCCTATTGCACAATTAAAATACATTTAACATTTCTCCTATGCACTGAACAATGAATCTTTAAAATATCATTTAACTAGCAGACTTACCCAGCTTTGCCCAGATCCTGTGGGCTGGTGGTGTGGGAGATGCAGGACTCAAGGCATGGCCCTGGGGATGTGGAGGAGGTATAGGAGGCTGGGGAGAGGGGGTGGGTTGGAGGGTGAGGAGAGGCTCAGGGTAGGGAGAGCCCACGGGGCATAGGCCTTTTCTCTCCCCCATCCCCCTGGCCACTGGGGGTGTTTTTCTGTCCCTAGGCCGCTGGGACAATTTTCTTTCCTCTGGCCACCTTTTCTCCCCCCGCCTCCAGTCCCCAGGATCTTTTTTCTCCCTCCCTGACTCTCGCGTTGTAGCCAAGAGCTGGGAGAAGGAAGGAAAGGGTTTGGGGCAAGAGGGCTAGTTACCAGCTGCGCTGGCAGGCAGAATGGCAGAGCCCCAGCCCTGCTGGACACTTGGTGATGCAACTGCCCCCCAGTGGACACTCTGCAGGATAGCTCTCCCCGGCGGGCTTATTGCCCCCTGTGGCCACTCTCATATCACGTCCCTTTGAACAGCAGCCCCTCCCTTTGCATGTTATGGAACACAGTCCTTTTCCTGGGGCTTCTGGTTGTCCTGGCACAACCAAACCCTGACTTTGCTTTAAGTTAGGAGAAGAGGAAGCTGTATACCAAATTTGTTGGCCCCAGCTCTTATAGGTTAAGAGGAGTTCTTGTACAAACAGACTCCTAGACAGATGCACTCTCTCTCTCTCTCTCTCTCTCTATATATATATATATAGATGGTCACAGTGAAGGGTGTGCTGAACAAACCCTTGTATTGTAGCTTTATTCGAACCTTTGCATTTCTCAGTCACAACGCAAGAGGCCAAATTCATTTGGCAGACAGTAAAAAAAGAGAAGTCCACTGAAGTCAGTGGAGTTGTGTCTGCAATGTCAGCACTAAATTTAACCCTAATACAGTTTTGCTATATTTTAAATTACCGTGTACTGATCCTGTTACACTCTTGTCACTGCAAATAAAATAAGAGGTGTTTTTTCCATCTTGAATTGTAATTTGATTGCAATTTTGATTTTCTCTTGGTTCCCCCCCCTTTTAATATTTCCAGGAGCCTATTAAACTCAGCAACCCAGATTTCTTTGGAAAGAGAGCAAGCAGCTTGAGTTTCCATATATAGTACATCAGTCTGCTGGTATTACATTAAAGCTCCATTTAGACTGAACTTGTCCTTCTCTCAGTTGACTAATTGCTCTTATGTGGTCTTTCATGCTGGAGTATGACAAAATCTATGGAATATTAAATTACAGATGGTTTCATCTTATGTTTACAAATGTAAGTGATTTTGTAGTGGTTATTATACATTTTTAAAGATCTTATCTGTACATGGTGTGAGAAGACCTGGGGAGGAAGGGAGCAGAGGCCAAGAATTAAGGGAGAACTCTTAAGTCTCAAGAAAACTAGGCTGCTCAAGAAATGATATTTAGTTCTTTTATTATTAAAAGGGATATGAATTATAGGTCAGGGAGTGAAGATGGACCTGGCAATAGGATTTGAAGAGAGTCAGGAAATCAATTAGGCACAGAGAAGCAGTTCCAGATGGTGAGGGCAGCATGAGAGAAGAATTCATCTGCCAGCAGTGGAGAAACAGGCAGGAGAAAGAATATTTTAATGATTGCTATTGAATTACATACAGAAATCTGCATTAAAAGATTGCTAAGGTTGCAAAGTCGAGTATTGAAAAGGTAGGAAATACCTGTAGTAAACTTGCCTGGGTAGCCTGAAATTTGTCCGCTTTGTGTATAGGTATTATAATAGTTTGTAATGACGTGATCACATGCCCTCCCCCCCACATGACCCCATCTCATTCAGTGCATAGGTTTTACGGCACTCATTTAATGAGCAGCCATTCAATATTTTGCTTTATTGTAAGTAGTGTGTGGCTCCATGCATCATTTCCTGAACATTATTGAACCCCTGCTTTGAATACAAAGTTATTAATTTCTACAGAGGATATTCTATGGAGCTCATCAATGTATCATCTCAGTGCTTCGCAAACAATAATGAATTCCTTTTTCACAAAGCCCTGTAAGACAAGGTGGTATTATTTCCATGGTACAGTTGGGAAACTGAGGCACGGAGACATTAATATCAAAAGCGTACATACATTGCGGTGCCTAATGGGAGAGGCCCTAGATGTGGTTTTTCCAAGTCTTCAGCATTATAGCATGCTATTTGTTCAGAGCACAGCTCTCATTCACTGCAGATGCAGGTGTCAGGACTTAGCACTTCTATAAATCAGATCCCAGGCACGGGCATCCGGTAGACTGGGGGAGAGGGTGGGGGGAGAAAGGCTTTGCCTTCCTAAACTGCCAGGCATGGCCCCACGCACACTCCGCCCCCAGAGCACCTACTTTTGGCATTCTGGGAGCAGAATGTTGCCACCCCCAGTGCCTGCCCTTCCGGTGCTCCAGGGGCTGGGGTGGATGGAACCACACACCCACCTCCCTCCCAGGTTGCTCCGGGGCCAGGGAGGCAGGAGCCGCATGGCCTCCTCCCTCCCCAGTGTTCCGGGGGCTGAGGAGGCTGGAGCTGCGCATCCTCCTCCGTCCCCGGTGCTCCGGAGGCTGGGCAGGATGGGGTGCATGTAGACCCCTCCTGTCTTTTTCCCTCCCCATGGTGGGGGGTGTGCATGAGTGATCGGCATGCTGCTCTTCCTGTGATGTAGGGCAGGGCCTCAGCAGAGGGGGTGGGGCTGTAGGTGGGTCTGGGAGCCTGCCTCCCTCAGCCTCAGCTGTACCGACCGCCCATGATCTGAGGTGTCTCTAGTTGGGCACTTAGAAAGGGATGAACACACAGAAGAACAGTCTTATTAAACTCAGAAGTTTGCCTCTCTCGCCATTAGGGAAAGCTGTCTCATCAACAAGAAAAATACACACCCACGTAGGGCACCACAAAATTTGAAGAGATTTAGTGCCCCATATTTTGTGGTGCCCTACACAGTTGCGTGCTGCATATGGGGTAGCACCCGTTTTGGTGGACATCCAGCTGCTCTGGGCTGTGTCCAGCAGAGCCATCTCTAATGGGATGTGGGGCCCAGAACACCCCTTGTTCTGACCCTTCTTATCTCCACCCTGTCGCCTAAGTTCCTGCCCCTGTTCTGCCTCTCCCCTCCGCCACCCCTGCTCCTCCAAAACATCCGTTCCTGAACAATGTGGCCCAGGGGACTTGCAGGGGCCTGATGCCGGCAGCAGGGGTCAGGCCCAGTGTTCCCTGTAAGCTATGCACTGTTGCGGCCACTCAGGAGAGACTCATATGCCATCCAGCTGATTAGCACAGTGCCCACAGTTAGGCTTTTGGTTTCTCCTGGTGGTGCACATCCACACATGCTTTGGTGCGCGTAACATTTTTTAATCCTCACGTAGATGGAAAAAAATGGGATGGAACATTGGTCGGGCCACCTCTGCACTCACCAGCAATGGAGGGAAGTGGAGTGACCCAGCCCACTCTGCGATGCTGGTTTTCAGACAGGTCTCTCCACTTCCCATTACTGGTGATTGCAGGAGGGTGGTTCCACCTCTTCCCTCAACCCCCTCCACCGAACGACATGGCTGAGAGCCCAGGGAATGAGCGGGCTGGGTCATGCTGCTACCCACTACTGCCAGTGAAAGCAGGGGCCCCCAACTACTGCTCCTTCCCTGCCTGGCTCCTGCCTCCCACAGCTCTGGGCCTGTCCACCTTGGCTCCTGTCCCTGCAATCCTTAGTGCAGACCCCCCCACCCCGAGGGGCCACCCTCTCCACAGAGTACCCCTGTGTAGGGCATGAAAACTTTTGGGGACTGCCCTGCTAATAGGAGTTGGGCCAATAAAAATTATTCTTCAGCCACCTTCTCGCTGATATCCTGGGACCCACGAAGCTTTAGCTACATTGCATGTATCCACCATTGCTGACAGGTCCTGTGGCAGGGACACAGCAGATAGAGTTGATAGAAAATATTGAGGGTTAATAGTTGTGCTTAGCCCTTATAAGGGTTATAGCTCAAGCCTTGGAAATCCAGTATAACTTGCCCCCCAGAGGTAAGCAGTAAGGTATGAACAATGGACACTTCCCAGGAGCAGGACAAAAGAGACCAGAAGCGATTACAATAAAGAAACACACAGAACCAGGAAGAACAAGACAAGAAGAGGAAGTGTGGGACAGGAAACAGCAAAGTCACAAAAGCTGTGTAAGAAGCTCCTTAAGGGAGAGAGTGAAGAGAGACATTAAGCCTGAATGATCTGCAGATGTAAGAACATGAGAATGTCCTTACTGGGTCACACCAACGCTCCATCTAGTCCAGTATCCTGTCTGCCGACAGTGGCCATGCCAAGTGCTTCAGAAAGAATAAACAAAACAGGAAATCATCAAGTGATCCATCCCCTGCCACCCCTTCTCAGCTTCTGACAGAGGTTAGGGACACTTTAGAGCAGTGGTCCCCAACACGGTGCCTGTGGGCATTATGGTGCCCGCCTGGGCATTTCTGTGCGCCCGCCTAGTGACCAGGGCCGGCCCGAGCTATTCTTGCGCCCCAGGCCCCGGGAGCGTGACGCATGCACAGCTCCACCCCCGGGTGAGCAGTGCATTCTTGCTTCCCGAGCACCTGGTGCATGCGTGGCCCTGCCCCCGCCCAGTCTGTCAGCCCCCGCGCAGTGCCCCTTACAATTGAGAGCCCCAGTCTACAAAAAGATTGGGGACCACTGCTTTAGAGTATTGTTTTGCATCCCTGCTTATCCTGGCTACTAGCCATATATGGATTTGTTCTCTATGATCTTACCTCGTTTTTGGGGGGGCTTTTTTGCACCCTGTTATAATCTTAGCCTTCACTACATCCCCTGGCAGAGTTTCACAGATTGACTGTGCATTGTCTAAAGAAAAACTTCCTTTTGTTCATTTTAACCCTGCTGTCTATTAATTTCATTTCATGACCCCTAATTCTTGTGTTTTGAGGACTAAAAAAGTTTTCCTTATTTACTTTCTCCACACCTGTCATGATTTTATAGATCTCTATCATATCCCCCCTTATTCAGCTCTTTTCCAAGATGAAAAGTACCAGTCTTACTAATCTCTTCTTATATTAAAGCTTTTCCATACATCTAATCATTTTTATTGCTCTTTCCTGTGCTTTTTCCAATTTCAATATATCTTTTTGAGCTGGGGCGATGACATCTGCATATAGTATTTCAAGATACAGATGGATTTATATAAAGGCAATATGATATTTTCTGTGTTGTTCTCTATCCCTTTCCTAATGATTCCAACATTCTGTTTGCTTTTTTTACTGCCACTGCACATGGAGTGGATGCTTTCCAAGAAACTATCCACAATGATCCAAGATCTCTCTCTTGAGTGGGATCAGCTAATTTAGACATCATAATTTTATATGTATGGCTCAGATTATCTTTTCCAATGTGCATTACTTTGCATTCATTGACACTACCATTTTATTTTCCAATCACCCAGTTTTGTGAGATTTCTTTGTAACTCTTCAAGGTCTGCTTTGGCTTTAACTATCTCTGGGTATGTCTACACTACAGCACTAATTCGAACTAGCATATCCACACTGAGTGGACCCTGAACCGAGGTTAAGGATGGCCGGAAGCAGTGCCGGCAGGGCATCAGATTAGGACTTAGAGCATGGAGCTGCTGTCTCAGGCTAGCCGAGGGCTGTGCTTAAAGGGACCCAACTCCTGCCCCGGACAGATAGTTCTCAGGGGTTCCCCGCTTGCAAAGCAGTCCTGGCTTGGAGTGCCCTGAGTGCCCACACTCGGCACATCACAGCACTCGGCCATCAGCCTGGCTGCACTTGCCGCAGGCTGCCATCCGGGGGGGGGGGTAAATCGGGGGGCTGCAGGAGAGCTTCCACCTCGAGGAGCCCGCAGAGCCACCCCAGTCCTCCCCATCGGGGGCTCGTACCCCATTCCTCCCTCACCTCCTTCCACTTACCCCTCCCTAGCCCCCCTTCCTGATGTACAAAATAAAGGACATGTGTGTTCAAAAATAGAAACTCTCTTTATTGAACAGAACTCGGGGAGACTGGGAAAAGGAGGTGGAAGAGGGGAAGAGAGAGGGTGGGAGAGGGGAGGGCAACTAAAATGATCAGGGGTTTGGAACAGGTCCCATATGAAGAGAGGCTAAAGAGGCTGGGACTTTTCAGCTTAGAAAAGAGGAGACTGAGAGGGGATATGATAGAGGTCTATAAAAGCATGAGTGGTGTGGAGAGGGTGCATAAAGAAAAGTTCTTCAGTAGTTCCCATAATAGAAGGACTAGAAGACACCAAATGAAATGAATGGGTAGCAGGCTTCAAACTAATAACAGAAAGTTCTTCTTCACTAAACAAATAGTCAACCTGTGGAACTCCTTGCTGCAGGAGGCTGTGAAGGCTAGAACTATAACAGAGTTTAAAGAGAAGTTAGATAAAGTCATGGAGGTTGGGTCCATGGAGTGCTATTATCCAGGGGGTAGAAATGGTGTCCCTGGCCTCTGTTTGTGGAAGGCTGGAGATGGATGGCACGAGACAAATGGCTTGGTCATTGTCTTCGGTCCATCCCCTCCAGGGTATCTACTGTTGGCCGCTGTCGGCAGACAGGCTACTGGGCTAGATGGACCTTTGTTCTGAGCCAGTATGGGACCTTTGTTCTGACTCAGGGCCAAGGGTCTCAGTGGACCACCTTGATTTTCATGCAAACCTGCTCCTGGGTGGCCAGGCTGGCAGCTATCCCGCCCTTGATGGCCACTTTCCTGTGTCTAGTGCGGAGGTCGTGGACGAGGTCCACGATGTCCGCACTAGACCAGGTGGGCGTCCGCTTCTTGAGGCCCCGGGCAGGCTCCCGGGAGCTGCTAGCCTGGTCCCGGGAAGAGGCGGAGGGCTGGGTGGCAGCGGGTGGCTGGCTTGAGCCGTGCCAGGTGCAGGGTCTGGTGGCTGGGTGCTGGCAGACTTGCACCTGGCATGGGCACCGTAGCCAGCCCGTGCCCCTTTAAGAGCTCCTGGGCCAGGAGGGGGGCAGAAGAGTTTCCCTGGTGGTGCCCAGAGTGGCCACCAGAGAAAGCTGGGGAGGGCTAGCCTCCCACTAGTTCGAATTAAGTGGCTACACAGCCCTTAATTCGAACTACTTAATTCGAACGAGGCGTTAGTCCTCGTGGAATGAGGTTTACCTAGTTCGAATTAAGCGCTCCGCTAGTTCGAATTAAGTTCGAACTAGCAGTTTGCTAGTGTAGCGCCTATCAAAGTTAATTCGAACTAACGTCTGTTAGTTTGAATTAACTTTGTAGTGTAGACATACCCTTAGCTAGTTTTGTCATTATCATCATGATATTCCCATTATGCCTCTAGCATGTAGGGAAGTGACAAAGGTCCTTCACTTTTGTCTGAGTTCTGACAAGTCTTTCAATGTCTTCCCAGCTGTTCCCCCATGCTTTTCAGATTGGCTTTCACAGCTCTTCCTCCAAGTTGTTGTAATTTTTCCACCTCATTGTTTATCCCTTTTTCCAGATCATTTGTGAATATGTTGAATAGGATTGGTCCCAGTACAGGCCCTGGGGGACAACATTAGATACATCTCTCCATTCTGAAAACTGATAATTTATTCCTACCCTTTGTTTTCTATCTTTTAACCAGTTAGGGTGTGTCTAGACTACAGGGTTTTGTCGACAAAACTATACCTGCATCTACACTACCTTTAGTTCTTATACTGTAGGAATAAGTAACTAACTTTTCCTTATTCACTTTTTCCACACCAGTCATGATTTTATAGACCTCTATTATATCCCCCCTTAGTCTCCTCTTTTCTAAGCTGAAAAGTCCAAGTCTTTTTAATTTCTCTGTTCATATGGGACCCGTTCCAAACCCCTAATCATTTCTATTGACCTTTTCTGAATCTTTTCCAATGCCAATATACCTTTTTTGAGATGAGGCAACCACATGTCTATGCAGTATTCAAGATGTGGGCGTCTCCATCTTATTCTCTATCCCTTTTTAAATGATTCCTAACATTTTGTTTCCTTTTTTGACTGCCGCTGCACACTGAGTGGATGTTTTCAGAGAACTATCCACAATGGCTCCAAGATCTCTCTCTTGAGTAGTTGTAGCCAAATTAGTCCCCATCATATTGTCCCCTTAAGAGACTTTGGTGAGGGATTTTGTCAAAGGCTTTCTGAAAATCTAAGTACACTATATCCACTGTATCACTCTGATCCACATGCATGTTGATCCCCTCAAAGAATTCTAATAGATTGATGAGGTTTGATTTAACAAAAATCCATATTAACTCTTCCCCAATTAATTTATTTCATCTAAATGTTGGATAATTCTGTTCTTTACTTTAGTTTCAACCAATTTGCATGGTGTTGAACTTAGGGTTATCGGCCTTTAATTGCCAGGATCTTTTCTGGAGCCTTTTTTTTTAATTGCACATTAGCTATCCTTCAATTATCTGGTGCAGAAGCTGATTTAAATTATAGGTTACATCCCACAGTTATTAGTTCTGCAATTTCACATTTGAGTTCCCTCAGAATTCTTGGGTGAATGCCATCTGGTGCTGGTGACCTATTACTGTTTATCAATTTGTTCTGAAACCTTCTCTAATGACACCCTGTTTGCCTGCATTCCTGCATCCACATGATTTCCCAAAGACTTACAAGCAAAGAATGAGCTAGAAAACAAGGGAGATTGCAATGTCCTCTGGTTATTATCTACATTCTCGTGTGCTTTACAAGATCAAGTATAAAGGAGCATAAAAGTGGTAGGTTGTGCAAAGGATGTGTGTGCTTTTTCACTCCTTCTCAACGGCAGTCTCCCCCGAAATAGTTAAACTAGAAACGTGCCTAGGAAAATGAAAGAGCATATTGTTTGACCATGCAGAAGAGACTTTTATCCTTTCCAAAGGGCTATATCACAGCAAGGTCACAGAATGACACTTTTTATCATTTGGTTTTATTTTATTAATTCACTGGCCTGTTTGGAACTCTAGCAAGCCACAGCCCAAATCAAGAGACTTTATGATAAGATTAACATAATCAAATTAATTAATTATTTGTAAATCTCAATCATTTCCCCCCACAGTAGAGGGTGAGTTTCCTATGAAGGAACCTGTTACTTGGGTTTTGCCTTCATTTCAGGGAGGACAAGCTCTCAAAGGGCATGTCGATACTGGGGAGTTATTTCAAAATAACAAGGTGAGCGTCCACACTACCAAGCCTGTTATTATTCTGAAATAACAAGCCCATTATTTCGAAATAACTCCTGCTTGTGAAGAGGAATAATATTATTTTGAAATAGTTATTTGCGGAGTTTTTATTTCAAAATAACTTAATTTGAAATAACATGGTGGTGTAGCCATAGCTAAAGACACTAACCTCCTAAGAGTACTTGACTGTAAGCAAGAACTTCATTTCCAGGCTAGCTGAGGGAAAGCCATCCATCTACGCTAAAGAGATTTTTCCATGGATGATGGCTGACCAGAACACCTACAAATGGAGGGATACTCATGCCTACAGAGGCAGTCATAATAATTTTGCCAGCTGCCCCAGAATTTAACTGAGTGTCTAGAGTTCATACTCCATGTGAAGTCAGCATGCATCATTAGCCAGGTATGAGACAGCAATATCTAGCACACTGGTCACTGAGGCTGCTGCAGCACTGGGAAGATTGCAGTTTTAATTGAAATTCATTAATTAGTTTCTGTTGGTGATTCCTGGGTGAGATTTGCCAGACTAATGAGGAAACTGCTGAGTAATTGGAAGGATAGATTTGGGAGCAACCAGAAGAAAAGTAGGGGCAGCAGAGAAAAAGTGGTGTGGAAGTCTGTTGCTGTATACCTGTAGTTTCTTCTGTTATGCTTAGAAACTGAAGATTAAAGCACACATGGTGAAAGGAAATTGCTTCTGTGCATTTGTGGCTAGAAGACCACAAGAACATGCCAGGCAGCAGTTCTCTGGAGGGAAGTAAAGGGATATTCTATGACATCAGGAATGAGGGAAAATTTGTGGCAAAAATCAGTAAGATGCTGATGTAGGGTAGATGCATCATAGCCCGCTATAACCACCTTACATTTCTGTGCAGACCAGACTGGCATTCTGGACCTAAAAGCATCCACCTCTGCAATCTGGAATGGTAAAATAGGCAGTCCCAAGACACTTCAGCAGTGTCCAGAAAAGATTCTGGTGTGGCTGAATTAACAACAGAAATAGGAAACAAAGCTTGATAAAGTGAATCTCTCAGTCCCTGTAACAAACATCTGTGTTTTTTAGTCCATGGGCTCAGGCCTATGTTCAGGCCAAGCCAATAGTTAATGCACCAAGCCCTCCCCCAAGGTTGAGGCCTATGATCAGGCCGAGCCAACAGCTATACATCCTGGCCCTGGTTCCAGGTGGGGCAGCAAACAAAGAGCCAGGATTCCTAGCTCTTGCAGAGAGCCAATAAACACAGGCAGTTGGCCTAGACTTGTGGAGGGAAGGAGAGATTGCAACCCATGGATTCAGGCCCACCCGCTCCACTGTGTCCCAGTCCAGGGCCCTAACAGTGGCAGATCCATCTGCCATTGGGTCAGTGGGAATCCTACCCACAACAATTTGACTCAGTCATGGGTTCTGGTTCAGCCAGACTACGATTGGCTCTCCCTGGGCTACTTCCAGACTCCCGCTCCAGGCATACCTGGCTCCACGGCAGGTCCTCTGGGGGCTGGAACCTCCAACAAGATCAGCAGTTACTCTAGATCAGTATTTCTCAACCAGTGGTAAAAGTACCCTTAGGGGTACTCAAGAGAAGTTTAGAGGGTAATGTCAACACAATTGAAATTTGGAGAAAACTGAATTTTTGTTTTAAGTTTTATAGCGCTTTATTAGTTTTGTACTTTTTAGACCCAAAAATTTCATTGCCTGCCCGGCTATGATTAAGTTGTCTAAAAAATGTTTCGCAATGGTAGAAAAGAATTGTGTGTCTGAAAACTGTAAGTACTGGGGGTACTTATAAACTATTTTTTTTTGGAAAAAAGGGGTACTTTATAAAAAAAGGTTGAGAAACACTGCTCTAGATCAAAGTCTGTCTGTGAGACCAGTGGTCCTGGCTAGTCCTTGGCCTCTTTTAAGTCCACATCTGCCTCCCAGCCAGGAATGTGGGGTAGTCATCTAGGTCCTCTGGCAGCGGGGCCTGACTGGGCTCCTCAGTTGGCCTTTTATAACTCTAGTCCCCCACACCCCATCTTCTGGACAGGTGATGGGATAGGGCTGGGCTCTGCCCATCAGGGCTCTAGAAGAGGCTCCTCCCACTCTGGGTCAGTGGGCAGCCGCTCCGGGTTGGTGACCCGGAAACTGCAAGCACCAAGAAAGGGGAGCCTCTGTGTCTGACCTGCTCTTGAAAGCAGAGAGGGAGTCAATCCTGACACATTTAGCTGCCAAGTTTAGCAACTGGAAAGATGTGAAACCTGATCCTATAATCCTCTCTCAGGCCAAACTCCCCTTTGAAGTCACCGTGACTTTAGCCTGAGTAGGGACAGTAGCAAAAAAGAATTTTTATCTTTATGGCTGGATTACACACCTAGTTTATGGGGTGGAGGGTGGGGAGGGGATTGTGTGTGATTGATTTAACTGTATCAAATCAGAAGCTAATATAAACTGATAGAACTCACAGTGTGAGTGCAGTTATAATGATAAATAAGTTTTTAATGTATTATTAGTAGTATCAGATATAGTTTAATTGAAGCAAACCCAGTAAAGCCAAGCCCTTTGACTAGCGTTTCTCTGACTTTCATTCTGTGTTATGTGCCACTTTATAAGACTGGGACTGTCTCATGGACCCATTTCTCCAATGGTCTACACACTTGATTTTAAAAATCTCATTCTAAGAGGCATTAGGAAGGGATTTGCAGAGTAGAGAACACAATCTGAGCACCACTACCATCAAGTTTGTACCACCATGATGAAATGACTTAGGCCATGATTCTCAGTTGCACTAAAACAGAGTTGGCTGTAACTTGGAATTTTCATTGTATGGGACTTTGGACATTTCAAAAAAGTTTTTCCTCCACGTCTATATGGAACAAGAGTTAGAAAGTTCAAAACTCCCACAGAAAAGGAAATTCCGATTTTTGTGTGTTTTAGGAAAAAAATGTTTCAATTAGATTTCCACTCTCCCTCCCTCCCTCCCACCCACCCACCCACCAATAAAACAGTTCTTTACCCCTGATTTATGGGCACCAATCCACCCCCTATCCACTCCCCCATATGGGGAGTTAGGTGTTTCCCCACTGCAGAGTGGGGAGCTTAGAATTCCTGAGAGCTCCATCTTGAGCTAGAGTTTGCAGGGCTTCCAGGCTCCCCGCCATGGCCAGATTATGAAAGGGGCTTTCGGGGCTGCAACACAATGTCCCAGAATAAGGAAGGCCCCCTTAGCCTGGAGCCCTGGAATGCAGCTATGAAAGCACCTGCGTGCTGCATTTCAGCTCTGTCTGGCGGTGTGTGTGTGTGTGTGTGTGTGTGTGTGTGTGTGTGTGTGGCGGCAGCTCTGCACATTGCTGTTCCCCATTCCCCCCAGGTAAGAACTGTGTCTCTGAGTTCAGGGAAGCTCTCTGTCCTTGTGCTCACCTACAGGCTTTTCCCTTGATGCTCCCATTGGCCAGGTACTGCGGCACAGTTTACAAAGCATTCAAACAAATTAGGACTTCTATACTACCTGACGAACAAAATACTATGGCAAGGTGGCCAACCCATGGTTCACAAGCCACATGCAGCTCTTCAGAGGAAAAATTGCAGATCTCCCGCACCTGCAGATCTTCTCATGGTCCCCTGCTCTGACCTTTTTTTGTAATCTGGGCAGGGCACCACTTTGTGCAGTGAGATGTGACGCTGTGGCCGATGGAAGCCTGCTTGGGCCACACACTGTTCTGAAAGGGGGGGCAGCACTTTTTGTTGTTGTTGTTTTTGCTCAACAACTTCTTTCCCTTAGCTCTTTGTGCTGTATCCACCACTATTTTGGCTCTTTGTCTGTAACGGGTTGTCCAGCACCCCTTGGACAAGTGTACGTACCTGCCTTTTAAATGTCTCAAAAGACCAATTTTTTGCAGTGAGCTGTCCATGGTACTGCCACTCCTTCAGTCAGCCTGCACACCTTCGGACCCAGCCTGCACACCTTGGGAGCCAAAGAGTAACTGGCTGTCTCTGGCCCAACAGCTTTCTATACACTGGCCTGTTGGGGCCTGATTGGCTGCCTCTCACATTGCTGCTCCAGGGAGCTTGGATGACTTATGTACTGCTCTCTTCCTGGTATGGGGTGTGGCAAGGCTTCAAGACTCCAGCAGGGGGCTTCAGGGCCTACTCCATCCCATCAGGGTCAGACTGTAAACTGGTCACTATAACTGTGACTGAAGAAATGATGAAATCTAATGCAAAGTGAAGTATTATAGGGAAGGTAAGAGGAATATTATATACAAGAAAAAGTACTTCAATTTATGTTATTTATATACAAACCCTCCCCCCAAGTATCAGCCGACGGTCAGGGCAGTGAGTGGTGTGTGTGTGCTATACACCCGAGACTTCAACTGCTGAGACCGGAGTCCCTTGCAGCGGGCAACCTGGAGCGCCCCAATAAGTTTGCAGGGAGAGCTTATTACACTTCAGATTTTAGCTGCTAGAATCTGTGATTCCTTTGCAGCGGGCAGCCTGGGGGAGGCTGAGAAGTGCCCCAACGGATCTGCCACCTGGGAGTGACAAATCCAAACGCCCAAGCTCTCCCTATATCTGTCCCTTAAGACCGGCTGAAGTTTTTTAATTGTGCCTGGTTCTGTTACAGCAACTGAAGGAGTCAGGTTAAAGCTTAAACAGTTACAGGTTTATTGAGGAAGCTTATAAATCATGGTTGCAATGGCTATTGTTCTATTTCTTAACTGCTAGCAAAATATAGATCTTAAAAATGGTTACAAAGAAGATAAAGATAGGAAAACAGAAATAATAGTACCAAGTAACAGCTTAATCTTTAAAGAGCTCTAAGTCTGTGTACACTTAAGACAGAGGACCACATCCAGGTACAATTTTTACCCCCTTCTGTGCCTCTCGACTCCAGCGTGTCAGGCCAGGGCTGGTCCCTCAATTCCTAGGAAAGACGAAAATACGAGGTGGGCGTCCCCATAGAACCTCGGGAGGTCAAACACCTAACCCGACCAGCAGGTAGAGGGTAGAATGACACTCAAAAGTGAGTGCGCTGCTGTACCCACCTTTATACCCATGGGGTCACGTATTTCTCTCTTATCTGTGGTGCCATATGGTGCTGGTCTGTCTTTTGTGAGACCAGTTCTTACAAAATGCAGGACAATATAGCACTTTATTTTTGCTTCAACTACCCCAGACTAACACGGCTACATTTCTATCACAGTTCTTACAAGGGAGTTGTGAACTTAATTTACACTTGTAAGAGATAACTAAATTGGAAGTACTGGGCATTCTTTTCTCAGTGGGAAATTCCTCTTCCAGGGACTGTGTGTTCGTATCAACATGGGTGCCAGCCGGGTACTTCTCGCAGCCTCGAGGCCAGCTTATTGCCTTAATCGTTCTCTCCTCATATCTATGTTTTCAGCTTCTCAGGA
This sequence comes from Pelodiscus sinensis, assembly GCF_052426305.1. Classification (NCBI taxonomy): domain Eukaryota; kingdom Metazoa; phylum Chordata; order Testudines; family Trionychidae; genus Pelodiscus; species Pelodiscus sinensis. The sequence goes on from NC_143052.1 coordinate 103,169,785, forward strand.
TCAGATGAGCCAGCATAGACTATGCTGATTTTATTGCTCTCTCTGTCCTGTATGCTTCAGGAACCTCAGAGAGGCAAAATAAGATGGATAAGATGGGGGGAGGGGCTGTTTGAATTACAGCCTTCTACACTAGTTTTGGTAAATCTTGGTGTAGCCAGTCTCAGATTTTTAGTGACACAGTAATTAAATCATATGAATTTTTTTTTTCTGGTTCCTTACCTGAAAAGGACCTTGCATGAACTGCATAATTCATGTTTGTGAAGTGCTTTGAAGATTAAAAATACTTGGAGTGCTAAGTATATAATGATGTTGTCACAAGAATTACAGCTCTGCTATGCAATGGAATTACAGCCTCATTTACCACTATAATCCATATCCCTTATTTAACCCTCTCTAGTAATTCAATCAAATAATCTGTAAAACATTTTATTAGACTGTAAGAAATGATTATTAGGAGACACTGATGCCTGAAAATATTTAAAACAATGCATTATGATTATTACTGTTTGCAGAGCCATTAACAATCAAGCACATAGGGTATGTCTACACTACCCCGCTAGTTCGAACTAGCGGGGTAATGTATGCATACCGCACTTGCTAATGAAGCCCGGGATTTGAATTTCCTGGGCTTCATTAGCATAAGCGGGGAGCCGCCATTTTTAAATCCCCGCTGCTTCGAACCCCGTGCAGCGCGGCTACACGGGGCTCGAACTAGGTAGTTCGGACTAGGTTCCTATTCCGAACTACCGGTACACCTCGTTTCACGAGGAGTAACGGTAGTTCGGAATAGGAACCTAGTCCGAACTACCTAGTTCGAGCTCCGTGTAGCCGCGCTGCACGGGGTTCGAAGCAGCGGGGATTTAAAAATGGCGGCTCCCCGCTTATGCTAATTAAGCCCAGGAAATTCAAATCCCGGGCTTCATTAGCAAGTGCGGTATGCATACATTACCCCGCTAGTTCGAACTAGCGGGGTAGTGTAGACATACCCATAGAGATTTATTTATAAAGATTATAGACATCTTTGTTAAGGCCTATCAAATAAAGTAGACACATTTCTATGGTTGTTTGTGTAATAGGACTGTTAAAATAACCATGCATATGTGAGAGAAGGCATGGACACTGTTTTGCCCCTAGCTAATTAGGTTAACCATAGTTCATATTCCTCTACTGTTTGCATAAGTAAACAAGATTATAGAGAGAGGCAGGATGAGTTTGCAGGCTAGTGGGGGTTCCCTGGTAGGAAACTCAATGAGAAGTGCCTGTTTTGGAGTAATGAGGATGCTTAGGAATAACTCCACACCCAGAATCTCATCATGTCCACCTACAGGCCAGAGGAAGGTAACATAATTGGGGAGTTCCAGCTTTGTTTTCTTGCAATGCATGGCCAGCGTGCTTTGTTTCTCTTGTAACTTGGCATTATAAGACCGGCAGGCCATTTAAAAACACTTTGAGGAGGAATATGATTTTTTTCCCTTTGACTGTTATAGCCACTGAATCATTCCACTAGGTTTCAACCTAACAGCCACATGGGTATAATCTTCATATAAATGCTGAGAGAGACAGGATAGCTCGAAACCTTTAACTTTGTTAAAGATATTTCCCTCAGTCCTTGTGTGTCAGCCAAGACAAGAGGCCATGGATTAAACTAGCATAGAATCTGAACTTCTCTCTTTTCTGGAGGTATGAAGTATATGGATGGAGCACTGTGGGAAAAAATGTTCCACTTTTTGATCTATGGATACATGAAAGATTTTAGATCAGGGGTCGACAATTTATGGCACACAAGCCGATTTTCAGCGGCATGCGGGAGGGAGCTAAGCCCCACCCCGCGCAGCTGCTGTACAGCGCTCCCTCCTCCCTGCAGCAGGTTAGGCTGCAGTGGGAGGACGCAATGCTGGGGCTGAGGGCCCTCAGGAGCACCTCAGCCAGAACCAGAGGTGCCACTGTCGTGGCCACACAGTCTGGGGCTGACCGGGAGCAGCAGCAGCGGCACCTCTAGCCTCAAGGACCAGCCCTAGACTATGTGGGCCACAGCAGTGGGGCCTCCGGGGCTGTCCCAGACACATGAGCCCCAACAGAGGGGCCTCCTTCTGGGTGGCCAGGACAGCGTGGCTGCAGCCATTGCTGTAGGGGGCACAAAGCCAAGTAAGTTCCCCCCTCATGCCCAGATACCCTCTCCCCACCACAATCCCCTCACTTCCCTCCCTCCCAAGACCCAGCACCCCCAACTTGCTCCGACACCCTCCCTTGTTCCTGTACCGTCTCTCCTGGCCAGACACCCCACCCTGCTCCGTCATCCACATTGCTCCTGCACTTTCTCTTCTGACCACACACATTGCACCCTCACTTGCTCCTGCTCCCTCCACCTGTCCAGACACCCTACTCCAGCCTGCTTCTGCACCCCAGCTCCCTGCCAGATCCTGCATCCCATCCCTATCCTACTTGCTGGCAGCCCTGTCATACACTGAACCCCTCATTTTTGTCCCTACCTCAGAGCCTAAGGAGGTCCATAAAATCCACTAACTCTGAAACACCAGTAAAATAAATCTGGTCTATGGGAAGCCCTGAGCCTCAGTCCCTCACTTTCCTTCCCCTCACCCTGTGAGGCTGGGGCACCAGAGGAATGAGGTGTCTTAGTTGGGGGCCACATCGGTGAGCATTGGGAGTTTTTGGAGGAGTTTTTGCTTCTCACTTGTGTGGTCCCCAACTGATTTCTGAGAGTCAGTGACCCCCGACCTAAAAAAGGTTCCCCACCCCTGCCATAAAGAAAGAAAACATTGAAACCTTTGTGTTGGACATAATATTTTACTTTATTTAAAATGAAGTTTGATAAACTAACATGAGGAAGTTAAAATGCTTAATCTGTTTCATCATTTAAAATAAACCATTCTCCCTAGCTGCCACTGGTTCAGAAAATAAGGTCACAGTACCCAGCCTGCTCTGGCATCCCCTCCCCCTACATTCCCCTGGCACAGAGATCCGTGAATAAGTTAAATACCAGTACGCCACTCCTGAAAGGTTGCTGAACCCTGCACTAAAAGGTAAGATCTGCATCCTAATTTATTTATGAAGCTTCTGTAAGTAGGACTATTATTGACTTTAAAAAGTATCATTGGCAGTCAGGCCTGTACACAGAGGTGAATAAGTCAGATCTCAGCACTCCACCTCTGAAAGGTACCTGACTGTAGGGCTATGTCTACACTATAGCTTTTTCTGCAAAAACATGCAAATGAGGCAAAGCATGGAATATTGTTGTGACTCCTTTGCATAATTTATGCGGCTCTATTTTTGCACAAGAGGCTTTTGCGCAAAAAGGAGCCGTCTACACATCTCCTTTTTGTGCATAAACCCCCTCTTGTGCAAGAGCCGTTCTTCGCCTCATTTGCATATGTTGTTGCGCAAGAGAGAGGCAATGTAAACATAGCCTCGTAGTGTGACAAGGGTACTTTTCAGAAGCACTAAGTTCCCTAAAAGTAAGCAATACATGTGCAGTGGATATGTTACAAAAATTGTATATTGGCTACAGCAAGTCCTAATGGTTATTAGTAGTAATGGCTTTAATTAAGGTTGTCCAACAATTCCCATTATAAGACCTTATGTTCAGGCGCAGAAGTGACTGGTGAAGGAGGGCTGGACCAGCCATTGGCCACATGACCCCCTCCCCCAGCCCAGGAAAGGGAAGGATCAACTCCCTTCCACCTCAGGCCCTGCCTCCTCCCTGCCCCTGCTCTGCCCTTCCTCTGAACAAGGTGGCCCAGGGGACTAGAGAGGCCAAGATTCTCTCTCTGGCAGCTGTAAGGATTCAGACGTATATTTTAATTTTAGTTGCATATCGCCACAGGTTTGATTTAATTCAACAGGAGATATCATAGCTAAGCTGAGTCAACTTTTTATATTAAAGTGCATCGGGCAAACATTAATACTGCATAATACAGAAAGGAAGACCAACATGTTACCACCCCGTCTGGGATTCAGCAGTGCATCTGGTTAACTGCCTCAAAACCTCAGCTTCTCTCTATGCTGATAGATATTAGAAATTAGGGTTGCTTACATCACAGGAAGATTTCACCATTTCTTTGCATTATTTCAAATATAGCCCATTGTTCTTATTTTCTTCAACATGTTTCTGAAGACTTTTTTCTAGACTTGCACACATAAACAGGATGGAGTTTGCAACCAGAAATGAGCCAAACTTTAGATACATCCTGCACCAGCAACAGACTGGTACAAAAGGCATGTTAGTTACGTACCAACAAAATTGTTCATCTTGTCCTGTCCTTCCGGACTGTCTACATTCCTAGCACTGAAGTTTACTATTCTTCACATTTCATCCCTGAGTACATAGTTAAACACAAATAAAAAGCATTCTGAGGTGAACTTAACATGAATTAAATTCATAATTGAACAAAATCCTTATGTGATATTACATAGCACACTAATGCACTATCGCATAGATACTGGCTAACACTATAAAGCTTACAGACTCTCATCTGGCTCCATACATATTTAGAAAACAGCTTTGTGTATAGTAGCCAGACATAGCGCAAATGCCTGAAGTCTTGAGTGTATTTTGCAAGCTTTATTGTACTCGCCAGAAATATAAAGAACAAGAATTATGCAAAGGTTACAGTATGTAACTGCAGAACTATTTCAGAGCTAGACAATTCAGCATGAATATAAATATTATATTACTTTATTATTAGCTGCTTTCTTATTATGGATGCATAACACCTTTTCCAATCACACTTACAGCTATAGCAACAACCAATTCCCATGTTTTGATCAATACATTTTTCTTGAGAGCTGAATGCATCTGTTTTCTGATAAATCACTTAATTGCTACCTTCATTTGTGGTTAATAGTTCTGTTTGTGAGAGCTGGTTTCCCAGTATAACTGTTTACAAGAATCAGCTTCACAAACCTTGATAAATTTCCATGCTTATCTGGCAACTGCCCTGCAGCATTTCTCAGCATATGTAACTAAAACTGTGCACAGACCATTTTTCTCCATTTTGCCTTTGGCCTGGCTGCAAAGCACCATGGGGCTTTGACTTGATTTGGGCAACTTTATATCAACATGACATCCAGTAGCAGCCTTAGGTGAAATATGCTAACACTGATGCACTATCTGGATTGCCTCGGGAGTGGGTCTAGTGTGCCACACAGCCCTTCTCATCCAACATGCCCCAGCTCCCTATGCCCAGGCTCCCCTTACAGACCTTCCCCATAACAAATGCATAGCACCCTGCACACCACCACTCCTGCCCAGCACCCCTCATACAACTATCTAGCACCCCTCTACACTCCCATCATAACTACCCAGCACCCCACACAGAACCCCCACACCCTAGTTCCCCAACATACAGATTTTCCCCACTGCCACCTGCCCCTTGCTCTTCCTCACAGCCACACCACCACAATGACACAGCACCTCACACAGAACTCTTACTGCCCAGCACCCCAAACACAAACCTCCCCCTCCACCTAGGACCCTCCCAACAGACTCCCTCACTGCAGAACACACAAACCACACCCACTGTCCAGCCTCTTCCACGCATATGCCATAGAAACCCACACCAGCACAGCCATGTCTGTCACTAGCCGGCAGCCCTAGTGGTGAAGAAGCAGCTGACGTGGCAGAGAGCCAGAGACATTCTCATCCAGAGCTTGTGGAGCGTCTGACCTTTACCACACACCAAACACAAAACATTCTTCATGGTTACCGGGGAGCTAGACTTGTAAAGACTCCACCAGAAAGGCTGGAGCAAAAGAAGAGAAGGTTGGAGGAGAGATCAAAGAGTGATTATGGGAAGGAAAAAGAGAGGCGAGTCTGAATGATGGAAAGAAAATTCAAAGAATGCAGCATCAGTAGAGAATCGCTGAAGGAAACAATGTCAAGGCATGATAATAGTTATCACAGCAAACTTACCCCAAGCATCAGATTAATCCAAAATAGCTATGAACTGCTTCATACTGGTAGAAAGAAATATTAAAATAACCTCATTCTGAACTTTTGAAAGTGGGTATATGTGCCCAGGATACAAAGATCACGGGATCTTCACTCCCTCTGTCGAATGCTATTTTCATAGGCCTCTGGCCACACATACCAATGACAAACAACCAAAAGTTGCTTTCAAACGTTTAGAAACAGTGTATAGAAATAAAAAATGGTTGCTCTATTTTTAATGCCAGCTGTTATATTGGGGTTTTTTTTCAGGGTTATTTGTTGCCATATCCCATTTTGAGGGACACCCCCAATTTTAGTTCTAAAGTTAGCCATATGCCTCACAAATTAGGTGTCCCTTTAGTTTTAATGTTGAAAATCCATGCATACCAGAAATAAGGTATCATGAAAGGTAGGTTATAGAAAGACTGACTTAGAATCCTTCCTGTAGTGTAACAGCATTTAAGCTACTTGCATGAATAAGCTTTCTGTCCCTCATTTTGGGTCTTTGTCACACATTGATTTCCACATTTGAGCCTTGGCAGATTGAGGGGAATGTTTATTGGTACTACTGCCAGATTGTACAGGGGGCAAAGAAAAGTGCCTTGTCCTTAACTGTTTTCAAAAGACAATGGATCTTTGAGAAAAGGAAGCCATTCAAACCTGTTGGCTAAGTGGTTCATGGAAATTGCAATAAAATTATAGATAGTATGTTATTAAAAGTAAAATATTTAAGAGATATACTTGTACATCTGTAATAAAAATGAAGAGTGATAATGGAACTGATTAATTAAATCGGTATGTAGAGTTTGAGATATTAAAATTATGTTCCATAAACTCTTTTATATCAGCACAAGCTGTCAGTAGTGAGGTTTTGAATGGAAGATTATCCTGTAAGATGCCACACCCGAACCACAAGGCAGTGCAATTAAAACTTGCTCAAGATTACCAAGAAAAGGGTGAAGTGTTTTGGAACAGATGGCTTGATTGATGGCTTTATGGCTTGATTAAATCTAAATTAATACAGAGCTCTCGACCAGAAAGAGGTAAAAGTGGAGAACAGAACAAGTCTAGCAGAAGGATATCTGGTTCCTAAATTTAGATTCTGAGAACAAAGATGATTTCTGGGGAGCTGGATTGTATGTATACCTTCCAAAGTCATTGTCATGCTATGATTCATTGACAGAATGGGATGGTACACTGTAAAAACAGATATTAGCATAAAATCATTCCTATTGGGAAGCAGAGGTGAGACTTTATTTTTCAAACGGTAGCTAGCTTATCTGAGGATGTGGGTTTTCCCACAAAAGCGATATATCTACCTCTCTAGCTGTCTATGTTAGTCTCTAAGGTGCCACAAGACTACTCATTGTTTTTAAAGTTACAGACTAGCACGGCTTCCCCTCTGAGACTTTTTTACATTTTTCAGTTACACAAAGTAAATATTAATCAACAGGGCTCGCCAAACCGCGGCAAGCCCCGCTCGCCAGCTGCGCTGTCTGGCGATCTGCGCATGCACAGATCGTTCTGTGCATGTGCAGATCGCCCGAACCTGGCTCTTCTGGGTTGTAATCTACTCGCCACAGGCAAGTAGATTGCGTTATTTGTCGAGCCCTGCTAATCAAAATATGTGTTAGTCATCCTTGGGCTTCAGCCATTTGCAATGAGCCTGGCAATGAGCGCAGCCGCACCAGTGCTCCCAGCAGCGGTGAAGTAACTTAAAATCTCTTACAGGTTCTGTCCTATTGCAACCTGCCTCCCTGCCAGCTCTTTAAATAGCTCCCTGCTGGCTTTTACCGCAGCTCAGCCAGCTCTTGCCAGAGGCATCCACTTACTTTCACCTCTGGCTCCCCAAAGACAAGGAGAGCCACAGTTAAGATCTGTTGCACTTATCCATCATTTGAAGCCAGAAAGTTACCATTTACTGAACACAGACCATGAACCCAGTGCTGTCCAGAGAGAGGAAGAGCCTACACCTTGGCCAAAAAACTTTCAATTTACAAGGAACTATCCATGTACGAAAAATTAAGCATGTGAGGCTCTGTTTTCAGGAGTGAGGGCTTGCATTTAAAATTCCTTGGGCATGGAGTAGGGTGTTCCTCTCTGTACAGCACCATGTATGCTCAGTAAATATGTAACTTCCAAAAGGCTACTAAACCCTTTGCAACTGTTGGAATTGTTATTAATACAATGAGTTGTCCTGAGACACCTTAGAAACTAACCAATGTATCTGGACATAAGCTATTTGTCAAAACAGACTAACACGGATATGATACCACCACTCCACCAAATTAGCTGTACATTCCTTTATTAAATCCAAATGGTATTTAAACAGCCACTCCAAATGTGTCTTAAATCAATCATCAGACTCATAGGCTGTGTCTACATTGGCATGATTTTGCGCAAAAGCACCTACTTTTGCGCAAAAACATGCTGCCTGTCTACACTGGCGGGGAGTTCTTGCACAAGAACACTGATGTTCTACTGTATGAAATCAGTGCTTCTTGCGCAAGAACTATGATGCTCCTGCTCAGGAATAAGCCCTCTTGCACAACTGTTCTTGCTCAAGAGGCCAGTGTAGACAGGCAACATAAATTTCTTGCGCAAGAAAGCCCGATGGCTAAAATGGCCATCGGACCTTTCTTGTGCAAGAGAGCATCTACACTGACATGGATGCTTTCGCGCAAAGCACATATCTTGCGCAAAAGCACATGCCAGTGTAGACGCTCTCTTGCGCAAATACTTTAATGCAAAAACTCTTGCATTAAAAGTATTTGCGCAATATCTTGCCAATGTAGATGTAGCCATACAGTAAAAATGGAGTAATAAGCTCTGATCAGATCTTACCACAGATCTACACCCGTGATGCTCAAAGCCATGCTGGCATTGGCTCCAACTGGACAGGCAAGTACAAGCAACAAACCCTTTAAGAGTTCACTCTTTTATACTCTATGGCTGTGTCTAGACTGCATCCCTTTTCCGTAAAAGGGATGCAAATTAGACACATCGCAATTGCAAATGAAGCGGGGATTTAAATCCCCCCGCTTCATTTGCATAAACATGGCTGCCACTTTTTTCCAGCTCGGAGCTTTGCCGTCAAAAAGCGCCAGGCAAGACGGGGATCTTTTGGAAAATAAAGCCTTTTCCGAAAGATCCCTGTCAGGGGGGACATCCCTGACGGGGGTTGCTGCCCCCTTCTATTGGCCCATGTCTTGGTCCAGGCCCTTCCCTCAGTCCAGGCCCTTCCCTCAGGGTATATACGGTATCCAAAATCCCCAAAAGTCTTAGCCCTGCTCTCAGGGCATATACAGTAGCCAGGCCTAGTTCTGGGGAAAAGCCTCTCCAGGCCTGGGTGACTCCCCAGGTGCAGCAAGGTGTGGTAGGGGGACCCGGGCCCTCCCTGTCCACCGGGTCCAGGCCCAGGGCCCTGTGGGCAGGGACTCTAGGTCCTGCCAGCTTGGTGGGGAATCCAGCCGCTACGCACCAAGCTGGATCAGGAAACCTCTGCCCTGGGCCGCTTCCTACCACCCTAGCACCCCCCTTTCCTAGCCTGTCCGTCTGTGTGGCGGTCCTTACCAGGGCTGGAGTTGGCAGGGTAGGCGTGCCCGTTACTCCATAGGGTTGGGGTCAGCTTCACTCCCGGGGTCCCACGCCAGCCTTCAGTTGAGTCTGAGATGCCGCAGGGATACTAGCTTTGCAGCCTGGCTCCTCCTGACCTCTAGGTGCCCTCTCCTCTGCTGGGCCACTGCCTGCCTTATATACTGGCCCGGCTGGGAGCATGCCCAGCAGGGCTGTAAGGGCGGGGCCCTTTCAGCCAGCTGGGCCTGGGCTACTCTCAGCCCTTTAGTGTGGGGCTTGTTTGCCCCATCACAATCCCTTATTCCTTTTTACACAGTTTGCAAAACATATATATTCTTTATCCAACCTAATTTAACCGTTTGTATACTCACCTAATCCTACAAGAACAAATCACCTATTAGCTCTCTCTACCAAGTCTTGCAGGTGAAACAGGGGAAGGATGATTTTGTAGTTAAGGTACTGAACCAGCACTCAGAAGGTCCAGGTTTAATTCTTAGCTCTATCACCTTTGGTGAGCCCCAGTCTGTGCAATGGATATAATACCTGTTATCCATCCATTTTCTTGCCTATTTAGGCCTCAGTCCTGCAAAGATGCATGTTTATGCTTGACTTTAGGTATTGTGAGTAGTACCACTCACTTTAAACTATATAATTGATTTTAATTACTCAGTGCATAAAAAACAATTTTTATAATCTGAAGGGAACGGTAACGCTCACAATGCATAAAGTTAAACCTGAGGCCAGGTCTACACTAGACCTGGCAGCTCGGCTTAAGGTATGCAACTCCAGCTATGTAGAATATGTAGCTGGAGTTGGATTACCTTAAGCCAAGCTTGGCAGCATCCTCACAGAAGGAGGCTGATGAGAGCAAGTGCTCCCATCTGCTTCCCTGACTCCTTGCAAAAGCAGGAGTGCTGGATACTGGCAAGGGTGTACTCTTGAGTTCAATTTAGCAAATCTTAACTAGACTTGCTAAATCAAACTCCAGAATATCAAGCATGGCAGTGGTGATCTTCTGTTTAGTGTAGACAAGGCCTGAGTGTCTATCTTTGCAGGACTAGGGCCTGTGATGGTAGCCTCTTCCAGGCAAGCACTGTCTATTACTATGTATCTTGTACATACACTTCTTAGAACAATGGGACCTTGATTGCCCTAGAAGTGTCTCAGTTCAAATTATGTACAGAAAGTTATATAAAATGTTTCAAAAGAGAAGGGGAAATATTTTTCTTGAGGAATTTGAATGACATTACCAGAAAATTTTAAATCTTAAAACTTTCTTTTCAAAGTGACATACCTAAGCATATGTGTGCTTTATAAGAGGGGACCCAATTCACTCTGAGATTTTTTTATTTGTATTGATTGATTGATTCTTTTACATGATATCTCAACAGTTTGTTTGTGGATTTTAAAAAAGACCAATTGCATAAAAAATTTAAATAGATAGAAAAAGGAATATGTTTCCAAGGCATCAAAATATTTTAAAAATGCAGTGTAAATAAAGAATAACTCTGTTACTTAAGGCCTGGCCTACACTAGATCAGGCAAGTCAGCATAAGGTACGCCATCCAACTATGCAAAATGCATAACTGGATTCGGCTTACCTTAATCCGAGATGCTGCAGTGTCTACACTTCGGGAGGAGCATGTGCACACATGTGCATCACATTGGATGAGAGGCGTTTTAATAAGCCAATGAATTTTCAGTGTTTTTCTAAGTAGAATTTATCCAGCTTCTCTCCTGCTGTGCAAAATGATAATGAGGCAATCAGCTGTGAACAGGTGCAGTGAAATACTTGGCTTCCATTACTCCTCATAAAAAGAGGATGGATGCTGGTGGGGACTGCCCTCGGCATTCAGTTTGGAGGGTCTACACTAGACCCACTAAACCGAATGTTAGAAGATTGACCTCCAGAGGGTCGATCTTCTCCGTAGTGCAGACATGCCCTAAGCGTACAGTTCCTAAGAATAGCAGAACTCCCTGAGGTAATGCTGGCTAGTACAATAGAACTAGTAAAAGAATACTTTTAGTCCTAGAAAGTTCTGCATTTACCAGGTTTCTACCTTATCACACAATAGAATTTAACATTTAGACACTCCTAGAATGATATTAAGATTCCGATGCTGAATTGTGGCAATTGATTGAGGAGGTTCACTATATTCCAAGTATTTCACTGCACCTGTTCACAGCTGATTGCCTCATTATCATTTTGCACAGCAGGAGAGAAGCTGGATAAATTCTACTTAGAAAAACACTGAAAATTCATTGGCTTATTAAAACGCCTCTCATCCACTGTCCAGCATGCTGTTTCATGGAGGGTATGATGCTGTACCTTGTTAGAGGGATATTTTATTGCCATGGACAGAGCTATAGCTGCAGCTTACAGTATGCTCTGACGTAGCTAGTAGTAGCATGGCATACCAGATAAATCAGGAAAAGAAAAAAGCCAGGCTGATAGAGCCCTGCATGGATTGAACTATCTATCCATGGATGTGACTATCTTCTCCCAAAAGCCACTGTGGCCAGTGGAGAGGAGTGTTACCTCATCATGCCCAGGAGCCAGCATCTCATGCCAGCAACTCTTCCCATCATAGGGCTGCACCACACCCCATCCCACCCCCAGCTGAGGCATTTCTTGGTGAGGGTTGTACAGCCCGGCTGGTGCAGAACTGAGGGTAGTGAAGCTGCACTTCTGGGAGAAGCTGCCGGCACTGAGCGCTGGCTCCCAGGTGCAATGGGAAAACTCTCCTCTCTATTGGCTGCAGTGACTCTTGGGAGTAGAGCCCTGCTGATCATGATGTTCATCTGCAGATATCCGCATCTGTGAATAGACGTTTCTATCTGTGCAGGGCTCTACTGATATTAAATATTTTTGTCAGATGGGTAGATTTGACAGGGTAAGCCATGGAATTAGTGATGTGAGGTGAGAATATTCTCTGGAGAATATTCTTCGAGAACGAGAATATTCTGAGACTATTCTCCAAACGATTATTTCCTGAGAATTTTTGCGAATTTTCTAATTTTTCATTTCCGATTGAAATAATATATTGTATTCAACTTTTAGACCACCCTGAATGCTAAAGAGCTTTCTTGATCATTCAAGATAGTTTGAGAACATTATAGAACGTTCCAGAATGTTATGGAACTTTCTAGAACATTCATAAGTCAGGAAATCTGACTGGTATGGAACTTTCTGGAAGCATCCCAAGAAGTATATAAAGAGGCAATGACACATTTATTCTCTTTTGTGAAAGGTGTAATTGTGTTTTCATCAGTATGAAAAAAAGAACTAAGCCTAAAAGTGACGTGTGGGATTATTTCCTTCATAAAACAGTTAAAGACAAAGTGTTATATGAATGTAAGTACTGCAAGGCTGAATACATCAGAAATGCGACAATGATGAGAAAGCATATTTCCAATTGTTTGAAGACTCCTGCTTATATCAAGGAAAAGACAACAAAATTCTCAGAGTCCAGAAGCAGATCATCTTAACAATCAACTACAACAACATCTATAGAACACTATGATAGTGCTAGTGAATTTACATCACCACCTTCCACATCTAGTTCAGGCAAGGTGTCTCACTCTATAAGTCGCTACTTTGATTCTATGAATGAAACTGAAAACAATGTTTTGGATGAATTTTTTGCACGAGCTATATGCTCATCGGGATCATCTCTTTCACTGGTTGAAAACGAAGATTGGATTACTTTCATGCAAAAATTAAGACCATCTTACAAGATGCCATCCAGGTACACACTTTCTAACAAACTTTTGGAAGCTGAATATCAACGTGTTGATGCTCTTATAAGAACAAAAATTGCTGAACCCTCTTCTCTTGCACTTCAGTGTGATGCTTGGAGCAACTGAAGAAATAAATCTGTTATACATTTTATTATATCAACACCCCAACCAGTGTTTTACAACCAGTGTTTTACAAGAAAGTTTATTCTCGAGAATTTAACATCACTACATGGAATATAATGTGTGGATAGGAGGGAGGCTGAAAGAGCAGCTTACATATAGTATGAGGAGAACACGCTATTTGCCATGTTCAGATAAATAATAAAATACTTCTGCCTTTAAGACAGATGGATTATATGCTGCTGTGCATAGAATCAGAGTTTGGCTCCCAAAGCTCAATTCCATAGTCCTTGTGGAATTCTTTTCTGGTTGCCTTTCTGATGGAATAGTGCACAGGATCCACTCCAAAACCAAACAGATCCCAGAGGCCCTATACTCTGATCTCTCTAATCCATGTAACAGTGCAGAATAATTGAATGGGAAGATGGAGAGCCCCAGAATTATACTCAGTAGTGGCTCTTCTGGAAGACTGACAGTTTATTACATCACTGTTATCATTTGGAGGTATAAACAACGATTTATCTGTGCATATATTTTACTCAGTTTAACATCTCAATCACTCATTCTTTTTTCTTAGCTAATAAGCTTAAAGTTAATTTACTACAGAACTAGCTGCCAAAGTTGTCTTTGTTGCGAGATCTGGACTATCATTGATCTGGGGTATCTGATTGGTCTCTTGGGACTGGGAGATACCTGATGTGATGCAATTTCAGGTTTAAGCAACCTTTTATCACAGAGTTCTGTTTGTCTTGGTGGCAAGTTAGATTGGAGAGTCTAAAGGAACTGTCTGTGACTCTATGGTAAGATTGGTATAGTGATTGAGGCATTCACATATGGTACTGGCTTGGTGAAATCTAATTATAGAACACGCCACTCATTTGGGTGTCTGCCTTTGTTTGCCAATTGTCTGCCTTGAGAATGGCCCTCACAGGCGACATCTACACTGCAGTGCAATTTCGGGATACTGGGGGTATCCCGAAATAGCTATTCCATCTCTTTTGAGAGCGCCCTTTATTTTGAAATATAATGGGCTCGCTATTCCAACATCCCTGTAAACCTCATTCCACAAGGAGTAAAGGATGTTTCAGAATAGTGCTTTATTTCAAAAATAAGTTCTGTGTAGAAAGCACCAAATTTCAAAATAAGCTATTTCGAAATAACATTGAAATACAGGCAGTCCCCGGGTTACGTACAAGATAGGGACTATAGATTTCTTCTTAAGTTGAATTTGTATGTAAGTCGGAACTGGCTCCAGATTCAGCTGCTGCCACTGAAACTGACCAGGGGCTGACTACAGGAAGCCGGAGGCAGAGTTGCTCTGCCCCCAGCTTCCTGGAATCAGCCTGATCAGTTTCAACAGCTGCTGAATCTGGAGCCTGGGACAGAACAGCTGGGGCGCTGCCCGGTAGGTTCCCACAGGACCAGCCCGGCAGCACCCCAGCTGCTCTACCCGAGCCGTCCCGCAACAAAAGCCTGGTCTGCTGGGGGGGGGGGCGCACTAGCTGCGCCCCCTCCCCCTCCAGCAGACCAGGGAGACCCGAGCAAAGCCGTGTGGGGGGACCCGCCCAGCAGACCAGGGGGACAGGAGCAAAGCCGCCTAGGCGGCGGGGGTCCCGCTGACTGGGCGGCTTTGCTCCCGGGCAAATGAGCAAAGCCGCCCAGGCAGCGGCTTTGCTCGGGTGTGCCTGGTCTGCTGGGGGGGTCCAGCGGCTTTGCTGGACCCCCCCCAGCAGACCAGGGAGACCGGAAGAAACTTTTCTCACCCCGGAGAACACGGGCGGCGACTCGCCGCCCATGAGCTCCGGGGCAAGAAAAGCCCCGTTTGTAAGTGCGGATCCGACATAAGTCGGATCCGCATAAGTCGGGGACTGCCTGTAAACTATGCAATTCACATAGCTCAGATTGCATATCTTATTTCTACCTATGGTGCAGTGTAAATGCACCGATAGTTATGAGCTACTCCAGACAGCATGACATAGTCCCAGGTTTTATTATTTTTTCTGACTAAATTCCATGCAGCTGGAAGAGGAAGAATGTTTCTCCCTGCCACATCCTCCTTATCCATCCCCACCAAACTGTTTCTACTTGGTCCCCAGTCTAGAAGTCCTCACAAGTACTGGTTCTTCACCTACATATCAGCCTCCACAGGGTCCAGAGAAGGGGAAACAGGTGTGGGACTGGCTGGGCCTCGACACTTCCTGCTACACGATGTAAATTGCCTCTGTTTATCCATTTAGGAAAGTTGTAGCCTATGTATATTTAATCCTCTCCCCCCAAAAAACAAAAGAATCCTACTCAATTTTTGTTATGCTGCATTTTTAAAATGTTTCCTCTTGACAGTACTTTATCTTCTCCACTCCAGGACTGCATTATCTCCCTGAGGGCAATTGCCCTGCACTGTATAATTTTACTCAACTAACACCTTGGAAATTGTTTGAGAGCCTAAACAGTACACCTAAAAGGTTGCGCCATCAAAAAATGTTCAGCCTCCACTGTAAAATGGAACCGTTTGTTAACACGCACATAGTTTATCTGTAGATTATGTTTATTTATCAACACAAAAAATCTTCTATCAGACACACTGAATATATTATCTACAGAATATATTGTATATTGGGTTCTCTTGCCTATGTGATACAGGAAGAACTAGAAGATCACAAATGGTTCTGTTTGGCCTCTAAATCTAAAACACCTCAATTTTCTGGCAAGCAAGGGCTAGAAACACTGTAAAGGCAACTGCTTAGCTTCTCATGGGCTGAAGGGAGTTCCTCACACTGTTCTCTAGGACTCCTCTAGTTAATAGAGAGAAGGACTTTGAGTTACATCTGGTGTCCTCCCTGGAAGTAAAATTGTTGCAATCATAGCTAGATGAATGCAAACAGTGTTACACAGGTATTCATGTATTACAGATTATCTCCAACGTATTTGCAGCTCTTTAACTTACATTTATTTTCTCATAAACATTCTTACAGGCCAAACTTGTTGACAAGAATATTTGCACAGAGGTAAAATTTTGCAAATAGTCATTCAAATACATATTTTCCTGACTATGCTCCCCTGATGTGTTTGTACAATGAGAATGGGAGTCCTCCGCTCACAATAACAATAACACAGTAACAATAACATGCAGCATATGTGACCAATCATATACTGTGAATAGCAAGTTCTGAACAGTAAATACCCAGTGCAATGGATGTGATGAATAATTTGCAAGGGATCCCTGGGCTGGAATATATTTGAATAAACATCGATAGAATAATTTTGAATAACAAATGTGCACAGTTTTAATCAACTCGCTGATAATTTGCAAATACGCAACCCCTTTCTTTACACAGAGCCATCTTCTCATACTAGTTTTACTGCTCTGCCTCTATCTCTGTACCTCACACGTGGTCCATTTCTTCATGTAACTGACATCCCTTTCCTTCTAACAGCAAGCCAGATGTTCCAGGCACAACCTTCCTTTCTCCTGAATATGGAGAACAGTAGTCAACATAAGTAAAGGGGTTAGAATCCAGGCCTTTTCCTTACAATAGCATTCCAAAGCTACGTCTACGCTGGCATGATTTTCCAGAAATGCTTTTAATGGAAAAGTTTTCCGTTAAAAGCATTTTCGGAAAAGCACATCTAGATTGGCAGGGTGCTTTTCTGCAAAAGCATTTTTTTGCGGAAAACAGCACTATGCTGTCTACACAGGCCCTTTTGCGTAAAAGTCTTTAAGAAAAAGACTTTTGCCTGAATGGGAGCAGCATAGTATTTCCGGAAAAGCACTGATGATTTTACAGGAGATCGTCAGTGCTTTTCCGGAAATTCAAGCGGCCAGTGTAGACAGCTGGCAAGTTTTTCCGCAAAATCATTTGATTTTGTGGAAAAACTTGCCTGTCTAGACACAGCCCAAGAGTTTTCAGGGAGGCTTCTGTCAGATATATTTGATCTTGAAAATATAAAACATGAGTGTAAGACCTTTCTTGTTCCATTCTCTATCAATATGGCCAGGTGCTCTGGATAGCTAGATACTCCAGTGAGTGGAATTGCAAAAGTGTGTTTAATGGAATAAGTATTCCTCAAGTCCTGTGTTAGGCATTTGAAGGATGATAAACGGAAACCTTACAATGAGGACAGAAGTTGAAAAGAATATCAAAAAGTGGATTAGGAAGTCCACTACACTAGACTTCTACTGACTACAGAAGACTGGACTTCTGTACAATGTAGAGTAGTACAGGAGTATAGTAAACTGCAGTATACTGTATTAGAGGTCTTCCACTATGCAAATGTTGAATAGTGGTTAAATTGTTCCTTTTCTAGGATAAAGATGGAACCAAAACATACATTCTTCTCTGAGGGTGTGTCTAAACTACATGGCTCCATCGATGGAGCCATGTAGATTAGGCTGATCGGCAAAGGGAAATGAAGCTGCGATTTAAATAATCGCGGCTTCATTTAAATTTACATGGCTGCCGCGCTGAGCTGACAAACAGCTGATCAGCTGTTTGTCGGCTTAGCGCGCTAGTCTGGACACTCCCGTGCCGACCTGAAAGCCCTTTATTGACCTCCCCGTTATGCCTCGTAGGATGAGGTTTACCGGGGAGGTCGATAAAAGGCTTTCATGTTGACAGGGGAGCGTCCAGACTAGCTGTTGATCAGCGTCCAGACTGATCAGCTGTTTGTCGGCTCAGCGTGGCAGCCATGTAAATTTAAATGAAGCCGCGATTATTTAAATCGCGGCTTCATTTCCCTTTGCCAAACAAAAAAATCTACATGGCTCCGTCGACGGAGCCTGAGAGCCTTACCAGTGAGAGCCTTACCAGTGAAGTCATAGAATTCTATTGAAACAATATGAAAACCAAACAAACCAACAAGGAGATCCTGTTTATTCAGAGTAAAAGTAATATGCTCTGCACTGAGTTTATAGAGCTAGTGGCCAGATGTAATCCTTAACTTCCAATTTCCTGTTCCTCATCACAATAGCAGCCCTATTTGAACATAATTGGTTTGTTTATTTTTAACTGAATTTCTCATTTTAGGAAAGGTTATAAAATGTGAATTACTATTTGTCAGGCAGCTTTCGAGGGGCTTTAAATTTCACCTAAATAAGGGCCTGATCCAAAGTCCCCTAAAATCAACCAGAGTCTATTGACCAGAACAAGCTTTGAATCAGGCCCTGAACAAGTTACAGCATTTACAAATATATGCTTAGCCACTTTTTATAAAGCATTCAGTGGACTGAAATGGCAGCAATAGCTTTTTGAGGGTGAATATCTTAGCTGCTTTGAAGAGCCGCTGATGCTTTCTAGAAAAACTATGAAAGACATTCTATTTAGAAACAATTGTATCAATGTGTCACATATCCAGTATTTCTCTTGTCTCTTTATTATAATTGTTACTTGTATCATTACAATTAATGCCATTATAATTGGTTTCTATGGAGATTATAAGGATTCTGCAAACAGAAGATTATGATTGACTTCATGTGGCATATAAGCAGCAGGAACTAATAGAGTCCTTGTTTTCATGCAAATGTCTCACAATTAACAGAAGAAGGAAGAGAAAGAGGGAAAAAAGCAACATAACCACAATGGTCTCTAGAGAGAATGTTTTCTGTTATACTGGAGGAGAAGCTACTGTGTCTGAATTTCTTTTCAAGGTATCAAAATTTATTATAGGCCTCATTCCTTATCAATATAAGTTTCTGAAATCAGCCCTTTTTTTGGGAGATTACAAGGTTATAATTCCTTTTTTTCCACTTGCATAATTTAAAAGTTGCCAGGGAGATTGAGTGACTGAGGGAATTATTAATGGGAGGTATTACAGAGCATCTGTCCTCAAATAGTTTGACCAAGCACTATTACAATCAACACCTCACTTACATCTGACACAATTCAAGCTACCCTAAATAAAAGCAGATTTTACTGAATAGAAACAGAAAAGAAATTACTGGAAAGGAATAAGTAAAAGGAGACTTTTGGCGAGTTAGACACTTTAAAAATGCTTTGTGGTGCCTCTCTCTCCCATGCTTTATGAAAACTGGCTTGTGAATATGATTATGCATAACTCAAAGATATTTTAAACAAAATACTTCATGTAACCTATCTATTTTAATGTTACAATCTGCTGGTTCCATATATCTCATTTTGTTGCATGTATCATCTTTATATGTGAAGTTAGAAATATGAAGTGTGAATCTGTTATTGTTTTAAATGTGCTAATGAGAGCCATTAATAGTGCCCCAGAAGCCTAATGGCTTGGTGATCAACTCAACAACTTGTAAATAGCCTTGTTTGTCCTATAAATACAAAGGTGGTTGGTCTAGAAAGTCATGTGACCAGAGCTGGCCCAAGCTACGGGCTGACTGGGCTACCACCCAGGGTGCCCCGTTGTAGGGGGTGCTGGCAGGGCTGCCGGGCCGGGTGGAGGCAGGGGCAAGGCCACACATGCGCCGGGCCTTCAGAGGTGGCACCGCACTCCTGGAGCCCGGGGTGCACGAATGGTTCATGCTGGCCCTGCATGTGACCATGTCACGTGGTACTGGAATCCATTTTGAACCTGGTGTTTTTCCATGGGAAGGAGGGGCTGTAAAAAAAAAATTCTCCCCCTATGAGAAAGTCTATTTAAACAATGGGAAACTATCAGCTCTTTGACTTTGACTGAGTTTGGAAACTGCCTGGTACACCCTTAGAGGAAAAAAAAAACTTTAAAGAGAACCTGAAACCCAAGTCAGGGTAATAGAACATCTCTGACTTGAAGATTATGCCTGAAATAAGAACAGCAATTTAGGGTAAGAATTTGCATGGATTAAGTTTCTTAGTGAATGAGAACTAGCTATGCATTTTCTATTCCTCTTAATTTAGTAACTTTCTTTGATCTGTCTGTTTTCACTTAAATCCTACTATTTGTACTTAATAAAACACTTTTATTTACTATCAGGTCCAGTGTAAATAATTGCTATCTGGGGAGAAGCAACCACTGTGCATATCTCTCTTTCATTGATAAAGGGTGCTTAACTTATAAGCATTCCCTGTGTAAAACTTCTACACAAAGAAAGATGGATTTATTTGGGGTTTGGATCCCTTTTGTGGGTTGGTTTCCTGGGTGCTGAGACCTTAAAACTGTGGCCTTCCAGAGCTGAAGTGGTTCGGTGTCTGTACTGCTCTGCAGGGGGTGTTTAGCCCAACTCTGTGCCTTGTCTGGGCAAGACCAGAGGATCTGACCCAGCAGGACAGGGTGGTGGGGAGTCCAAGAGAGCAAGAAGGTGGACATCAATGTAATGATCAACAGACTAAGGAACAATCCCAAAGGAACTTTTGTGACTGCACCGTGTCACACTCTTTAAGCAAGGCTGATATTTTTCAATTATTAGTGTTGAAAATTGTTGAAAACCTAACCAAGCAAGATCTGGTCAGTTTCACAGGGTTGAAATAACCATCTGTGTAACCACACTGCTTGCCTTACTTCCTGTATTGCTCTACTTGACTTGTCACGTGGAGCTAAAGAATACCATTATGTCTCATTATCTCTCATTCCAAACAGACATGGATGTGTAAACAATGTGGTCATCACTTTCAGAAGTACCCAGTACTCACAGCTCCAGCTGAACTGAATAGGTGCTGCAGGTGCTCTGCTCCTCTGAAAATCAGGCCCTCCATTGTTGCTGTTTTATTGAGCAGCTGCAGATTTTGTGGCTTTGTTGTGGGTCAGTTTTGGTTCCATGGGAAGATAAATTGATGACACAGACTACACAATTTATTCACACTATATGCATACCTTGAACAGAGAGCATAAGAACGGCCAAACTAGGTCAGACCAAAGGTCCATCTAGCCCACTAACCTTTCTTCTGACAATGGCCAATACCAGGTGCCCTAGAGGGCATCGACATATCAGCTAAATCATCAAGCCTATTCCCAGCTCCTGACAAATAGAGGCTAGGGACACCATTCCTACCATGCTGGCTAACAGGCATTGATGGACCTAACCTCCATGAATTTATCTAGTTCCTGTCTCAACTCAGTTAAAGTCCTGGTCTTCACAATTGGCCATGGCTCTGACTGCATTTAAATCACTGTTGAAGAACCCCATGGTACTCCCAGGCAGCTCTGAAGGCTAGGCGGAATGAGAGGGGGGTGCAGTGGTACAGGCAGCACTGAGGGCTGGCTTCCGCAGCCCTGCCCCTTGCACCATAGGCCCTGTCTTTTCTGGGAGTGGAGAGCCAGTGCCCACCCCCACCTTCCCAGGGGCCGAGTGAGGCTATTAGCTTCCCGCTCTGTGGCTACTCTTTCATCTTGGGCCCTGGTCTTTCTTGGAAAACTCCTTAGTTTATACTCACTTGCCCTTAACCACAAGGAGCTTGTTTTCTTAGTAGTAAGCACGCACTGTTTCAAAGGCATCTGGTCATTAATGCTTTGCAACACAAAGGAACCTCCAACATCCACTGGATCCAGATCCTCTGCTAGACACCATTCATATCAGTCTCCTTAATGATCATCTGAAGGTCACAGTGACCCTTTCATAGAGTCTGCTGACTCCCTCTATGCTTAATCCTTTCTATGGAAAGTTTGTTGTTGACTACATGTATCAGTTGCTCATATTGTGCACTTCATTAACATCTGTGCGATGGCAATATTGTTGCGCATTCGACTGATGAGGGGTTTCCATTTAAGAACCAAAATTGGCAATATAGAATACTTATAAGCCCCAAAGAAGAGCTCTGTGAAAGCTTGGAGGATTTTCTGTTTCACCAACAGAAGTTGGTTCAATAGAAGGGATTATTTTGCCCATCTCGTCTCTCTTGACATCTAGTGCTATTTATTTAAAAAATGTACCCCAGTCCTCTTCCCCTCAAGAGGGATCAGCACAAACTGCATGCATCCTTTTAAAGGAACATTATGTAAGGAACCCTTGCCCTGTCCCAAGAAGCAGCTATTCTGAGACCACGTCTCCACTACAAACTTGGCTGAAACAAGCTACATTGGCATATGCCCGCTAGAGTTTGTATTCTGTATTTCTTGTCTTGGCTGCTTGTATTGGCATGGCGCATAGTCCTCAGATTTGGCAGTATTGATGCAAAGCACAGTGCACCAGTGATAGATATCTCAGTGTGCCATGTGTGGCTATCTGGCACAATGCCAGCTGTGAAATTTTTACAAAAGAGGTATGGGACAAAAATGATTCACACAGAGAGCTTGGGGAACTAGGAGGTCAAGTTCCCCTCATGCAACTTTCTCCATCCCATCCATTTTCTATAATTTTTGCTTTAAAAAAAAATCTCACCAAACCTTCATGTCACTTTTCAGTGTCCACCAGCTCTCTCTCTCTCTCTCTCTCTCTTAAAAAAAAAAAAAAAGGAGACACAGGGCTCTGTGTGTGACATTCTCTAGGCTACGATCTTGATTGCTGAAAAACTCTGAGTCCACAATTCCCCAAAATGAGGGACTTTTTACACTACTTTGCTGTGAGAACAACCACTCCCAGCCAGTTCTCACACAGCCTCCAGCATGCAAAATCACTCCTAGCTAAATTATAGGAATGCTCAGGCCAGTCATTCTTGAATTACAGGCAGGGTAAGGGGAGGAGACTCCCAGTCTCAAATGTGTCCTGACAAGTGTGTGTCTTGTACTGCCCAGCAGTCTCCTTCTGGCCAATACAAGCTCATAGAAAGTGTGTCATTTCATAATGGAAATATTATCTCAAGTGGAAGTTCCCTAACACTTCAATCCAAAACACACGCTGGTTTAGATAAAACAATAAATCGTGTTTATTCACTACATAAAAGTAGTTTATAAGTAGTTACAAGCAATGAGGCATAAGAGTGGATTACAAAGAAAACAAAAGAGAAGATGTAGACTAACACCTAACTCAACAAGATACAAAAGTTTCAGAGGGGTAGCCAAATTAGTCTGTAACAGGAAAAATGTAAAAAACAACAAATAGTTTAGTAGCACCTTAAAGGCTTTTAGTCAGACTAACTCAGTTACCCCTCTGAAGCTTATTTAGTCACTCTTTCTCTTTTTTCTTCCTCCCCTCCTTTTTTGTCTCTCCTTTTTTTCTCTTTTTTTCCTTCTCCCTTCCCCTACCTTATTTATTCTTGGATCTGGTCTTCTAACACTCTTGTCATCTGCAGGAGTGGGCTGTGCGCACAAAAGCTCATGATACCATCTACATGTTTTGTTAGTCTTTAAAGTGCTACCAGACTATTTGTTGGTTTTTAAATTTTTCAACAAAATATGTAAACCTAAAACAAAAAGTTTTAGTTTGGCTGGTTTGCTTCAGCCAGGACACCTGTTATTGCCCCCCAGTTCAATGTTTCCTTTGTCTTTGATATTCTAAGTAGGGTTGAGGGGAGAGAGGTGATTTGGGATCTTCTGTTTCTCACTCTTACACTCTTCTCACCTCTTTGAGAATTACCTCCAGCTGGGATTGAGGTCCTGTCAGTGCTTTCCCAAAAACTCCCAGCTGTTCCATTGTCAGTATGTAAAGTGCTCCCTCACAGCTTTGCGCCTGCCAAAGAATGCCCACTTAACCCCCTAATAGTCCATTTGATCATGCTGATACCTGACCAGGGCATCAATGTGTCATTTGTCTGAAAAACTGATTTGGGCCTAAAGTTTCAGATGGGTAGCCTAGCCGTGTTAGTCTGTAATTGGAAAAAACTTCAAAAACAATGAATAATCCTGCTGTACCTTAAAGACTGAGCAAAAATGTAGATGGTATCATGAGCTTTTGTGTGCACAACCCACTTCTTCATATGAATGGAGTTTAAGGGGTCCAGGTTTCTGCTTTTCCTAACTCTGGAATGTGTCACAGTTATGTTATACAGTAAAATCTTATACAGCGGGGCTGTAATACCAGGGATAAAGAAGAAACAAGGCACAACTAGGGGCAAAATCAAATCAATATTTTAACTGCCTGTATGCTAATGTGAGAAATAGGGGGAGTAAGCAGGAAAAACTTGAAATGCTAATAAATAAACATAAACACAACTATGACATAGTAAGCATCACAGAGACTTGGTGGGATAATACACATGACTGGGATAGAACAGTACAGCTTGCTCAGGAAGGACAGACAGGCAACAAAGGGAGGAGGTATTGCGTATATATTATACATGTATACATTGAACTGAAGTTAAGATGGAAATAAGACACAGAGGGGTAAAAGGGGTAAAAAACAAGGGTGATTTCATGGTAGGGGTCTCTACCACAGACCACCTAACCAGGAGGAAGAGATGATGAGGCTTTATTTTTAACAACTAACAAAATTACCCAAAGCACAGGACTTGGTGGTGCTGGGGAGCTTCAACTATCCAGACATCTGCTGGGAAAATAACACAACAGGGCACAAGTTCTTGGAATGCATTTGAACCATGTTTTTATTTCAGAAGGTGGAGAAAGCTATTGGGGGGGGGGGGGAGCTGTTCCAAATTTGATTTTAACAAATAGGGAGGAACTGGTTGAGAATTTGAAAGTGGAAGGCAGCTTGGGTGGAAGGAATCATGAAATGATGAGTTCCTGATTCTAAGGAATGGTAGGAGGGAAAAGAGGAAAATAAAGACAATGGATTTCAAGAAGGCAAGCGTTAGTAAATTCAGAACACATCTACACAGCAGGGCTAAACGCAACTTAAGTTACAAAACTTGAGTTACGCTAATTTTGTAATTTAAGTCGAAATAGCTTATTTTGACTTTTGGTGCTGTCTATTTTGAGAAAGAGCACTCTTCCTCTGACTTCTCTTACTCCTCATACAATGAGGGTTACAGGAGTTGGAATAAGCAGTCCTCCAGCTCAACATTATTTTGACATTATGTTGAATGCTTGTGTGTAGACGTGGACTATGTTGTGTACAAATAGCCTCAGAGAGCAGATAGGTAAGGTCCCATGAGGAAGCAAGATTAAGAGGAAAAACAATTGAAGGCAGTTGGCTGTTATTCAAAGAGACATTATTACGGGCGCAAGAGCAAACTATTTCACTGCATAGGGAAAGATAGGAAGTATGGCAACAGACCATCTGGGCTTAACCAGGGGATCTTGAATGATCTAAAAATCAAAAGGAGTCCTACAAAAAGCGGAAGCTATGTTAAATTACAAAGGAGGAATACGAACAAATAACAAAAGTCTGTAGGGGCGTGTGATGGGGTGCTGGTCTCCACCGCCGCGGAGTACATGGCACCCCGCACTCTCAGGCATGCAGAAGGCAAGGGAGGCACTGGCGGGGATGCCGCGGGACCAGCCACGGCAGCAGAAGGTGCCAGGAGCCGGAGACGCGGCGGTGTGTGGACGGCCCGCTGACTCACGTGCCCCGCCTGTACGAGGGTAGCTGGGGGCGCAGATGTCACCGGCAAGGGGCTCCCCACTGCTGATGTCATCAGCCCACGCCCCGGGGTGAGGGGCGGGGCCTTGGCAGGCAGCCCTTCAAAAGGCGCCCAGAGAGGGCCAGCAAAGGGGAGGATAGCAGGGCAGGCGTGGGGCAGGGGGAGTTGTTCCAAACAGCAACAGACCAACCCAGCACAGCTGGTACGACCGCCGTTGGCGTGGGGAACGATGCTGCGCACCAAGGGAGGAACTAGCCTGGCGAGGAGGAAGAAGCGGCCCAGAATGGAGACTGGAGATGGCGGCACCGCCTCCACCTTGTGTCCTGGAGGGTTGGTGAGTTACGGGGGTATCCCCACCAATCAGGCAGTGCTAACATTGCTGCCTTTAGGGTCCTGGGTCAGGACCCGGAGCGGGGGGTGGACCCAAGTCCCCCTCCTTCCTCGCACAGGATTGCGCGCATTCAGGGAGGACTAGACTCTGTGGACTCCCCATCGAGCCACGAACTCTGTGTTATAACAGGACTAACCTAAGGGAAACATGGGTGGGGGGAAGGTGCACGGGTAGACAACCCTGATGATGACCGGGCTGTAAGCCTGAGGGGGAGCCCAACCCGTGACAGGGCAAAATTAGAAAGGCCATGGCACAGAACAAGCTCAAATTAGATAAACACATAAAGGGTAACAAGAAAACATTCTATAACTAGATTAGACCAAGAGGAAGATCAAGGACAAGGTAAGACCATTAGTTAATGAAGGGGGGAGGGAAACAATCACTGAAAATGTGGAAATGGCAGAGGTGCTTAATGACTTTGTTGTTTCCATTTTCACCAAGAAGGTTGGTGACAATTGGACACCTCACATAGTGAATGCAGGTGAAAATGAGATAGGCTCAAAATGTAAAATAGGAAAAGAACAAGTGAAAAATTATGTAGAAAAGTTAGATATCTTCAAGTCACCAGGGCCTGATCAAATGCATCCTAGAATAGATGATAGAGGAGATATGTGAGCCATGGATTGATAACTGGTTAATCTTAAAAGACAGGAAACTAAGTGTAGTAATGAATGGTAAGTTTTCAGAATGGAGAGAGGTAACTAGTGGGGTCCCGCAAAGGTCTGGACTGGGAACAATCCAATTCAACCTATTTATAAATGATCTGGAGAAAGGGGTCAACAGTGAGGTGGCAAAATTTGCAGATGATACCAAACTGCTCAAGATAGTTAAGACCAAAGCAGACTGTGAAGAGATTCAAAAAGATCTCACAAAACTAAGTGATTGAGCAACAAAATGGCAAATTAAATTTAATGTTGATCAATGTAAAGTAATGCATTAAATGGCAAGCATCACTCTATATCAACTTCATAGACTTTATGAAAGCCTTTGATAGTGTGGACAGGCAGTCCATCATGCAGCATTACGGCGTTCCAGGCAAATTGATTACCATCATCAAGAAACTGTATGAAGAATACCCTTGCCAGGTCATCCATGATGGAAAATTGTTGGAAAAATTCCAGGTCACAACTGGTGTATTCCAAGGCTGCCTTCTTTCTCCATTACTCTTCCTGATTGTCCTAGACTGGGTCACAAAAACAGCATATGCTGACTCGGGAAGGGGACTCCAATGGACTCAAACTGGGAAGCTTGAAGATCTAGATCAGTGATTCCCAAACTTTTCGGCATCATGCCCCCCTTTTAGTTTTTGAGAAACCCTCACACCCCCACCTCTTTTTTACCATCATCCAACCCCCCTTTTAACAAAAAATTCAATTTGTAATTTAAAATTAAAAATAAACACAAAAACTTGGTATAAAAATATTTAAAATTAAAAATATGCATAAATTGTTTTTCTTGGCACAAATTTAATAAAAATGTAACAATGTAAGAAATAGCAGAACCAAATTGAATTTAATGTGAAGAATGATGCTGCATTTTCTTCACAAGTTGTGAAATCCTAGGTTTGAAAGATGAAAGTGTGCAATGCAAATTGTTTTTGACATCCAGTCAATTTCTTTGTTTTGTTTTGTATGTGACTAAACTTAAAAGCTTTTTTCACAGAGGTACATTGACGAAAATGGAAGACTAATACGTAGCACTTTTTCTCCAACTTTCGAGTACATTGGGAAATATTTTGATCTAAAATTCCTCCAAGCTTGTGTTTTCGAAATGATGGTGCTCCGTGGAACCCTGGGGTTCAGCGAAGTGAAAGTAAGGGTTCTGCGAGAACCCGAACACTGTCCCCCCCCCCCTTAAGGAGACAGAGAGGAGCCCGGTGCACAGACACTGGATTCTTCTCTGGTTCCCCACTGCCCTTTCAGACACCTCCGGTCCCCCGCTGCTGCTCTGCTTTTACCACAGGACTTAGCAGCAGTAACAGCTGCTTGTCCCGCTTCTCCCCATCAACCCAAGATTTCTCTCCTCCGTCCCCCACTGCCGCTCTGCTTTTACCACCGAACTTAGCGACAAACTTATTCCCTGGCTGTAGGGGTTCCTTGGAATTTTTCTGAGTTTAAAAGGGTTCCATGGTCAAAAAAAATTGGGAAACACTGGTGTAGCTAAAACGGACTACATTTGTGTGCTGAAACAGACAAAAATATTTGCTGCTTTTCAAATTTTAAAGTTCTATTTCATTAATCTTTGTTAAAAGTTTGTGTTACTTTGCCTGTTGTTCTTTGCATAGCGGTTTTCTTCACTGGTTTCACGATGCTTACCTGTGTCGATGAAGAAAGGCTTCTTTGTCGGGGCATCGCGTCCAGACTCCCCCGATCTGCCGACAAACAGCTGATCGGCAGATCGGGGCAGCCATTTAAATTTAAATGAAGCCGCGATTATTTTAATCGCGGCTTCATTTCCCTCTTCCGATCTGGCTAATCTACATGCCTCCGTCGAAGGAGGCATGTAGTCTAGACACACCCTAAGATATGAGACTTCAGCTATGTCAACTGCGTAGCTCAGCAGTGGCCAACCTGTGGCTCATGAGCCACATGTGGCTCGCAAAGAAAAAAACTGCGAACCAGGACAGAACCTGGAACCGCTCATGGCCCGCGCCGTTCCGTTTACAGTCCCCAGTGCACTGTATCATATCCTGCACGTGCAGGCCGAGTTGCACACAGCATCTTCTATACTTCCTCCTGCACCCAAATTCCCTGCCAGAGCTTGCACCTCTCTTCCCTTCCCAGTGCTTTTTTTGTGATGATATACCCTGGCACCTATTTTCCCTCAGTGTGGGTAGGGTTTTTTTGTTTGTTTTGCTCAATAACTCACCTCTCCCCTCCCTCCCCCGGTACATGGCTCTTCTCACTCTATCCACCACTATTTTGGCTCTTTGTCTCTAACAGGTTGGCCACTCCTGGCATAGCTGAAGTTGGTGTATGCACAGATAGTGCTCCAGCAAAGCATAGCTCTCGCTCTGGATTTGTGACGCTGGTGAAAGAAAAAAATCCAGCCATAACCACAACTCACTGCGTCATACACAGACAAGCAATGGCTGCTAAAACCCTTCCAGATGACCTACATGACTCATTGAATTTGGCCATCAAAATCGTCAATGTTGTGAATAACAGTGCTTTAAATATGAGACTTTTTGATGCTCTTTGTATGGATTTAGGAGCAGATCATAAAACTCTTTTGTTTCACATGGAGGTACGAAGGCTTTCCAAAGATAACATGCTTTCTAGATTATTCAAACTGAACAACGAAGTGGAAATTTTCCTCAAGCAACAGAAGAAAGAAGATATCATGCATTTATGGACCAAACATTTCAACGTTCACTGGCATACCTGGTGGACATTTTTTGAATCTTTGAACAACCTCAATTTGAAGCTGCAATGAAACAACATTGCAAACATTATAGCGCACCATGATGCCATCAAAGCATTTACGGAAATAACCCAGCTTTGGAAATGTCGAACACAAGCTCAGATGCCTGGCTTTTCATCTTTTCCAACATTTTCATCACTCTTTGAAAATGAAGATTTCCAAGAAGTTTGTAAAGAGGATGGGAAGAACAAAATTGTATTTCATCTGGACTGCTTTGCTGAAGAATTCATCTGCTATTTTCCAGACAACTTTTCTGGCAACCCCATTCATAAATTAGTATGACATCCATTCAACATTGATGTCAATTCATTGCCAGAAGTATTGCAAGAACAAGCACTCAAAATAAAATATGATTCAAGTGCAAAAGATAATTTCGAAAACACAAGCTTGACCAGTTTTGTTTTAAACCACTGCTCTGGTACAACACTGCAAAACCAAAGAAGGTTTATTTAAGAAAGACTAGCAATTCCATTAAAACCAATAAAGTGTGGTGGAAACAGCTGGTTACACAATACAAGCAAAATATTGATCAAGAACTAGGACCTACACATATCAATAGTTGCTTTTCCTCACTACCAAAGTAGATCTGTCCCCACGTTCAGTCTGCTGTAGAGTTGGCTGACTTCATAGGAACCAAGATCCAAATGTTCATGAAAAACACCTCTGCCTAACAAGATGTCGCCTCAGGGAATGGATCCAGTGTGTTTCTTTCCTCTTTGCATTATATTGAAAGAACCTTTTGTCTTTATTCATAGATGGGGCAATCCCTAATGTTCCTTTTTTTACTTCCAAGTGTTTGATTGTTTGCAGTTCTCTCTCATGGTTTCCTGTTGACTGTTCTGTGATGGGACAATGGTAGACAATTGAGCCTTGCATTACTTTATCAGTTAGTCAGGGTGGGGTGGCAACTCCTTCTGGCATGAGTAAGCCATGACTGAGCTATATAATCTGCTGCTGACTCTTTTTGATCTTAAGATCATAAAGGCATAAACTTCAGTATAGTTACATTATTTCTTAA
This sequence comes from Pelodiscus sinensis, assembly GCF_052426305.1. Taxonomy (NCBI): domain Eukaryota; kingdom Metazoa; phylum Chordata; order Testudines; family Trionychidae; genus Pelodiscus; species Pelodiscus sinensis. The sequence goes on from NC_143052.1 coordinate 103,200,303, forward strand.
CTATTACCCATACACATATCATGCCATGGTTATGAACAAGAATAAGTTGCAAACTTTCAGTAGAGATCCTTGACTATTATGGACAAATATCCTGTAAGCAGTTTTTTGTCTAGTGAATTTTTCAGGTATGACTTGAGAGGAGTGTTGTTTGCAGAGAATAGGGCACCCTTTAGCAAGAAGCCTATGTGTTGGGGGAGGGAGTTTTTCTGTTGCATGAAGCAATAAATCTTCAGTCCCTATTCCATGGTGTCATAGAGCTGAGTCATCACTGTGACGCCTCCTTCTGGCCATCATTGTGACTGGCTCTGCTAGCCTATGCATCCTCGCCTGATGTTGCCTTCTCCACCATGATCACCAGTTGCAGATCTGTCTTAGTCCATGTCCTGTAGCCTGCTCTTCATGACTCGACCCTACAGCTGTGTCACTGTTTGTGTTTTCTCATTTCCTCCGGCATAGGGGGGATAATCTCCATTCTAGAGGCTAGCTACTTCCCTAGTGGTGAGTGGGGGTGGGGGAAGACCTGGGCACACCCATTACACCAAGGTCTTGGGACAGCACAGGGATCCTGTAGCTAGAAGCCTTCTGCTGCCTCTCTCTAACTTTTCACCAGTGCAGCTTCAATTCTCTAAGGGTATGTCTACACTGCAAAGTTAATTCGAAATAACAGCCGTTATTTCGAATTAACTTTAATAGCGTCTATACATGCAAACCGCTATTTAGAAACTAATTCAAAATAGTGCAGCGCTTAATTCAGATTTGGTAAATCTCATTCTACGAGGAGTAACACCAAATTCGAAATAGCTATTTCAAATTAAGTGCTGTGTAGACACTTAATTTGAAATAGGGGGCCTCCAGCCCTTCCCAGGGAGCCCTGGTGTCCACTCTGGGCACAACCAGGAAAACTTACTCCTCTCTCCCGCAGCCCTGGAGCCATTAAAGGGGTAGACCCTGGTCATAGTGCCTGTGCCAGCTCCAAGCCTGCCAGCCCAGAGCCAGCAGTGGCCACCGGGGCCCCTGACCCAGTGGCCCCAAAACAAGAGCCAGCAAGCCACTGGCAGCCAGCCCTCCACCGCTCCCCAGGAGCAGTCTTCCAGCTCCCAGGAGTCTGATAAGGGCTGGAGAAGGCGGGCGCCTTCCTGGTCCAGGGTGGAGATCATGGACCTTTTTCAGGTTTAGAGTGGGGGGATTCCCCCAACGTCCATGATCTCCGCACTAGACAGAGGAACGCGGCCATCTATCACAGGATAGCTGCCAGCCTGGCCACCAAAGGCCACATGCAAACCCAGGAGCAGGTTTGCATGAAAATCAAGTTGGTCCAGCGAGACCCCCAAACCTGAGCCCTGAGCTTCCCCTCACCCTTCTTCCCCTTGCTTCCCCCTTCTAGCTCCCTCCTCCCAGGTTTCCCCCTCCCCCTTCCACCCTCTCTCTTCCCCTCTCCCACCTTCTTTTCCCAGGCTCCCCAGAGGTTCATCCTCCCCTCCCCCCAGTTTTGTTCAACAAACCCAGTTTCTATTTTTGAACATACGTGTCTTATGATTGACATCAGGAAGTGGGGCTAGGGAGGGGTAAGTGGAAGGACATGAGGGAGGAATGGGGCATGAGCCCCCAGTGAGGAGGGCCGGAGTGGCTCTGAGGGCTCCTCAGGGTGGACGCTCTCTTGCAGGACCTCCTGGATCCTGACAGCCCCCCGATGGACCCCCTGGATGGCAGCCTGCAGGAAGTGCAGCCAGGCTGATGGCAACGATCCCACAAGATGCACCAGCATGCCCAGGGGCAGCTCTGGCTCCATGTGGCCGAGTACTGTGGTGTCCCAAGTGTGGGCACTCAGAGCACTCCAAGACAGGACTGCTTTGCTGTCCCTCATTGAGGTAGACAAGCAAGTGGGGAACCCTGAGAACTGTTTGTCCTAGTTGGGGGTAGGGTCCCTTTAAGCACGGAGCTCAGTTAGCCTCAGGCAGCAGCCCCACACACTAAGTCCTAACCTGATGCCCTGCTGGCACTGGTTGCGATCAGCCTTAACTTTGGTTCAGGTTCCACTCAGTGTGGATGCACTATTTCGAAATAGCAAAACACTTTTCAAAATAGGTTTTGTGTGTAGATGCATTATTTTGAATTAGCTTTATTTGAATTAACTGTTTTGAATTAAGTTAACTCGAATTAAATCTGTAGTGTAGACATACCCTAGGTCACTTTCCCACTGCCTTCTTTACCTCATGCCTGCAATTCCAGCAGTCAAGTCACTCTAGCTCCCCCTGGTTCCTGCTAGCAGCTGCTCTGTCTGAGATGCTACCTTCCTTCATCCCTCTGGGAACTCAATACTTTCCCTTGGGGTTCCTGCAGCAACGGACCACTTCTGGCCTGGCAACTCTTTTTATATGGGCCTGCTGAGCCCTGATTGGTTGCTTTTTCAGCCTATCTCCTACTGGCTAGCCCCCACATAGCCAGCCTAGAGCCCTGGAAACCCCTTCTTTGCCAGTGTGGCATGAACAACCCATCATATATGGATATGAACATAGGGAAATGGCATTCGATATTGATGCTGTTTTCTACACAAGGTGGTGGTTTTAGGTGTCCTCTTGCAGAGACTAATGTCAACTCAAAACAAGAACAATAACAACAATTTATTGCAATTTTCTCAAAAGAAAATTCCCCTGAAATGTGTCTTTTCCCATAGAAAATTTCAACTTTGATATAACCTAATTCAAAAATTTTCAGCCATATTTACTCCTAATACAAACAACACTTTTTGGCCTTTGTTTTCTGCAGTTTCTAAAATAACCTATAAAACCCCTTCAATAAACTAAATTAAATCTCTCAAGTAAACTGCAGCTGAACATCAACTTACAGCAGAATCCCTACAGCCAAAAAGTTATTGTTTTTATTACAGAGAATGTCCATGTCTAGCAACCAGTGATATTTTTGGTTGTTCAGCATCTTTCATCATTTTGAAATTATGATGACATCTGAGCTTAATTGGAAATAAAAGAGGAGCTTGAATCTCTTTCTCTTTCAGGATATTTACCACTGCTCTGAATCACCTCCTTCTCTTACTGATCTCAAAACTCATTGCTGGGAAGATGTGAAAGGAATTTTTTCCCCCCTTGGGTGAATTTTTTCTGATTCCTACCGTGTGCTAAATGTTATCTTCGTTTCTGATAACTCCCTATTTCCATTATAAACTGAAAAAACAACAAGTAGTCTGGTAGCACTTTATAGACTAACTAAACATGGAGATGGTATCATGAGCTTTCCTGGGCACAGCCCACTTCTTCATATGACCAGAGTGTTGGATGTCTAGGACCAAAATAAATAGGGGAGACAATGGGGGGGGGGGGAGTGGAAGAAGGGAAAATTGGGAGGGGTGTGTGTGACGGGATGCCACAGTCCCACACTTTAAAAGCCTCCACGCCGGCCCTGTATGGGGGGCAGTGAGCAGGGGTGTGCACATGTGCAGTGTGCTCAGATGCTGCCAAACAGCTGGGAGGGAGGGAGGTAAAGCGCCATGCTGGCTCTGGAGGGGAGGCGGCGAGTGAGTGAGTGCAGGTGCAGTGTGCCCCTCAGCTGCCAATCAGTGGAGGGGAAAGACATCTAGGGTGACATAGGCTCCACCCAATGAGGGAAGAGGGCAGGTGGTAGCTAAAAGGGAGGGGGAGAGGAGGTAGAGGAGGAAAAGTCACCCAACCTGAGCACAGGAGTTTTAAATAAGGAGACAGGCAAATTGGGACGGATCGGTAGAAAGGTGCGGTCCGAGAGGCCCTGAATGTACGTAAAGGGTGGGGAGAAGAAGCAGCTTAGGGCAGGGCATATGTAGAGCCTGCGCGCTGGTGCATTTCGGCAGGAATCCCCGCCAGCTGAACCAGACCGGGACAGGTCTGCATCCTTAGGGCCCTGGGCTGGAGTCCGTGAATGAGGGTGGGCCTGGACCCCCTTCTCCCCACTGCTGTAGACTGCTGTGACAATTGGGTCCCTGCGGGGGACACACTGACCCACTGAGTGGAACTTTGGAAGGAGACTCGGACTGTGAAGTTAGGGGCGCGTGGTAGAACACAGGATTGTGGGGGCGCTGGGCGCAAATAAAGTCACATGGTGATGAACAAAATGTCTATGGGGGGGAACAAGAAAAGGCAGTGGGTAAAAAATATATCAAGGGAAAGCCGTGTCTATAAGCACCTAAAGACTAGATAGCCAAAGGGGGCAGATAAGAACCATTACTTAGCAAACAATAAAGAGTTAGAAAACAAAGACTGATGAAACATCTAGATGGCATCATGAGATTCTTCAAAGACAAAGAACCATTGTTGCCCTCATTGGTAGGTAATGACCTAACCATCCAGTATCTTTGTTTAATTCAGAGGTGTGAGAATTGAACTTGCCAATGAGCTGAAGCTCCAGTCCTTCCCTGCGTATTTGGTTCAAGTAATTGGTTTGTAACAAAACAGCCACTTGAAGATCTGTTAATGCATGCCCGGGGAGATTGAAGTGTGCCCCCACAGGCTTTTATATGTTTCCTTTACGGATATCTGATTTGTGTCCATTAATTCTTTCCCATAGGGACTGTCCAGTGTGTCCAATATACATTGCAGTGGGGCATTGCTGGCATTTGATGGCATTTATTTCCATTATGATAGTATGCGGTCTGACTTCCTGTTTTCAGATAAGCTGGTTATGTGCTCTCGCCACCTTCTGTAAGCATGTAAAGGCATTTTCTTCCATTACCCTAGTAATTAGTTTGGTTACAAATTCAATCACCCTTTGGAAACCCTGTTTCACAGTGAGATATTGAAGAAGTTCAGGGTATGTCTACCCCTCTCTCTCCCCCAAAAAGACCTATGGCAACAAGTCTCGGAACCCAGAGCAATTGACTCATGGTCTGGCTTACATGCTCACAATACAGGGCTAAGAATAGCAGCATAGATATTCAGGTTTGGGCTGATGCACAGGCTCTGTAACCTTGAGAGGGGGCAGAGTCTCTGAGCCAGGACTTCAGCCCAAGCCCACATCTCCACACTGCTTTTTTTTAGCCCTCAAGTTTGAATGATTTGACCCAGCCTCTGAGACTCAGTGTGGTGGGTCTTTTTAAAACAGTCTGGCTGTGTCTAGACTGGCCAGTTTTTCCAGAAAATCAGCCGCTTTTCCGGAAAAACTTGCCAGCTGTCTACACTGGCCACGTGAATTTCTGCAAAAGCACTGACTTCCTACTGTAAAATCATCAGTGCTTTCCCGGAAATACTATGCTGCTCCCGTTTGGGCAAAAGTCTTTTTCTGAAAGACTATCGCGCGAAAGGGCCAGTGTAGACAGCATAGTATTGTTTTCCACAAAAGAGCCCCGATCGCGAAAATAGCGATCGGGGCTTTTTTGCGGAAAACCACATCTAGACTGGCCACGGACACTTTTCCGCACAAAGTGCTTTTGCGGAAAAGCATCCTGCCAATCTAGATGCGCTTTTCCAAAAATGCTTTTAACGGAAAACTTTTCTGTTAAAAGCATTTTCAGAAATTCATGCCAGTCTAGACGTAGCCTCTAAGTATAACCTGAGTTTGACTTCATAGGAGAAAGTTAAGATAAGTGTTTGATATAGGTTTCTAAAGTACCTCCATGAGGAGAGGATCTCTGGTAGTAGAAGGCTTAGTGAGATCTGATGGCTGAAAGAGGCAGATGGACAAATTCCTATTAGAAATAAGGCACACATTTTTAACTCGGAGGATAATTTGAAGAGCTGGTTTACCAGTGTTGGGCAATTTACCTAGTGTTATGGTAGATTCTCCATTACTTGCAGTCTTTAGTTGAAGTGCCCTGGCTCAGTCAGTCTTGTTGCAGGAACCACTGGGTAAAATTATACAGGCTGTGTTATGTAGGAAGCAAGATTGGTTCCTTTTGGCTTAAATAGCCAATGCTCTTTATCCTCATGTTCCTCTGCAGCATCTATTATTTTTAAGTCCAAACATGATAAGATTTTCAATGTTCTTATCAGCTTATTTTAATCTTTTTTAGATCCTTTGAAATGCTCCTCGGTCTCTGTCATTTGGCAGTACAGGTTTCTAATTTAGAGCCTTACATTTTAACAAACTGCTGCAGCTCCCGCCTGATCTGTAGCGTGCTCACATGGATCACTACAAACAACGTTTGAGTCCCTGGAGAGCTTGCTGAGGTCAAGTCAGCAGCAGCAGTCATTATTGACTGCTGTATGCTCAGAGGGGAGCTCATAGCCTTGTGGAAATAAATTATTTTCTGTCTTGGAGTCTGTTTTTCATTTCTTCCTTTGCTGGCAAATTCTCGGCTCTTCCTTGGGGACATTTAAATGAAACATCTTGGAGGTCTGGAGGTTTGTTTGTTTTTTGTTTTAAAGCATAAATGAAGAAATGTGAAGTGAGGCGCTGACAACACATATTTGCACATGTCAGGAGTCCCTCTACCCCCTACAGTCCTTCCTTCCTAAAACAGATTTGTGACTGTGACTCACAATAGACCGTAAGAGCTGCAGTAAGTTACTCTACTGTATAGATAAATGTTAACGAATGCAGGGGAGCAATCTTCTAAAAAAGGTTGTGGAGTTAGAGATGGGGGTGGGGGACCCAGAGTGAAAAATCATTAATCTTATAGTCACATTCAGTTGGACATGACATAGTTGGGGTGTGTGTGTGTGATGTAGGAGGTCCCCCCCAAAAATTGTTTCCCACCCTGCCCTAGTAGTTGTTCCTTTGCACTAATGGGATACTGGCAGTCTTGTGCACTGCTTTAAAATATATTGTACTTTGCAGTGTTGACCGAACTGAATCAAAGTCCCATAATGCTCTATGGCGTGGCCAAGTTTTACTGTAGTAAAACTATTGTAGTCTTTATGTAACCTCTGTTCTGTGTATGCAGAGAATGTGCCCTGGGGTATGATGGATTCCTTGTTAAGGTTTGCAAAAGTAGTTCATCAGGCACAAAATAATTATTTGTGACTGAACTTGGTACAAAATGCCTCTGTGTCTTGCAAAACATATATGGAGGAAGAGGAGAAAGTCTGCAAGATTTGTGTTTGTTTATATCACATACAATATTAATATTATATATGTATTTTTATAACCATAAATTGTGTTCATGTAGATTTCTTAGGACTCCTTTTGCTTATGTTATGCTGTTTAAATATGAGGAAAAGTGAAGTGTTTAATCTCAGTACAGTAGAGTCCCGGTTATCCGACGTAAACGGGACCAAGGGGTGGTCGGATTAATGAGAATGTGGGATAAAACAGAAACTGGTTTATTACTCATCATTGTACAGAACAGCTAACATGCTGTAATATGTAACTACTGTAACTAACAACTAACATACTGTAATATGTAACTAACAACTAACATACTGTAATACTGTAACAGAATATTATTCTATAGAACAACGAACATAATAACAGAATAACTATTATTCTACAGAACAACTAATAGAATACTGTAGAGCAAAACGCTAAGGTTATTGTTTAAAAAAATTAGTGATTTAAGTTTGTTTCCCAGCTTTGTTTCTCTTCCTTGCGGCGAGGTCGCGCCAGCGTCTCAATAGCATAACATCACTAGCAGTTGCCTCCCCTTGTTGTTCAACGTAAGCCAGTGCCGCCTCAAGAGCCTTGACCCCTTCGCTATGACTAATTCTCTCCGTTTTGTCATTGTCATTTGTATCTTCATCTTCATCATCTTCATTGTCATTGTCATCCCGATTCACCAGAGCTATTATGTCACGGTCAGTCAGTTCCTGTTGCTCGTCGTTCTCCATCGATTCTTGTATATCATCATCATTCACCTTCTCACAGCCTGGAATTTGTTGTAGCAAAGGTAGCAGGTTATCACAATTTTCTTGCATCATTTCTTGTGTGTTTTCGTCATTCGGAATTAACTTTCTCCATGATCTTGCCAGAGTTATTGGTTCAATCTCTTCCCATGATTGTGCAATCCAATAAATAACATCTTTTATGTTCACTGTCCTCAGCTTATCTAGCATACCATTTCCATTGTCTGTCGCCTCAATAAGTGTAGTTAAAAGCTTATGATGATATTTTCTCTTTAATGCTTCAAGCACAGCCTGGTCCATAGGCTGACACAACGAGGTGGTATTAGGAGGAAGAAAAATCACTCTAATGTCCCCACTGAGCAGTTCATCCTCAAGAGGATGAGATGGCGTATTATCAATGACAAAGATTGCTTTCCTTGGTAGGTTTATGGAATTCAAAAATTGTTCAACTTCAGGAAGAAATTCATTGAAAAACCAGCGTTGGAAAATTGCTGAATCCATCCATGCATTCCTCTGATTCTTGTACGAAACTGGTAGAGCACTAGGCGATATGTTTTTGAAAGCTCATGGTTTTTTTGACTTCCCAATAAATGTTAAGTATCAGAGGGGTAGCCGTGTTAGTCTGAATCTGCAAAAGCGGTGAGGAGTCCTGTGGCACCTTATAGACTAACTGAAGTGTAGGAGCATAAGCTTTCGTGGGCAAAGACCCACTTCGTCAGATGCATGTAGTGGAAATTTCCAGAGGCAGGTATAAATATGCAGGCCAGGATCAGGCTGGCGATGACGAGGTGGATCCAATCAAGGAGGATGAGGCCCACTTCTAGTAGCTGATCTGGAGGTGTGAATTCCAAGAGAGCAGAAGCTGTTTTTGTAGTTAGCTAGCCATTCACAGTCTTTGTTTAATCCAGAGCTGATTGTGTCAAACTTGAAGATGAACTATAGCTCAGCAGTTTCTCTTTGAAGTCTGGTCCTGAAGTTTTTTTGCTGCAGGATGGCTACTTTTAGATCTGCAATTGTGTGTCCAGGAAGACTGAAGTGTTCCCCTACAGGTTTTTGTATGTTGCCATTCCTAATATCAGATTTGTGTCCATTGATTCTTTTACGTAGGGACTGTCCAGTTTGGCCGATATATGGAGCAGTAGGGCATAGTTGGAACATGATGGCATATATTATGTTAGTAGATGTGCAGGAGAATGTACCAGTGACAGTATGGCTGATCTGGGTAGGTCCTGTGATGGCGTTGCTGGTGTAGATATGCAACACCAATAAATGTGAGTCTTAGTTTGTGGTTACCAGTAGCGTTACTACAGGCTAGAATCATCACTCTTTTCTTATTCTGTTTATACCCAGGAGGTGAAGCTTCAGCCCGGGAAACTAGAGTTTTTGAAGGCAGCATTTTATAGTTTAAGCCTGTCTCATTGCAGTTATAAATCTGTTCACATGATAATCCTTCATTTTCAATGAGACAGTGAAAATTTGTTTTAAATTTCAGAAACCCTTCCTGATTTGCCGATAATTTTTCACCACATATACTGAGCTGCCTTAACCCGTATCATTTTTTCCAGTGATCAAGCCAGCCAACACTAGCCATGAAATCAGGTTCCCCTTCATTAAATTCCTTTTGGAAACTCAGAGCTTTCTCCTGCAGTATTGGGCCTGTGATAGGGATGCCCTTATCCCTTTGCCGTGTGAACCATAAGAACAAAGCTTCACCCACTTTTTCATATTCACATTTTTTCATTGTTTTTCTGTCCTTCAGTCCTGCAATTGAGGGTCAGAGTACCACTTTTCTAACTCACTTCTTTTCCTCTTCCAGCCACTAACTGCAACTTGCCCCACTCCTAGTTCAGATGCAATTTTTTACATGGACTCGCCTTTGTCTATTCTCATTAACGCTGCAAGTTTTTGTTCAATGGAAAGAACCACTTTTTTTCTCTTTCTACATGCCATGTTCCTCAAACAATAAAATTATATTATACAGTATTGCACTAAGGGGAAAATGGAATTGGAAAAATGAAACACAATCACAGCAGAAACATAAATCACTGGTGCAAAGTAGGAAACAAAGCTACGGCTATGGCGGTATGCGACGCATGGACGCGTAAAGAGCACGTCGAATGGCTATGTCAGATAAACCAGAAGGTCGGATGAGTGAAGGTCGGATAACCCAGATTTCACTGTGTTACCAAAAAGACCAGGTAAGATACTTGTTCTTGCTGATTCTTAGCTGACATGCACTCTATGACAAGTGACAAGGAGTCCTGTAGCACCTTATAGACTAACAGATGTATTGGAGCATAAGCTTTTGTGGGCAAAGACCCACTTCGTCAGATGCATGCACGAAGTGGGTCTTCGCCCATGAAAGCTTATGCTCCAATACATCTGTTAGTCTATAAGGTGCTACAGGACTCCTTGTCACTTTTGCAGAATCCAGACTAACATGACTACTCCTCTGGTACTCAACTCTATGACAAGTACCTCTAGAGAACATGCCTCTATGTTTTCTGACTTCTGGGATGTTATATTCAAAACAAGATAAGACACTGGGGAAACTGGTGTGAAAATCTACACAGAAAAAGTTTTGTGACTGTACTTTGATGCACAAAGTCATTCCGACTTCTTCTTACTTCATCTGGTAATTCTAATGACAAAATAAATAGGTAACACACACATCAAGTATATCTGCTTGTCCTCCCTGTTTCTGCTACAGTCTCTGGAAAACAAACTATAGATTGTGGGTGTAAATTTTTGATAACTAGAACTTATTAAAATGGGTTATGTGTTATACAATGTATAGCGACATGCCGCACTATCAAATGACATTGGGGTAACTCTCTGTCAGGTCACCAAAGAGGTTGTTAACCTTGTGTCCACAGGTATGGCCACCTGCAGCTCCCATTGGCTGCAATTTGCCATTCCTGGCCAATGGGAGTTGTGGGAAGCAGCAGCTAGCAAGTCCCTGGGTCCTGTACTACTTCCCACAACTTCCATTGACCAGGAACAGTGAATCATGGCCAATGAGAGCTGTAGACATAAGGTGAACAACCTGTCCTGGATGAATCACATATGAGGTTGCCCACTACTACCATAGATGCCACAGTCAAGTCTTCTGTCTTGATTCCCATCATTTATGCAACATTTACCTCAGTTTATCTGATAAACTTTATCAGACACTGACCTCTATGGGAAACTCTAACTTAGTCCTTATCATTTAAATTTCCAGAGAGAGATTTTCAGTCAGTTTAGGGTCTAAATCCCATTAAAAGTCTTATTTAGCTCGTTAAAGAAGCATTTTCATATCAATCTGAGTTTAATAATGGAGCTTAATAATGTGGACACAAGTAAGACTCTTTCTTGAGCTTCTAGGATACGTCTACACTAGCCTCCTAGTTTGAACTAGGGATGCTAATGAGGGCAACCGAAATTGCAAATGAAGCGTGGGATTTAAATATCCCGTGCTTCATTAGCATGTTCCCGGGCGGTCGCCATTTTGGAAACTGACTAGCCCGGAATAACTGCCTGTGTCTACATGCAGTAGAGAAGTGCAATTCTGAGATAAACCCCTTAGTTCGAATTAACAGTTAAACCTCATGGAATGAACATGGAACGAGGTTTAACTGTTAATTCGAACTAAGGGGTTTATCTCGGAATCGCGCTTCTCTGCCACGTGTAGACACAGGCAGTTATTCAGAGCTAGTCAGTTTCCAAAATGGCAACCGCCCAGGAACATGCTAATGAAGCACAGGATATTTAAATCCCGAGCTTCATTTGCAATTTCGGTCGCCCTCATTAGCCTCCCTAGTTGGAACTAGTGGGGTAGTGTAGACGTATCCCTAGATAAAAGAATTAGTAAATAGTTCTCATTTTACAGCAAAACATCACCAATAATAATGATTTGGTTAAATGAACCCAGTAATTAAGGAGAAATTATATCATTACATTCCCTATCTAGTTCTTCTGAGAAGTCATTCTTTCCAATGAATATTTCCATTCTAATTTTTAATGATTGCTACTATCTCTCTAGCAGAAAAAATTTAAAAAAATTCAAATGATTCCTCCATTTCAAAAAGTTATGGAAGCTTTAGAGTAGGAATGAAGATATTAAAGAAACACATCTCTCCTGCATTTTCTCAGTGATAAAATGGAGGAATGCTGAGTTTTGTAAAATTGACACATTCTACATTAGAGATATTAAAATATTGCAGGACCCACTAATTATCAGCAAAGGCCCAAATCCATTCAACAGATAAACAGGTGTGTAAATTGACACACTTGAGTGGTCCTAGTGAAGTGGATCACTCAGATGAATCAAGTTACACACGAATGTAACTCTTTGATGGATTGGGGTTTAATTTTAATTTCTGCTCTCTTTGAGCTAAAATCATCTCAGTTATACCAGTACAGTACCCTTGTTTTCAATGTGGTGTTATAATCATGTAACAGAGCAAAAGGTACCACTCTACCATTTTTATCATGAGTGGCTAAGTATTTTTAAAAATCAAATCACTTATTTAGGTGCCTAAATATGGACTTAAAACACTCATTCTAAGCTCTTGGCCTTAATTTCTCTCTCATTCATTTCATGCCCTGCCAAACTAATTTTGTTAATAAAAAAGAAGCATTATTAAAAAAAACAAACCTGTCATATAACAGTCTCAACAGACTAGCAATAAACAAATGAAGCAGACAAAAAGTGATTGAATAATTTAATTCCATTTCAGGCTTCAACGAGTATTACCAATTCCTCCAGCAAAATCTGGCTTGTAGCACATTAACTAGACTGCATAGTATGATTCTTTACCTATACTCATTGGAATATTCCAGTAAATTAGTTTGCTGGCAACAACAGTTTGGAAGCAGAGAATGTTAGCAAATATTGAGAAATATTTGTGGAATGTGAATTTTTAATATGTAAATGCAATTATTTGCATCCAAAATCTGCTCCGGGAATTATTATGTCTTTTGCTCAGAGTCACAGTCAGAGAACAAAAGCATATCCTGTGAGTTGTTTGTACAACCCAAAGTCAGATTTTGAATGCTCAGTACAAAGTGCTTGTGAAAAAAATCTATAGCTGAAGAAGAACAATTAATTTTAAAATATTATTTTCTCACAGAGAATTCAGTAACAGAGAAAAAGAGGCAAAATCTGTTAAATAGATGCTCATGTTCACTGAAACAGGGAATGGGATGGGATCAGAAAGGAGCATGGTTTTGAACTATTCTTATGCTGGTTGACTGGAACTTCTTGAAGTCTTATGTAGAATTTCTCCCTTGCAGTTGCAAGCAAAGGTATATTAGGGGGGTGCTATTGTGCAAATGTGAGCATAACATATGGAAAGCAAAGCAGATTTCTGTTTTATGTTGTATGAAAATTACCTGTACCTCAGTTTATCTGCTTAATATTCTGGCTCACTACATGGAGTTCTATCAAAGATGTAAGTAGTGGCTGGTGGGGATAGGGCAATAAGCAGGAAACAAAGCAATGACAGAGATAATTATCTTCAGGAAACATACCAAGCGTCCTTAAGTGAAGAATGGGTGAGCTAATCATTGGGAAATACCTACTTGCCTATCACCAATCAGGTTAACAGGTCTATTTTGGCAAAGACAAAGTCTAAGGTCACGAGAACACTAATCTATTAAAAAAAAAACAGCCTAGAAAAGAAAAGGGATGAGGAGTGAGAGCCGCCGTAGTGTGGGGACTAACGCTATGAGAAAGAGAGAGAGAGAGAGAGAGAGAGAGAAAGAGAGGGAGAGAGCTCCAAGAGGAGAGTCTGTCTCTTTCTGTCCAGATAAAAAGCAATGAGGAGTCCCGTGACACCTTAAAGACAAACAGATTTGTTTGGGCATACGCTTTTGTGGGCAAAAACCCACTTCATCAGATGTATGGAGTGAAAATTACAGAGGCAAGCATAAATATACTAGCACATGAAAAGAAGGGTGTTACCTTATTAAGTGGAAGACTAGTGCTAACAAAGCCAATTCAGTCAGGGTGGATGTGGCCCACTCCCAAAAGTTGATGAGAAGGTATGAATACCAAGAAAGGGAAATCTGCTTTTGTTGTGAGCCAGCCATTCCCGGTCACTATTCAAACCCAGATTAATAGTGTCGAAGTTTGCAAATGAATTGCAGCTCTGTGTTTTCTCTTTGAAGTCTGTTTTGGAAGGTTGGCTTTTCTTTTCTTGAAGGATGGCCACTTGCAAGGGCGGCAGGTATAATAGGCAGGGGAAGGCATTGCCTTCCCAAACCGCCAGCCTGTTTCCACCCATATTCCGCCCCCAGAATGTCTACTGTAGGTGTACTGGGGGCAAAGTGTTGTGCCTCCAAGTGCCTGCCCTCCATGTGCTTGGAGTCAGGGAGGCTGGGGCTGCAGGCCACCCCACCTTCCTATGGTATGGGGGGGCTGGCACCCATAGAGGCGTGGGGCTTGGATCCAGGCTGGGGGCTTGCCTCCCCAGGCCTACCTTCGCCAACTGCCCATGGCCACTTTGTTAGTGAGCGTCCAGGGAGACTGAAGTGTTCTACTGGTTTTCATATGTTACCATTCTTAATGTTTGATTTGTGTCCATTTATTCTTTTGCATAGAGACTGTTCAGTTTGGCCAATGTATATGGCAGAGGGGCCTTGCTGGTACACGGTTGCATATATCACATGAATAGATGTGCAGGTCAATGAGCCCTGATAGTGTGACTGATGTGATTAGATCCTGTAATGGTGTCGCTTGAGTAGATATCGGGGCCAATTTGGCAACAGAGTTTGTTGGAGGGATCGATTCCTGGGTTAGCATTTCTGCTATGTGGTGTGTTGTTGCCAGTAAGTATTTTCTTTAAGATGCCACAGGACTTCTTGTTTTTGCAGATACAGAGTAACACGGCTACTCCTCTGATCCTTGTGTGCCCAGATAGAGACAGAGCTGCAGCAAGCTACAGAATGAAGGCAGAGGGTCTATGCTTGAGTCAGGTATGCTCATTGGTTTTATTAATTTAGATGGATAAATGAGTCAAAGATGTTGACAGAATCCAATTGCTGGCCAACAGTAAACAATGATACACAAAGTTTGGGGTTTGGTATGTGGAGACTTCAGCCTGCTTAGCAGTACCATGGCAAACCCAACCATTAAACATCCTTCTTAACCTTTTCTTGAAGAATAAAAAGGAAAACCATTTACACTTTTTGAAATGTGAAGACCTAAATAAAGCTTTTGTTGTTACAACATCTCTTGTTCCCTTTCCCAGGGGAGAGTTTTGAAGTGAAAATCTCCTTGTTTGACAGTCTCTTAGATAAATATCAAAAACATCAATGGCTGTCCTTTGGGGGAAAGGAGAAGCTAGTTGAGATGGGCTGGAGCTGTTCTTGCTGCTGTTGTTACAGTCATTTTATCCCAGGTGGTATTTGAGATTCAAATGCGGTTTACCAAGATGCTGGTGTTATTGGGGACCCTCTCTCTGGCCCAGTCTGGTCAGGGCTTCTCTCAGGATAAGGATGACCAAGGCCCAGAGTTACAGAACACTACAGGGGTGACAACTGTGATGGTGAAGCTCACTCCAGTAATCATTTTTTTCTCCTCAAAGTTTCTTTCTTTAAGGACCCACAAAGGGAATGGTGGGCAGAACACCTTAGACCCTTATTATTTTGTCCACCAATTAGGCCTAATTTCTGACATACCAATTCTGGTTCACTAATTTCTGATCCCACACTCTTCTTACCAAACACAATCTCAACCCATTTTTTGCTATATCAAAAGAAAGTGGGCCTTTCTTTTTGTTTGCCTTTGATCTTCCCACTGGCATTTGTCATTATGGGTTTTTGTGACATCTTATGAGCTGTCACATTCGTTTTTTAGGTGAATTCACAGGCCCAGTTATTACAATGCTCTTAAGCTTTGAGAAAGATGATGATTAGTGGTAGGCAAAACTGAGAGGTACAGACTTTGGGTGGCTTTTAACCCTTTATTCGGCTTTGGGCAAACAGATATGTCTGAGCTGAGATGCTGATTTGAGTATTTTTAACTATCCATTGGCCACAGGCACCAAGAGAGGAGTGGCTTGAAGACTGCAGTTGCAGTTGGACCTATCTTGTTAATAGTTGAAAATAGGAGGACTCCCATTCCAGGGCTCCAGTCTAAGACTGACAGAGCTAAAGGATTCTACCTGGAAATTGGTGAAGGTAGCAGAGTCTATCTTCAGAACCTGAGAGGTGCCCTTATGGTGGACTGCAAGAGTCTATCATACAGAGCTCAAATCTGTATCTATGGCAGAATGATGAGCTCAGGTGTTGGTGATCCATGGGGTGAACCCTGTAGTTCCACTCTTGGAAGAATGCAAGTCGAGGCCTATCATTGGAAAAGACTGCCCACAGAGAGACTGAGGGAGAGATCAGGTACGCATCTCCTCCCTGAGCCATCATATAAGACATGATGAATGAGGTACAAGTTATTAACTATATATATTCTTTATGAGCCCATGAGGGACTGTTCTCATGGGAAACACTTTGGTTGAACAACACATGCCGTATTTTATTCCTGTCCGGAATGTTAAAGAAGGGCTGGATACTTGAAATGAAAGACATAAGAAAGCTGATAAAATGATTTATTTTATCTGTGTAAAGTAGTGAAATGACAAGAATTTCTTTTAAAAAATAATGCACGAGCAATGGGAAGTTAAATCTCAGTTGACCTTGGTTTCTGCTATCATGAAAATTAAGAAGCTGAGCGTGAAAGGAAAGAAGCCAGGGATGAATAGACAGACACAATTCCAAAGAGGAGATAGTACCTCTGGCACAGGGAAGAGCATGAAAAAGAAGATGGGCCACAGAAGATGGTGAATGGTGAGGAGGTACAGTGACAAATGTGTGTGTGTGTGCAGGAGCGGGGGGAGAGCTGTTTGAAAAGCTTTGTGAAAAATATGATGAGAATAGGAAAAAAAGACAAATGCAAATCCTGTAAGGATACCTCCTAAATTAATATTTCTCATGGATGACTGACTGGAGAGCATTTAATGTGGAAACCAGGGGGAGAGGTAGAGAGAGGGGGACAAGAGGCTGTAGCATGGAATGGGACAAATGAATATATTATTGACTTGGGTGGTACAAATCTGAATTGGGGAGGCACAAAAACATGATAAAAGCAGCTTTCAAAGGAAAAAGGACCATTGTTCTGTGAGATTCACAGATTGTACTGACAAGTGTCTTGTTGTTAGTGGCATGTCCAGTGACATTATCAAGAATTGGCATGCGAAACCCAGCTCACGTCTGAGAAAAGGAAAGATTCTAACATAGACATTTGAAGCCTCCTGGAAACTGTTTTACTCTGGGAATGACTGAGAAGCCATGTTAATACTTTCCAGCATTTCAAATGTGCAAATTAATTGAAAATGTGTATCCTCAAGGTGAAAAATCCAGGGCGGCATTTATTTGGCCAGATATTGTGTGCAATCTTATTCGTAAGAGGCCTCCAGGATATATTTTGAATAATACATGTTCTGACATTAAATCGTATAGTTAAGAAAACAAAAACATCACTAACAAGCAATAATTCAGTCATCAACATTCCCTCTAATTTTTATATCCATGTGTGGAATGACTTTAGTTATGTGCACCAATATGGAGGTGATACGTAACAAAAACCATTCTACACAGGGACAGTGTGGGGTGGAATCGGGCTGAATGGTTGGGATGCAGGGAGAGACTCAGGGATGAGACACAGGGTTGGGGTACATGAAGTTGAGGGCTCCGGATGAAGGTATGGTTCTGGGTGGGGCAAGGGATGTGGAGAGGGCTCAGGGCTGGAGCAGAGGGTCAAGGTGCAGGATGAGGGCTTTGGGGTGGGGAGACAGGACTCCCCCAGCCCTCTCTCATGATAGCAGCTCGTGACCAGGTGAGAAGTGCCTCTCCATGATTGCAGCAGTTCCAGTGGGCACAGCCAGGGAAGGAGACCCTGTCTCTGAGCTGTGGCAGGTCTGGAGTAGATTGGGGGGGCGCAGGGAAGGGGCACCTGTCCCCCAGCTGCAGAGGCTCCAGCTTGTGACCTGTTGGGAGAGGTGCCTCCTATCTGGCTGCAGCAGCTCTGACTCAGAGCTGGCGGGAGAGGTGCCTTTCCCCCAGTTGCAGAAGCTTTAGGGCTTGGGTAGAGGCATCTCTCCCTGCTACAACCCTGAGTCCCTTAGTCCCTGCACAAGGCTTAATAGGCAGCTGTATGCAGGGGTGGCCCTAGACTAGCTGCCAGCAGCTGGCACCCTAGACGAACCATGCAATCGGCGCCCCCACCTCCAAACCCCTCAATGATATTGCGCCACCATTTGGTGCCCCATTTAACTTGGCGCCCTAGGTGACCGCCTAGTTCGCCTATAGGGACAGGCCGCCTCTGGTGTATGTTTTCCAGCTTACATGGAATTTAGATGGTGGCTGGTCATTATTTTAATGAACAGGTTTGGAACTAAAATACCTGACAGAGTTTATTCTGTCTTTACAAGGTGGACATTTTCCTTTCAAAACATCTGACTTGGGGTTTCATGTCATGAGTAGAATGCAGAAAGTGAATTAATAAGAGTATATCTTAGGAGTGATACTTAGCCCAGTGCAGAGAAGATGTGCAAAGAAGATGTGTACTTTAAGTTCTCATAGGGTACGACTACACGACAATGAGCGACTTCCAGCATAACAATACATTATATTTTCTAATGAACCAATCTTTATAAATGTTTGATTTGTACTATTTTACATCAACACAGTTCTAAAAAAATTCCCAGCAGGTGAGTTTCTACTAGACACTCCATTCATACATGGGGCAAACTGCGAATAAAAGGGGCTAGGATGAGACTAAACTCATTTTCCTCCTCACCTAACAGCAGCCATTGACACCAACATGCCAGAGGTGGAAGACCAACATGATAATAATCCATCCAGCTCCACAACAATGGAGGGATTTCTACACCTGTTATTGTTAATATCCTCAAAGAGAAGAGAATGGGCCCCATTATAATGCCTACAAGAATAGAACCTGGGCATGCAACTATGCCAACCACCCTAAGGGCAAAAGGGGGTTAAGGATCTGGCTGTGGGTTTTCTAATGGCTAAACATCATTCTTCTTTTGCCAGCCCACCACTTAGTTATAAGGACAGGGGCGGCCCTAGACTAGCTGCCAGGAACTGGTGCCCTAGGCGAACCATGCAATCGGTGCCCCGCCTCCAAATCCCTCAACGATATTGCGCCACCATTTGGCGCCCCATTTAACTTGGTGCCCTAGGCGACTGCCTAGTTTGTCTATATGGACAGGCCACCCCTGTATAAGGAGGTACCCTGACTTCAGCTGGTTTCATCAAGTATGGTACATTTACAAAACAAGTGATAAATACAAATGGCATGAGGAAAAAAGTCTGAAAAGTCCAAAGTCATTTTTGTACTAAAAACAAATTTTTTTTTTCTCTTTTTGAGTTACTTTGCAAAATTCTATTTTAGCAGGGAGAAACCAAAAACTTTTTTGTCCTAAATCATAGGCCTTGCCTATTTTTGGAGTACTTATTTGTTTTATTTCACAATTCCAACCTACATGCCACAACAAATAAAGGTAGCTATTTGGTGATACCTTAGGTATTACCTAATGGGTGTTGTGGAAAAATGGTTATAAAGCAACTTTTGACCCAGGTCAAACTTTATTACAATAGGAAATAATTGGAGCACAAATTATCAGATGATTCACATATGCTTAGATTTTATTAGCTTTTCAGAAGTCTATGGAGATGGATTTAATTTGGCTCATCCAGATTATACAGTAGGTTTCCATTTGTACTTCCTCCAAACCTCCACACCCATACTAACCTTTCTCTTAGAAATGTTGATTCAAAAATAATTCTTTCAATGAAGATCTGTTTTTTTGTTCCTTCCTGTGTCATAGAATTCCCCTCAATGATTTAAGTACATCACATAATCTTATTATCTGTAATATGGAGATTACTTATACTAATTTAACTCACAGAGATGCTGTGAGGCTAAATCAATTAATGTTCAAAGGTTAGAATTGATGAAAGTTTTAATGGAAAAAGGTTTTTTAAAGTGAAAAAACAACACAAAAGTTGGTATTTTTTAAAAAAATCTTGACTTATTAATGAATATTTTATTTATACCAACATTTATCCAAATGACTATGAACACATCACCAATCTCTGGAAAATAAAAAGTGTGAAATTTTTAAGGAAAAACAGTGCAAATTTTGAATCCCACAAAAAGGAAACAATTTCTGCATTTTTGTGATTTTTTTAAATGATCAGCTTTAATACATCCTTTTAGAAACTTGGATGAAATTGACTTACGTAATAAAAAATATTAACTCAAAATAACCACCTTTTTCTTTAGTACATTTTTAAAACTGAAGAACTACTGCTGTCCTGGCTTCCTGTGTAAGACTTCCCGTGTAAGGTTTCCACTTGGAAAGGCAGTAGCTTCTCAGCCTAGGCCCCGCACCCTTTCCAGCCCACCCCACCCCCTTCCTACTGTCTCCTTCCTCTCTTCCCTGTGTCCCTGATCACTGTGTGCTTGTCCCCTTCCAGTCAAATCCCTGAACCTAAGCAAATTATTTTTGGAAGAACCCTCCACCTTTCTGTAATTTCTTTCTCAACAAAATGGAGCATGTTTTGTACCATGTGCCAGACACGCAGATGGTAGCTAATTAACAGCACTAAATTTGGGAATAAGAAATGTCATGGGTTTATTAGATACCCTCATAGCTGACATATAGGAAGTCTGCAAATGCACCAAACCCCTCTCTTTGATCCTGGGGAACACTGAATGGCAAGCACCAGAGTTAAAGCCTATTGAGAAATTTCTGTCCTTTCTTCACACAATCAAACAGGGTGTCAGGCCTCGCCCTCAGCTGGCATTTGCCCCCTGACAGGAAGAAAACCACTGGAACCAGACTATAAAAGTTGCCACCTCATTTTCACTTTTTCACACAAACAAGTCGAGGGCTTCCTGTGTTGATTGTTTCAACAGCAATAAGCACTTCAGACAATGAATAAGAATTGCCAAGGGACGTGCTAGTAAAATACAGGCTGGCTGCTGCTTTAACAACAACAGCACCCATTCAGCTCACAGAACCAAGAAGGTAAAATGTCCTACTGAGGCAGCATGATGGTGCCAGCTTCATGTACCAGATTGGCAGGCCCAGTATCCCCAGGGGTGAAGGAACCAAATCCCCAGCCCTTTTCTCACCAGGCAAATGTACTCTCCCAACCACTGAAAAGAGCTGTGACTGAAAAGCATTGAGACCTATCCTACCAATAACTTCTCCCTTTCTTGCCACCACGTCCCTCCCCCCGCTTCTTCCCTCCACAGCCCTCTCTCCCCAGGCTCACACCACTCAAGCTCACTGTCCTCCCCAATCAAGCTCTCCCCCTGCCCTGACAATCACAGAATTTGAACAAGTTAACAAAAAAAAAAAGTTGTCCCGGCTCAGGCCACTGCTTACTGTGGGAAAGCTCTGAAGGGCTCTGGCCCAGGTGGAGGGGGATCCATTCCTCCTGACATTTATTGTTCTGCCAAGTCCCAATTAGTTGGCCCTGGCCCTGAGGGCAGGCCAGCATAGGGTACCTGCTGCCACAAATGATCCAGTCCTTCTTGCAGCAAACACACAAAGCATAGGGCTGACTGGCCCACCTGTGTCTTTGACTAGCCCTTTGGAAAGTGATGATGGGGGATGCGTGGTGGGGCCCTGCTCTCACTACCTCTACCTACTTCTGACAAATTGTTCCAGCATCACACAATGGGTAGAAGAGTCATCCCATAAAATCCCAAATTGAAATTCTCCTGTAATCCAGGAGCAGTGCCTATTGCCTAAATGAACCAGAGCCCGCGGCTACACACGGCACGGAGTAGGTAGTTCGAATTAGGCTCTCTAATTCTAACTACCGTTACTTCTCATGGAACGAGATGTACCGGTAGTTCGAATTAGAGAGCCTAATTCGAACTACCTACTCCGTGCCGCGTGTAGCCGCGGGCACGGAGTCCGCACTAATGGGATTTAAAAATGGCGGCGCCCGGCAAGATGCAAATGAAGCCCAGGATATTTAAGTCCCGGGCTTCATTTGCAACTTCGAATGCCTACATTAGCCACCCTAGTTCGAACTAGGGTGGTAGTGTAGACATACCTAGAAAGATTTGGAAACTGTAAAAAACACTTTGCCAAATTACACTTCTTAGCACTCCATCTGATGACACCCAAACACCTAGCTAAAACCAATGAATTTACACAAACTCCTGTGAGGCAGGCAAGTATTATTATTATCCCTTTTTTTGGATGGAGAAACTGAGGCACAAGATAAGGCAGGAGTCTGCAGTTAGGAAATTGGCAATCCTAATGCCAGTGGGAGGGGTACTCCCCCATCGATGTAGTAATCCTCCTCCCTGAGATGCAAGAGCTAGGCTGACAGAGAAACTGTTGTGTTGACCTAGTGCTATCTCCACTAGGTTAGGGCATCTTAACTATCTCGATCAGGGGTGTGGAGGAAGCTGGGTCAATCTCAATTTTCAGTGTAGACCTGGCCTAGCTCCACGAAAGTATTCTTCCATCATCCTTGTTGTGTCTACACTTGGGATTATATCTGCATAGCTACAGGGGTCAGGGATGCAGTTTTTTCATACCCCTGACTGACCTTGCTATGCTGATAAGACTTTCCAGTGTAAACAAAGCCCCAAGGTCTCACTTGTAACTGCTGCTTAATTCCCAGGATTTCTGCTGGCTTCTGCTGCTAGCGTACACAGACTGCAAAGCCAGGATTCTAGCCCCAGAAAAGAAAACCCGCATCTCACAGGGTCTGTCTCTGACCTGCCATCTCCCTCCTTTTTTAGAGCACTTGTTTTCTATAGAAAGCAGCTCGATTGCCCCTTCTATAAAGTTGGAACAAGAGCAGGGAGCACACACATGGGCTTTCATTTGATCTCCAACTGTCTTGAGATCAAAGACCCACTTCAATGCAACCATTAGCACCTGTCAGCATTCCTGTACTGAGAGAGAGCCAAATAAAGCCAGGAAGCCAGGTTACAGTATCCCAACCAGAGAATGTTTCTGAAAGCAGAATTAAGTACAGACATTAAAAAATGATGGAAATTGCAAGCTGCATTCAAGCAGGACAGAAGTATTTTGAATACTAAAAACAAAACAAAACCCAAAACGATGAAGTATTGTGTTTAGTGTAAATCTCCAAAGAGACCTATTTAAATATTGACTGATGAAAAGATTCCTTATAATAAGGGGAACAGACAGCTCTTGTCCATTAAATAGGGGAAAACAATCATGGCCTCATCCCTGCATCCATTAGAGTCAATGGAAAGATCTGGAGGATGAAGCAATACCTTTTGTTGGACCAATTTTTCTTGGTGAAAAAAAAGGTGCTTTTGAGCTAACAAGAGCTCTTCTTTAGACCTGAAGATCTAATAAAAGGTATAATCTCATCTACCCTGTCTCTTTTATATCCTAGGTCCAACAGAGTCACAAACCCACTGCCTAGATTAGAACAATGGAAAGAATGAGATAATGTCTTCAATTGGATTAATTTCAGTTAGTGAGAGAAACAAGTTTTCTAGCTACACCGAGCTCTTCCTCAGTTCTGAGAAATGTACTCAGCACGTCAAAGCTAAACACAAGCCTAGCTACATCTACACTGTCAGCTTCTTGCACAAGAACTCTTTTGCGGAAGCGTTCTTGTGCGAAAACTTTTCCACAAGAGAGCATCTATACCGGCATGTGCTTTTGCGCAAGAGCATCCATGGTAGTGTAGACGCTCTCTTCAGCAAGAAAGCTCTGATGGCCATTTTAACCATAGGGGCTTCTTGCGCAAGAAATTCATTTTGCCTGTCTTTACTGGCCTCTTCTGGAAAAACTCTTGTGCAAGAAGGCTTCTTCCTGAGAGGGAGTGTCAGAGTTCTCACGCAAGAAGCCCTGATTTTCTACAGTACAATGTCAGTTTAATTGCACAAGAACACGCGGCCAGTGTAGACAGGTGGCATATTTATGCGCAAGAGCGGCCATTTTTAGGCAAGAACGTGCCAGTGTAGACACAGCCAAGGTGGAACAGATAGTCTAGCATGAGTAGCTAGCACATATTCTAAGGAACCTATCAAGTGAAGTAGCTCTGCAGTCATAGGCCAAAAAGTGAGGTTAGTGGGTTACATATTGTTGCATTAAGCTTGAAATACAGTCTTAAATAAGACCATGATTTTTAATATCCAGCAAAATTATTAATGTATGTTCCCAAGCTCATCTTTTGAAAGTATTGTGTAGGTTTCCTTTTGGGATGAAGTCTGATAGGTCAGATACAGAGTGATCACTTTGTGACATGATCATCTACAAGCGTATGGTGTTTTTGTCGTGTAGCATTTTCCCATGTATGTTCGTTGGAGAGTGTAGCAATTGCCTTAGTTTCACCCACATAGATGTTATTGGGGCATTAAACTTTCTCTGGAACACTCCCACACTAGCACGACCTCCTGGACACATGAATTAGCTACAACAATGGAATCCCACAGACAGCTACTGACAAGAAACCCATGGATCATTATACCTTCCAGTACCCACTCCAAAGACTCTAAGAAATCTGTTATCAGAAACAAGGTACTCACATATACTTTGAGGAGAACATCCAGGATATGCACCTTCATACACCTAAAATCACCATCACCAATCAAGGATACTCCACCAGAGAAATAGATCACATCATGTAATAGGCCATCCAAATACCCTGGCAGAACCTGCTTCAATAAAGAAATAAATCTGCATCTGACTACACATCCCTAGTTGGAACCTTCCATTGAACCTATGTGGTTTGTTATCAAATAACTACAATTCATTATTGATGGGGACCCTATCCTGAAACAAATCTTTCCTGAATCCCCAATTCTGACCTTCAAACAACCCCTCAACCTCTCCAAGCTCATCATAAGAAGCAAGCTTCCCCACAGACCAGGACACACCAATTCAAAGTGGCACCAAACCCTTCCAAAACCACAGATACAAAACCTGCAGACATATCTTAACTTCTACAATAATCAACATCCCCACAACACATCCTGTAACATCTATGGAGTCAACACATGCCTATCAACATGCAATGCACCTCATCTGCTGCATTAAATGCTCCAGTAACAACTCTGTGGGTGAAACCAGACAATCACTATGATCTTGAATGAACTCACATAGCAAAATGATAAAAAATAAAAATACCATTTGATCTGTGGGTGAACACTTTTCACAAAACGAGCAATCTGTATTTGACTTATCAGGCCGCATCCTGAAAGGAAACCCTCCAGAACACTTTCAAAAGATGAGCCTGGGAGCTAAAATTTGTAACTTTGCAAGATACTATACATCATGGACTGATTGTCAACATTGGATTTGTAACAATGTTTATAACAATGGGTTATAACAGGAGTGGGCAAGACAACATCCACAGGTCAGATCTGGCCCACCAAACCAGTTGATCCAGCCCACAGCTGCCCTGCCACTCCCCGGCCACTTGAGACCTGGGGGGGGGGGGGAGTGCACGAAGTCTCCTCCCCCATCCAGGGAGCGTGCTGCACCAGAGGGAACCATCAGCTGTTCAAAACAGCTAATGGTTTCTTTAAGTGCCATATGCCCTGGCAGGGTGTAGTCAGGGGGCAAAGATTTCACACACTCCCCTAGCCCCAAGCCAACATGAGAAGTGTCTTGCGCCCCCACTTCCACCAAGACCCTGCCCCTTCTGAAATTCGTGCTCAAAAATGATTGCCCACCCCTACAGGGCTGTTAATGGACCACTTCACCTTGTGTGTGTTAATTGTTTATGCTGAACAATCTGTCCCACCTTATATTCACACTCTGAGCTGTGGTCTACACTAGAGTTAGGTTTTAAGCTTACATTGACCAAATGCTGTAAATGTCTGTACTAAAATGTTGCTCCTATGATGTAACTTGCCTATTACACCGACCTCATAAATCCACCTCCATCCTTCTCTCAAGGTAGTGGGATGGATGCAGTGTCATTGTAGACCCTGCAATGCTTACATTGCTTTTTGCTGCCTTTCAGAAACCATCCCACAATGCTCTTCACTGCTAGTTAAATCAATGCAAATCCTCCTAGTAAGGACACACACAAGTGACATCAGGAACATAGTGTGGCCATGCAAAAACAATTTAATTACTGCAGCGGCTATACATTGACATTATATAGTTGAGTTAATTTTGCAATATAGACTTGCCCTGGGTGTCTTTCCCAGGAGAGCTCAGGATAGGTTGAAAGCTTGTCTCTCTCACCAATAGAAGTCAGTCCACGAAAAGATATTACCTCACTTTTGTTTCTCTAATACCCTGGAACCAACTTGACTTAAGAAAACATTTGAGTCTGAGCTTTTCTAGTAGCTACAGGGATGTTTACTGCACTTTGTGTAGGTCAGAATGATTGCATTTCATAGGATTACTACGGAGTTCTTCGATTATATGTCGTGAAAATTCACTAGATAACGTGGAAGTTCACTTATGCAGCCACATTAATGAAATTGGCCCTCATACTCAGAAAACGTGGTAATATGGTATATGTACACCACTTTTCAGTTCACAGTGTACTATCATTTATTCT
This sequence comes from Pelodiscus sinensis, assembly GCF_052426305.1. Classification (NCBI taxonomy): domain Eukaryota; kingdom Metazoa; phylum Chordata; order Testudines; family Trionychidae; genus Pelodiscus; species Pelodiscus sinensis. The sequence continues at coordinate 103,226,666 of NC_143052.1, forward strand.
CTGTTTATCTTACAGCTATGGACTCTCGGCATTAACATGCTTAGCATAGCCTACAGGAATATAAATAGGGCTGCCGCTCCACTGGGAATGGTAGTGTCATAGATTGTATGATTTACTATTTATTTTAAGAGATTGCAAAGGCTGCTAACATTTTTCCATCCCTTCCTACTCTCACATCTGAAATATTCAGTTGCTGGTTGGGTTTCTCATTATAGGAACTAGAGAGAATGAATAAGGAAAGGATCCAATCCAGTGCCCTCAGGCCAGGTCCACACTAGGGGGCAAAGTCGAACTACAGAACGCAACTCCAACTACATGAAAAGTGTAGCTGGAGTCAATGTACCTTAGTTTGACTTATCAAACCATCCCCACTGTTAACTCTCCCATTAACTTCCTGTATTCCTCGCAGCCTAGTGGAGTACTAGAGCTGCTATGGAGTATGATCAGTGATTGATTTAGTGCCTCCTTACTAGACCCCCTAAATTAGCCCCCCAGGAGATCAATCTCTACTCCGTAGATCTCCTGGTAAGTGAAAACAAGGCCTCAATTTGGCAAGCAGGAAATGCAACATCAGGAACCTATACCTAATGTTGGAAAACTCTTTTAGAACATTACTTACATGGAAGCCCCATCCCCTCTATCTTGTGACAGGTTCAATATTTCCTTTTATCAATGAAGAAGCTTACTTAACAAAGCAAAATCTAGCTGAATCCCAAAAGACTTGAACTTTGGCAATCAAATCTCTCTACGAGAATCTAAATATACATGTCCAGCTAGGTCCACACCTGACTACATGTGCCACTAAGAACTCCATAGAACTTCTCCTGAGACATGAGAAGGGATGTTAACCCAAAGTCTGGCCAAATTCCATTCAGGTAATGATATTCTACCTCTCTGAATATGTCCTGTTATTTCTACTTTGTATAGTATTCCTTTTTATCTCTTCCTTTCTGTCTTAAAATGTTGCATAACATCATTGTGTCTTTTTAAAACAGCTGTAATATTCCAACTCTGGGTCACTATATTGACAGTTGTGAGAGGAGTGATTCCTTCATATTCCTTCCTTACTTTAGAGATGTGATAGAACATTTAATTACAGTAACTAAGGCATGTAGATTAGGCTACCAGACATAGGAAAATGAAGCGGCGATTTAAATAATCGCCGCTTCATTTAAATTTACATGGCTGCCGCGCTGAGCCGACAAACAGCTGATCAGCTATTTGTCGGCTCAGCGCGATAGTCTGGACGCGCAGGGGTCGACATCAAAGGTATTTGTCGACCACCCAGGTATGCCTCCTGGGATGAGGTTTATCTGGGTGGTCGACAAATACCTTTGATGTCGACACCCGTGCGTCCAGACTATTGCGCTGAGCCGACAAACAGCGGATCAGCTGTTTGTCGGCTCAGTGCGGCAGCCATGTAAATTTAAATGAAGCGGCAATTATTTAAATCGCCGCTTCATTTTCCTATGCCTGGTAGCCTAATCTACATGCCTCTGGCGACAGAGGCATGTAGTCTAGACGTACTCTAATATTGGAGCCTGTTAGGAAAGATTGAAGTATACAAGAGTACAAGCTATTTTCATTCAAAATCTGGATGGATTGTAACATTGAACACATTAAAGAACTGTTGCCATACACTGTCATTCTTAATTTCTCTATTATTATATTAGCGCCCACTATTTCGAGCCTCGTTCCATGAAGGTTAAGGGATGTCTTGAAATAGTGCATCATTTTGAAATTTGGCGCTCTGTAGGTTCACCAAATTTAAAAATATGCTATTTCAAAATTGAATTGAAATAAGAGCCGTAATTTGCTTAGTGCAAATTGCATGTTTTATTTCAAGTTTTGGGGTGCTGTTTAGATGCACAGTTACATACAGTCACAGAGGCAGACAGTTTCCTACTCACAATATATACTTAAAAACACAGAGATATTTCCTTTCCATGATGATTTTTCTTCTTCTGTTTGATTAACAGTATCCCTGCCATCAGAAATATTTCTGACGAAGCACAACCTAGTTTAAATATTCCAGTCTATGGACTATCAAAACTAAAGCATTGGCCTTTAGGCATCTCCTGTAATATAAATATTTTTGTTGTGTTTGTGCAGAGTCTAGCACAGTGGTGGGCTACCTGTGGCCTATGAGCTGCATGTAGCCCCTCAGGTAATCCTCTGCTGGGCTACACAACATTTTATTGACATTGACTGTCCACAGGCACCACCCTCCACAGCTCCCAGTGGCTGCAGTTTACCATTCCCAGCCAATGGGAGCTGCGGGAAGCAGTGGCCCACAATTCCCTGTGGCCTGCTACTTCGCACAGCTCCCATTGGCAAGGAACAACAAACCATAGCCAGTGGGAGTAAGAGAGAGAGTGTGTGTGTGTGTATGTGTGTGTATGTGTGTGGGGGGGTGATATCTGTGCATGGTCAACATCAACAAAATGTCTCACAGCCCATCTGAGGATTACCTTGATGGGCTGTGTGTGGCCTGCAGACTGCAGATTGCCCACCACTGATCTAACACAAGGAGGTTCTGTCCAAGACTCTAGCTCATTAGTGCTACAGAAACACAAATAATACATTTGTTAAATGGAGCCAGTTGAAATTTTGTCATCAAAATATTTGTTGACAAAAAACAGCTTCTTGTTCAAAATTAAAATTTGTCCCCTTACAGTGACATACTGGAAGCCAAAGCTAAAATTATTTTTTACAGGACACTATTATTTTCATTCAACGTCTTGCTCAGTTTTCTGTAAAAAAAAATAATAATAATAATTTGGGGATTTTCAGATCAAACTACCTAAACACCTATATGTTTTTTTAAATTGAAAATGGTTTTTGAAAAACTGAAAAAAAAATTAAATTGTGGAGAATTTTCCCCAAATATTTCCATGCAAATGATTGGTATTTTTAGTACACCATATTAAATAAATTAATATATAAACTTGGTTAAATATTCAACATCAGTGTGGGTCTCTGCTCTTCAAAAAGCCATTCAAAACACACATACATGCAGTAAAAGTTCCCCCGCCCTCAAACAAACAAACATATTCAGTGACACAAAATGACAATTTTTGTCACACTGGCAAATATAAAGACTATCTCAACTAAATTATATCAGTTTATGAGCTAGTCATATTTTGGTCGTACACTAGTAGAGAATCTCAATTCAGAACCATACCATTAGATTTTGTAGCTTTGGAGCCTAGTTTTTCTGAACCAAGACAAAAGCACAGCCTTCCAATGGAATGGGATATTCAGATTATTCTTCTCTTCTCTGATGGAAGTGAAAGGGCATCATTGTATATAATTAAGAAAACAGTACTCTATTAGCAGTGACAACAATAAAACTGAGAAGGGATTGGGGAGTTCTGTGTATGCACATTAAATTTCAAACAAATAGTTCTTTAGGAGCTTGAGTGGTTTTGTGTGAAGCAGAGCTAACTTTCCTGAGCCTAACAGTTGCCATCCAGAAAAAAAAAATTCTGTCTCCATGGAAACATTTGAGGTGGACCAAGCATGGATTAATCAAAATACAATGAATCCTTTTTGCAAGGTAGTGGGAAAAAATCCAGTTTAAAGTAAGCAGTGCATTACCTTCCTTCCATTCACATTGGAAAGCATGGGAAAGTCACCACAGATGCATATGTGATGCACAGTTTAATTAGTATGGTAGTAAATTAGAGGATTTTTGACATCTGTAATTAATATGTGGTTATGAATTTATATTTCATCAACAGTATATTTTAAATGTAAAGAATTAAAACTCCCATGGTGTCTTTTTTATTCTCCACTGAGTTTCCTATCAAATTAGCTCAGTTTAGGTTGACAATTTGTAAAAGAATGTTTGTGAATTGTTAGCACTAGATGTTCATTCTGGGGTGGGTTTGCAAAATTAATTGTGGTTTCTCTAGTTCACATGATAATATATCATTTCCGGCTATCACACCACCAGAATTTACTAGGTAGTTCTGCTGATGCATAAAGATGAGCAAAACAATGTAACCTTTTCAAAAGAGAAGCCCTGTTAGACTATATTCTGAGTAAGGAGCCCACCCAAACAGATATAATTCTGCTCCATACTTATAGGACTACTACTGTTAAGGAAATTATTTGTGTTGGTTTCTTTAGTTAACACTATTGACACATTTTCCTGTAATTCAGCTCACATTTTAGTGATGACATTGTCACTGCAATATGTTAATAAAAACCCACTTTTATATCAGAAACTTAACAAAAAAATACTCTGAATACATGGCTCAGAAGGGTGACTCATACTGATTTCAGTGGGAATAGTTAGGCTATTGTAGAATTTTTATGAAAATCCTACTCAATAACACAGCACTAATTTTTTAACAGAAAGCTATAAAGGCTATTTGGAAGTGAGGCTATATTTTGAAAACATTACTAAAATGTATTAAAGACTAACAAGATGGTTTATTAGATGATGAGCTTTCGTGGGCCAGACCCACTTCCTCAGCTCAAATAGTGGAAGAAACATTGGACAAACATCTCAGACACTTCTCCAAAGGATTAATGCCCACAGAACAGACATCAGACAAGATCACAAAGAAAAAACAGTTTCTTGCCATTTTAACCAGAAAGGACACTCTCTCAATGACTTAACCACCTGCATTCTGCTACAAAGACCTTTTACATCTGCACTTGAAAGGGAATCCTCTGAACTGTCATTCATGTTAAAATTCAACACTCTCCAAAAAGAAATGAACAAACACTCAGGCTATCTTACCCATTACCAAGATAGCTTCCCCAATTATAACCTCTAATACCATTAACTCACAAACATCCCACTCTCCCCACCTCTAATATCATCAATTCACAGACACTTACCTTCCTTCCTCCCCCCCTCCCTGCATCCCCCTCCTGTTCTGATATGTGATTTGTCCTTTTCATATGTGTTCATTTTTTTAAATTGTATCCTTTGGTATATATGGTTGTGACTATTTTCTTCCACTATTTGATCTGAGGAAGTGGGTCTGGCCCACGAAAGCTCATCATCTAATAAACCATCTTGTTAGTCTTTAAAGTGCTACATTGTCCTGCATTTTGCTTCAGCTACCCCAGACTAACACGGCTACATTTCTATCACTATTCTAAAATGTATTAGACAGACATGAGGTAATATCTTTTATTAGAACAACTTTTGTTCAAGAGAGAGAAGCTTTGAATCACACACAGCTCTTCTTCAGGTCTGGGAAAGACGTTACCAGTTAACACATATTGTGAGTCAGTGTTTCTCAACCTTTTTTTTATAAAGTACCCCTTTAAAAAAAATTATACGTACCCCCAGTACCTACAGTTTTCAGACACACAATTTTTTTCTACCATTGCAACACATTTGTTTAAACAACTTAATCGTAACTGCTTTGTTGGAAGAAATTGCCTATAGGCAATAAACTTGCCATCATACTTAATGATTGTGCAAAAAGGATAAATAAAAAAAATTAGATAAACGTAACATAAGTGCAATATTTTTATTCGTACATATACATACACATGTATATATTTTATACAAATATCAATGAACAGTGATCAATAAAATTACAAGAAAAATTATAATTAATTTAATGCAAAATTTGAGCTTGTTTGGATGAAATCAAATTTTCAAACCTAGGTTTGAAACTGCTGAGGGCCAGAATTAAATCATTTTCTGGAGACATATGATTTCTTAATTTAGTTTTTAATTCAGTCATAGCCGAAAAGCTTGCCTCACATAAATAGGTTGACGTGAATGGGAGGAATTCTGTGAAAGCCATGTTACTCAGTTGTTTATATTCACCTTTCATTTTCTGCCAGAGCACGGAAACGTTGCCAAGTCCCATGCCTTGCATCTTTAGTACTCTAGCAGCAGAAAACTCAAAAGGTTGCTCCTTCATTTCTTCTGAAATCCCTGCTCTCTCAGTAGCACCGTCATCAAACCAATTCAAAATCCAAAGGTTCTGCCTATTTTCAGCTTCATCAAAGCTCAGAAAATATCATTCAAAATTTAATTCCAAATTTGTAAAATGTTCCTGTATTGATGTTTTGACATGTTCATCCAAAATAATTTCATTTTCCACACAAAATTCCGAAAGATACTGAAACGACATAACATTTCCAAAATGCTAATATTTTCTCGATTGCTTGTACTTTATTGTGCAAGACTAAGATATTTGTATTAAAACCTTGTAACGAGACTGCAGAGTTTTTCTGGAATACTGGAAGAATACCAAGGAACATGTCTACTTTTCCAAAAAACATTTTGGAAAAGCAGACGCGTTTTTTAGGCATCCCTGTAAACCTCATTCTACAAGGAAGAAAGGATGTTCCAAAAGAGGTTTTTTTTCTGACAATTGGACCAGTGTAGATGGGCCAATTGTCAGAAAAGCCTCCTTTGGAAGAAAAGTGGAAAAAGATATGCAAATTGCTAACCACAATTTGCATATCTTTTCCTGATAGAACTTTGTAGTCTAGACACAGACTTAGAGACTAAAAAAATACATATAGTATCGCAAGCTTTCATGAACAAAACCCACTTCTTCGGATGAGATGACCCTGAGTGATCTGAAGAAGTATTTTCAGAAGGGTAGTCAAGTTAGTCTGTAACAGGAAAATCTTAAAAAACAACTAATAGTCTGGTAGCACTTTAAAGACTTACAAAACATGCAAATGGTAGAAGTAGGTTTTGCCCATGAAAGCTTATGATACTATATATATTTTTGTTCATTTTAAGGTGCCACAGGACTAATTGTCATTTTTAAAGTTAGAGACTAACATGGCTCCCTCTTTGACACTAGTAATAAAGATTGTTGTGATGCCAAATTGCTGTGCCAGTAATTCCTATGCAAACCCTTTATTACAGTAGATGTGCATAGATATCACTTTGTAAAGAATTCTTAGGGCTTGTCAACATTTACAATGCTCTTGCAACAGCACAGGTGCATCTGCACTGATGTTGAACTTCTGTGTAGACTCTACTATGCCAATAGGAGGGAAGGAGTAGAGCCTTGGGCAGAAAGGGTGGGGCCAGAAGCTAGCCTCCCCCAGCTAGTCCTTCAGTATTGCTTGGCCCACATTGCCTGGGACTCTGGCTGCTGCGGCTGCTGCTGCCACAACAGCAGCAGGTGCTTGCCCTGGGCTGTTTGTGTAGATAAATATTTGTATTAGTCATTTAATAATATAGGAACTTTGTAAGTTTTTTAACTCTGTATTCAATCTTTTCATAGAGCCTTATAGAATCTTTGCATTAACCTTATAATGTAGTCTTCTTATAATGTTTTATATTGTAGAAACTTTGTATTAAGTCTCTTTGGGTATGTCTACACTACAAAGTTAATTCGAACTAACAGACGTTAGTTCGAATTAACTTTAATAGGTGCTACACTAGTGCTCCGCTAGTTCGAATTTAAATCGAACTAGCGGAGTGCTTAGTTCGAACTAGGAAAACCTCATTGCACGAGGATTAAGCCTAGTTCGAACTAGCTAGTTCGAATTAAGGGGTGTGTAGCCCCTTAATTCGAACTAGTGGGAGGTTAGCCCTCCCCAGCTTTCCCTGGTGGCCACTCTGGCCAACACCAGGGAAACTCTATTGCCCCCCTCCCGGCCCCAGACCCCTTAAAGGGGCACGGGCTGGCTACGGTGCCCGTGCCAGGTGCAAGCCTGCCAGCACCCAGCCAGCAGACCCTGCACCTGGCACGGATCGAGCCACCCACCTGATGCCCCCCAGTCCTCCCCCTCTTCCCGGGACCAGGCTGGCGGCTCCCGGGAGTTTACCCGGGACCGCAAGAGGCGGGCACCCGCCTGGGCTAGTGCAGACATCATGGACCTCGTCCACGACGTCCACACTAGGCACTGGAAAGTGGCCATCTAGGGCAGGAGAGCTGCCAGCCTGGCCACCCAGGAGCAGGTGTGCAAGAAAATCAAGGGGGTCCACTGAGACCCCCGACCCTGAGCCCTGAGCTTACAATGGCCGTCCTGGGTCAGACCAAAGGTCCATCTAGCCCAGTAGCCTGTCTGCCGACAGCGGCCAACCCTAAGGACCCTGGAGGGGATGGACCGAAGATAGTGACCAAGCCATTTGTCTCGTGCCATCCCTCTCCAGCCTTCCACAAACCTTGGGCAGGGACACCATTCCTACCCCTGGCTAATACCACTCCATGGACCCAACCTCCATGACTTGATCTCACTTCTCTTTAAACTCTGTTCTAGTTGTAGCCTTTACAGCCTCCTGCAGCAAGGAGTTCCACAGGTTGACTCTTTGCTTTGTGAAGAACAACTTTCTGTTACTAGTTTGAAGCCTGCTACCCATTCCTTTCCTTTGGTGTCCTCTAGTCCTTCTTTATGGAAACTAATGAAGAATTTTTCTGTATGCACCCTCTCCACCCAACTCCTGCTTTTAGAGACCTCTATCCTGTCCCCCCCCCCGTCTCCTCTTTTCTAAGCTGAAAAGTCCCAGTCTCTTTAGCCTCTCTTCATATGGGACCTGTTCCAAAGCCCTGATCATTTTAGTTGCCCTCCCCTCTCCCAGCCTCTCTCTTCCCCTCTCCCACCTTCTTTTCCCAGTCTCCCCCAGTTTTGTTCAATAAAGACTGATTCCATTTTGGAAGACACGTTATCTTTATTTTGTACATCAAGAAGAGGGGCTAAGGAGGGGGAAGTGGAAGGAGTTGAGGGAGGAATGGGGTACGAGCCCCCGATGGGAAGGACTGAGCTGGCTCTGCGGGCTTCTGGGGATGGAAGCTCTCCTGCAGCCCCCCAATTGCCCCCTTTCCCCAGATGGTAGCCTGTGGCAAGTGCAGCCGGGCTGATGGCCGAGTGCTGTGATGTGCCCAGTGTGGGTACTCCGGGCAATCCAAGCCAGGAGTGCTTTGCAAGCGGGGCACCCCTGAGAACTGTCTGTCCGGGGTGGGGGTCAGGACCCTTTAAGCGCAGCCCTCGGCTAGCCTGAGACAGCATCTCCACGCTCTAAGTCCTGCTCTGATGCCCTGCCGGCACTGCTTCCGGCCATCCTTAAGCCCGGTTCAGGGTCCACTTAATGTGGACATGCTAGTTCAAATTAGCAAAACGCTAATTCGAACTAGTTTTTTAGTCTGGATCCGTTAGTTCGAATTAGCTTAGTTGTAGTGTAGACATACCCCTCATAATGTTACAGTCCATAGGAATAATTAAGGTACAGAAAATGTCTTTGTATTAGAAGTAGAATGGATCTCTCCCCTTTGACTTGAATGTGGCCCTGTTGAATGAATGAGGTGTGAATGAATGAGGTGTGGAAAGCAAACACCTCTAAACAGCTGCAACAGTTGAAGAGGGGACTAGGACCAGATCCAAGGACAATAAGACCTGTCAAGTGCACCCATTGAGAAAGATCAGACATACTGAAGCCCTTCGGAGTCAGAAGCAAGCACTTCATTTGAAAGCAAATTCCCAAACCCTCTTTGAAGATGAATGTAGCAGCAATGACATCCAAAAGGCAGCACCACAAATGACTAAATGACACAACTAGAGTGCATAGATTTGCAAAAGATGACTAATAGATCTGCATGAGAGGAACCCTACTATAAATGTAAGGTGTCCTGCTGGGGACCCTGAGTCATGTCTTGTCAACACTGGAGCATTGATCCAGATAGGCAGAAGCCTGGCTCCTCCCCTCCCCCGTCTAACTCACCTGGCCAGTGAAGTTAAGGGGAGCAACCACTGGTAACAACAACAAGACAGAGTGTGTGTGTGTGTGTGTGTGTGTGTGTGTGTGTGTGTGTGTGTGTGTGAGTGCATGAGTGTAATGGATCATATGCATGTGATATAGTGTTGATTGATATATGCATTGCCAATAAATGTGGCATTTTGCCTTATCCCCCTGAAAAAGATCCCGTGCAGTTCTTTAAGCACAACTGTCCCTGCCTCACCTCACACCCCTCTCTTCAGCCTTGCCCATGGGTGTTAATAATTCACCTTCCCAAGAGACAATAGCTAGGAGAACAGAAAAATTCTTCTGTTGACCTCATACAGTCCACCCTAGATGTTAAATTGGCTGTTAATTTTTCACATACTTAGGCGACATATTGGGGTCAACCTAATTTTGCCGTGTAGACCAGGCCTTTGATTATCCTGGAGAATGCAATTCTCTTGGTGCAGAAGGAACAGAATCCCAGTCACTCCCTTAGCCATCGGCACCTGTCATTTTAAAAGGATTAAAATGCAGCAAATCTAATATTTGTGATTCAGGCTAGCATAACTCTGAATACACAAAGACCTATTGAGTAAGATAATATCATTATTTTACACAGTCATCTCATCTTCCACAACAAATCACAGTGAGTAACAGGATACCCAAGTTAAATTATTATTTGCATTGTGGTAACACCTACAACATACTAGGGTGTCCAAACAGGGAGGAAGACACAGTCCCTTCCCAGGCAGCTTGCAGTCTAATACAATCACATGCAAAATGTGGGAACTAAGGTTGTCAGCCTCCAGGATTGTCCTGGAGCCTCCAGGAATGTAAGATTAATCTTTAATTAAAGATTATGCCATAAGATGAAACCTCCAGGAATACCTCCAACCAAAACTGGCAACCTTAGTGGGAGACAGGGACAATCATAAAGTTTTAATAGAAGTGAAACAAAAAAAAGTTACTTTATTATTTCATTATGTGCTCTTTTGTTATTAATTGTTATCAGGTTCTGGAAAAATAGGCTACAGACTTCAATTTTCTGCTTCAGATCCACTCACCACAAAATCAGTTGCTGAGGTGTGACAGAATTTTATGAGCTAATAGTCTGGGATATGTACACATCCACATACAGTGTTATGTTTCTGTAACAAAGGGGTTCTCTCCTTCACTAGAAGTAGTGTCCTCACTACACAAGAATTGCCCTACGTAAGAACCAAAATATATAGCATTATTCCACTAAAGCAGCTATGAGTTCTCTCTAAACCTAATGGTTGATTTCTATACTGATCTCTTTGTGCTGCTCAGTGTACCATTGACAATTATGAGTGCTACATTATATGTTCCTAAGACACCATAATAAGAGACTGGTGAAGAAGAGAAAATTACAAGAAACATAAATCCTTTGGGTTAGAGGCACCATCTACTGGTTCCTGTTGTCTCTGCATCACAGCAGGACAGATTTCACTAATCCTAAACCAATGCTAACAGATTCAGCCCTAGATCTCTTCTTCTCCTTTTTTCTGTATTGGAAATGCTCAGGTCTAGTAACTCTTACTCAGAATTAATAAAATGATCCCCTCAGTAAAGGAGTGAGGAGTGGCTTAGTGCCATTACTAGGAAAAGACAATGAAGCCTCTCATTCAGAGAAATACATACATTAGAAGTTCACACGTGCAGAAGTAAAAATTAAGCATATTTTTAGGCAGTGTAGATTTTGATACTGGCCTGCAGAAAATCTTTAAAACTGCTAGAGGAAACACTGAGAACTAGTCTATTACCAACTCTGCCCTGCTGCCCCCAACTCCCCCCCCCCATCAGCCCTGCTTCCCACTGGCCAATTCCCCCGCCCGATCTCCCACGGCCAGCCTCACAGCCCCCAACAATCCCCCAACACCCTCTTTATTCATGGAGCAATGAGGGGGGGGTCACACAAATTCATTTAGAATTTTAGGGGGTCACAATATTACAAAGTTTGAGAACCTCTGCTATAAGCCAATGAGAATGTTTGCTCCCATTGACCTCCCACTGTGTAGATGGCATGGAAATGCGATTTGAGATACATTGACTCCTGTTACGTAATTATCTGGAAATAGCAACAGTTACAAGCGAGTAGAAAGGTTTAAAATGTATTAGAGGACTTCAGAAGATGCAGAATGGATCTTTGCTATGCCTCCTAGAAATGAAAAGATGGGGGCACTTGTTAACAATGTGTTTGATGGTTTAGAGGTATCTGAATTCACATGGCTACGTCTAGACTGCAAGCCTCTTTTGAAAGAGGCTTTTTTGAAAAAGAGCATCCAGATTACAACCAGTACTTTAGAAAAAACAAGCCGCTTTTTCGAAAGAGGGCACCCAGGCTGTCTGGATATTCTCTTTCAAAAAAGCACTGTTTGCATTACATAGTGCCTTTTTTTCAAAAGAGCACTTTTGAAAAATGGCATTATTCCTCATAAAACAAGGTTTTCCAAGGTAAAAAAAACTGCCGTGTTCTTTTGATTTACTTTTGAAAGAACGCGGCAGCAGGCTAGATGCAGGGGAAGTTTTTTGGAAAAAAGGCCACTTTTTAAAAAAAAACAACCTGTAGTCTCGACACACCCATAGTGGAAGATCCTTGATTCTCTATTTGTGCATCTGGTACATGCATTTTCCAAGTAAGATCTTAATATCATTCATGATTTGTCCACTGTCTTCAGAGGAAAAAGAAACTAAGCATAAAAGGTAGGTTCTGACTGGTCATAAGAGAGAGCACCTACAAAACAATGTAGGATACTAAACAAAATAAAACAGAACATGCAAGCGAAGTTTAATACACTGAAGAGACTAGTTATATAAAATCTCCTACTCTCAAAGTTGTTCTAATAAGCTTCTCTCACAACCTTCCAGCCTGGGCCGAGCTGCAGAGCTTTTCCAGGATACCTAAGCTCTGCCGCGTCCAAGGAATGCAACCCCTTTTTTGGAACAGTTTCCAAAAAAGAGGACACATTCTTTGGCATCCCTGTATTCCTCATTGTATGAGTAATAAGGGATGTTCTGAAAGAGGAGGCTTTTCTGAAATTTGGCCCCGTGTAGATGGGCCAAATTTTGGAAAAGCCTCTTCTAAAAAAAAGTGGAAAAAGATATGCAAATTGTGGTTTGCAATTTGCGTATCTTTTTCCAATATAACCCTGCAGTCTAGCCTTATGGGTGGGATAGGCAGAGAGGACCGATGGCCTGGAATAATTCACTCCCCACTCTTAAACAGGTTTTGTATAATGTGAAAATGCTTTGTGTTAAGTTTAAATTTCCACTCTGCTCTTGTTGAAAAGTATATCACCCAGTCTGGATCCCAGTATGTAGTACTCAAGGGATTTAATGGCCCAATACTCAGAACAATCATCCGTGAATAGACTTGTTTTTTCTTTTTGTTTATACTATCCTGGCTCCTACCAAGACATGTGGCCATCAGGTGACATGGCCACATGTCTTGGTAGGAGCCAGGATAGTCTAAACAAAAAGAAAAAAGCAAGTATATTCACAGATCATTGTTCTGAGTATTGGGCCATTAAGTCCCTTGAGTACTACTAATGGCTCTCACTTAACCATGACTACGTTAGCCACACCTCATATTTCTAACTTCACATTCAGGAATGATTCATGCATACAAATGGGATAATCATAGTCAATAGATTACAGACTTTCTAATGATATCTCACAAGAAGTACCTTGCATAGAGCATAGTCCAATTATGACATATTCACATTCCTGTAAAGAATATGGAATGCCTTATCATGGAGGGATGGAAAGCAAAGTGATGTGGCTGGGAGCTGATGGAGCTGAGCCAAGCAGAGCAGGCTGGGTCCATATTCCTTCCCCCAAAGCCTCTCCCCAAAATGACATGGGCCAGGGGATTAGTGTGAGGCCTGTCGCTGGCAGCAGGGGGTTGGCTCACCCCTGCACTCAGTGGTGGCAGCAGTGTGACTCCAGTCCAGTCTGCCTGCTCCCAGCCACATCTCTCTGCTTCTCACCACCAATGAGCTTGGGGGTGGGGGTGATCCAACCCCGTCCCCCAAGTGATATAGCTGGTAGTTGAGGAAGTGGAGGGGGCTAGATTGCTCTGTTTCCCACTGCTGGTAAGTATGGGGGAACAATCCCACCCCTTCCTTCAAAGGCCCTCCCCCAAGTAACAAGTCTGGGAGTCAGTATGTGTGGGGCTGAGCCTGACCCCTGCCATTGGTGTGAGGCTGCCTGCTAGTCCTCTGGGCCACATCACAAGGTGGGGCCTGGGGCAGAGTGCATGATTGTCCTGGGCCTGCAGCCCTCTAGAGACAGCCCAGGGTAGAGTTTCCAACTGTCTTATGCAAATCCAAAGACCCTTTGACTGCCCCCTGCCTCACCTGTTCCCTGAGGCAATGCTCTTGTCCTTCCCCTTCTTTGAGTCTCCCCCCCATCACTCCATCTCCCCTCAGTTGCTCACATTCCCCACCTTCACTCACTTTCTCCAGGCTGGGGCAGAGAGTTAGGGTGCAGGAGGGGTTTTGGGGTCAGTGCTTACCTTACACAGCTCCCAAAAGCAACCAGCACATCCCTCTGGTAATGGCTCCTAGATGGGGTAGGGGTAGGGGCTTTCTGCATGCTGCTGCCCACAGGCTCCACCCCTGCAGCTCCCATTGGTCATAATTCCTGGCCAATGGGAGTTCCAGAGTTGGAGCTCAGTGCAGGGGCAGCACATGGAGACCCTACATCCAAGGGGTTGCAGGGCTGTGCTGATTAGGGATGTGAATAGGTAACCCTGCCCCCATCTTTTCCAGCCCCTACACCACACCGGCCCTGTCCCCACTCCACCCTTTCCAAATTCCTGTCCTGCCTCTTTCCGCCTATGCTCCACCCCATCCCAACCCCCCAAACCTGCACCACTGCCCTGCCTGTTTCTGGCTTCTACCACCTCCCCCAAGTGACACCAAGAACTGGATGTGGGGTGGAGAGGGGCAGAGTGGAGTGGGGCGGGCTGGGGCCAGGTCGCTCAGCAACTGGTACCTGGCTCTCTACTAGCCCCACAGGTCCCCCTGAAGTACAGGGCCCTGCAAAGCACAAGGCCCAGGGTGGTTGCCCCAGTCTGTCCTCTGGGCAGGACAGCTCTGCTTGGTTTCATTCTGGGCACCACCCAAAATTATACAAATCGGGTACCCATGGTCATTACAGCAAATGGAAGCAGAGAGCCATGAAATAACCTGCTGCTCTGTGCAATCTGCCTAGGAAAGAGCCTCAGCTTTTCTTAGGGAAGAGTGGCTAAGCCCACCTGCAGCCCAAAAAGAGACACAGCTTCTGAAAACCAAGGTCACTGTCCAGCAAGAACCAAGGTGCTGCTGTCATCCCATTGCAAGTTTTCCCAGGCAATGCAAGAGTCACTGCACCTTTCTCCAGTAAGTACCATTGGGGGTGGGGGTTTTTACAGTGTTTTCAGGCTCAACTAAGCAGCCACTAGTTAGCACTGTTGCTCCATTGGAGAGGCCAATGAAAAGGACTGTGTGATGAACAGTAGCAGTAGCAGTGCCCATCAACAAACATAACAGATTTTAAGAGAACTCTTGTCTGATATATATTAACTAATACATTGTACTCAGACAGCTGACTAACTGTATTGGTCCAGCTATCATTAATCAAGGACTATCATTGGCCAGGAAATTATCTTAAATAGTGTTTGCTGCCTATGTGCCCTTTGTTATGCCTAATATACATTTTCTAATTATCATCAGGCCCATCTGAGCTCTGGCAATAAGATGTGCATCCTCCTTCTTAGTTTGCAACTCTGCCCTGAGAGAGTTAAAAGTATGGCCCAAATAGTCAAAATTACAAAACGCAAATTGTGCATGCTAGTAATCCTAGTACCTCTGCATCCTAGTAATTGTGCATGTAAGTAACCAGGCAGATATTTTGCTAGTAGTTTGCATGAACAATTAGAATGATTCATGAACCCAGCAAATGAATAAACAAATTATATGCATGCTGCTTTCATGCACAGTTCTTAACTTTTAGAAAAGCTTAGCTGTGTGTATACATTCCATTCTTGTTTAAATTGTATCACTGACATAAAGGCAGCACAACCTGCGAAACACTGATGAAAAAATTGCTTTTGAAAAATTCAGAGTGATTTGCAAAGTAATGCACAGCAAAAACCTTCACCACGACAACAAGATTACTTCAAATTGTCTAAAAGGGAATTCAGAATGAAGGTGTTTTCTTTTATGCAAATGACACTTTGGAGGGTTGCTTTTTCAGTACTTTGAGGCAGTGATAACTGGTGTGCATGACAGCAGGTGAGAACTGATGCTCTGAGGCTTTAACAGAAATGTAGCCCAGGCAGAATTTATTGATACAGAGACACAATAACTTGGCATTGGAAATATTACAGTGGGGCAAAAGGAAAATTGAAATCCTGAAACTTTGCCACTCTGTAGCTTTTAAAAAGTTGCAGAAGTTTTGAAAAATTAGGGTGGAAGGAAGGAAAAGACATCTCCCTCTACCCCCACAAAATAACCCAACAAAATACCCCCAAAGGAACCCTGGATAATATTCTGTGTATTGCACTGGCATAAAGCAAAAAGGGGGGATGGGGAAGAAATATAAAATCTGATATTTTAAAACTAGTTTGCAAAAAATTAGAAAACAAATATTCAAAACTGTTCCTCTTTGAACTCTGTGAAATGGGAAAAGTTTTGAATCCTCACATTTTTTGACAGCCTCACATAGAGGCTTTTACAGTCAGTAGCAGCGTGCAATCATACTCTGAGACGGTCTGCTGGTGGGTTAGCACTGGCACAGTTGCACTGCTAGGACAGGCAGAGATTGTTGCAATGCAGATGTTAGTGAGAAGGGCTGAGGGAAGTTTGGGTTGAACAGAAACCGTGGTGAAAGGTGAGGCTGAGATTTTTTTTTCCTGTGACTGCTTGTTTTGTGGAGAAAACTCTTTCTAGAAAAGACGCCTGAGAAATAGCAAAGGGCCATTGAAGATGATAACTCAGTTGAAAGGCTCTGAAGAGAAAACAGGCAAAGTAGCCAAAGCAAAAGTAACCCTATTTATGTATTTATTTATTTAAATAAAAGAACAAGAGGGAGCTTTGTCTAACTATTGTGCCACACAAAATATCCCAGCAGATTTAGCAGCAGCAGCAAAATACTTTCCTGCTGTGTTTGCAGCAGCAACAATTAGAAAACACACCAGAGGGTCATCTACACATTACATAGGGGTTAACACCCTGAAAAATAAGCAATTAGTTCTTTTATGTTGAGGGAATATGATAAATTCTTTGGAATGGATTAGGAGGGGGGTTCTGGGTCTGTGTTCTCATCTCTGACTCTTCCCATGAACTCCGAAGTGGCAAGGGGAAATGGTTCCATTCTGTAGTCCCGCAAGAGTTTTTTCACTATTAGCTAATCCAGAAAGAACATTATGCCAGGGATTTTTTTAAATCTGAGCACGTTGTGATGGGGACACCCCGCCCCCGGTGCAACCTGGGACTGTGGGACCCATATATCCCCTTAACTCTCTCTAGCTGGGCTTTCTCATGTAATGCTTTGCTAGTGACCAGTAGCATATACTCCAGGCATTGCTATCACTCAAAACAACTGCATGTGGAGCACCACATGCAGCTGCTAGATTGAGTGAATTCTCCTAGAGCCACTCTTGAATATCTCAGAGTAAGGCACCAGAGCCAAATCCCCCCAGCTCCCAGCACTATATACCCCACGGGCATACTGTCTAATTTGTTAACTAGTTTACTACTTCATCAATAGAAAGTGGATATACACCAGCTTTTATAAAACCTGAGCAAACACTTCATACAAACTCACTGGTAAAGATAAACAATAAAAGAAGTGTTAGGCAAAAAGTCAGAGTAGTTACCAAAAGAAAAGAAAATATAAACATGTAGTCTACATTCTCAGTCCTATTAGATTTGGCAACAACTAGATCAAGCAGCGGTTTTCTCACCCCACTGGATATTGCAACCCGTACTAGACAGATTTCACCCCTGAAATCTGGCCAGTCCCTTCAGTTGGAATCTTTAGTCTTCTCAGTATTCCAGTTGCTTGCAGCATAGGTGGGCGAAGGAGAAAGACCACACATGGGCCCCTGTGTTTGTTTTTAGTTCAGATGCTTGAAGAATACACATGTCTGGTAGGCACTGCTGAGTCCCGAAGCACGGTTGAGCAATCCCTTTGGTGCAGTCTCATGCAGGTGATTCATTGAATTGTGGCTCCCTGGTTGGATGCTGGCTGGTGAGGTCTGTTCCACAGCACCTACCTCAGTCTATCCCCTGCTTAGCTTAAGGCAGTCTTCCAAACCATGAATTAATCTTGTTTTTCTCCTCTTTGTTCTCTCTACAATCCTGAATACCATATTTTAAAGCCAAGCAAAGTATATACAATATACTAGGTGGGGTATGTTTGGTTCTCTGATTTGAAATGTTTTCCTTTGCATTTCTTATATCTGTACTTTACAGTAGTGATAGACCTCCCTGGTTTGGAAGCCAAATTAGCAGGAACACACAATGAGTCATATTCCCCACTATGCCCATTAAGCTGTGATAATAGATGCATGATGTGTTGTGTATCTTCTTTCTCTTTGCTTGGCTCACATCAAGAGGAGAATGATAAACATTGATAAGTTTGCAGTGATAAACCCCCATCTCTGCCAATTTCACCAGGCAAATGACCTGCTGGGCTTCCCTTACTGTACTTGGATCCCCTTTTAATTTGAACACAAAGTCCCACAAGATCTCAGATAAGACAGATAAAACAAGATAATCAAAACCAAAGCTGAAGGACTTTGAAAATGAACATATGCAACAGCGATACTTGGATCCATTTGTTTCAGCATTTAGTAACAAGGTTATCTTAGAAGAAAGAATTACATTCCATTTTAGAAGAAAGCTAGTTAAATATTGAGGTGTTTAAAACAGGGGATTTATGCACACATTTTTTGTTATAATGAACAAAAGATGTATACACCTCCTGCACTATTTTCAGACGCAAAGTCTGGGGGAGGCTAAAAAGCTGTGGGGCTTAAAAGGGGGCAGGCAGAATTTGTCACTTTCATTTCTAAGAAAACAATAGACGTCTCACTTTTTTCAGGCCCCCCTGGAAGCACTGACCATTAGGCTATCTAATCAGACAACTTAATAATAACAGGTAATCAATTTTCATTTAGTTACCCCTATACTAAGCCTATGTAAAAATGGTAGAAAAAAAATAACCATTGTATTTACAGGGAAACATAACAGAGACATGCCCAAGGGTTTGGAAGTAGAGAAGAAAAGTGGAATAAGTAAAGTTCCATTACATAAACACTTCTAACTCAGAAAGACCAGAGAAAACTCCATCTTTAAATCTTGCCTTTGATGTATTATCTACAACTTCTGTTAGACTACTGGTGTGCTAAGACTATTGTGTATCATGCTCGCCAATATTGTCTCATTGTTGGCTTGTATTGCGTTTCTTTCTTTCCACCTGTTGTTGCTTGTACTACACTTAAATGATAAGCTTTTAGGGGCAGAAACTGTCTTTATATTGTGTGCCTACAGCACTTAGCTCAATAGGGTTCTGCTGCAGGACTAACACTTGGAGGTGCTACACAGTATAAATAATAAGAGCAGCAGAACAACAATGGAAAACTTCACCACATTCTGCTCACCAGGAAAAACTTGGCTATCTCTCCAGAAAGATGCTAGTGAGCACCTTGTGATAGGTTAAATCACAGAGGCTCCCCTGGGGTTCTGATCCAGCCACTGATGCCTGCCTTCCTCCCCAGTGGGGCTCCTCACCACCCTTTCCTGCTGGGCCAGAAGCTTTGGACTCCCCCAGCCAAAGCACAGAATTGATGTTATCTGTCCCCCTCCCCTTCTCCAGAACAACACACAATGAACCAGCTCAGCTCTGGGAGGGCTCAGTTGTAAGATCACAGCACCCAGGAAACCAACCCCCAAAAGGTGCCAACTCCCCAAATAAACCCATCTTACTCTGTATAAAAGTTTTACACAGAGAAAGCTCATAAGGTCCACCCCCTTCATCAATTAAAGGGAGATATGCACAGTGGTTGCTGCTCCCCAGGTAACAATTACTTACACTGGATTTGATAATAAACAAAAGTGTTTTTATTAAGTACAAAAAGTAGGATTTAAGTGGGTGCAAGTGAAAATAGTCAGATCAAACTAAATAACTAAGTTAAAATAAATAAAACATGCCAGTTAATCTTATTCCACTAAGAAACTTTTTTCATGAAAATTCTTACCCTAAACAGTACTTAACATCTCTTTCACAAGCTAAACAGCCTCCTAGCTTGGGCCCAATCTTTCCCCCTGGTCAGTGTTACATATTTCCAGAAGATATCTTAGATAGTAAGATGGGGGTGGGGCAGCAGGGGAGGGAGACCTCCTG
The DNA here is from genome assembly GCF_052426305.1 of Pelodiscus sinensis. NCBI lineage: Eukaryota > Metazoa > Chordata > Testudines > Trionychidae > Pelodiscus > Pelodiscus sinensis. Next base: position 103,246,749 of record NC_143052.1, read on the forward strand.
ATGTAATTACAAGTGCCCCTATTGTTTGGTTTCCCTCTCTTATACTCCTTTTGCCCAAAGTGGTAATTTTTGTGCTCTGTTTAAACTTTTCTCACCTCAAGTAGACAAATACAGGATCCACAATGGGTTCCAGAATCAGGTGACCTGGCCACATGTCTTTCTGGGACAAACCACAGTTTGGGCTTACAAGACAAACAAGACTATTCACAGGAAAACTTAAAAAAAAGAATAAGTCTGGTAGCACTTTAAAGATTAACAAAACATGTAGATGGCATCATGAGCTTTCGTGGGCACAGCCCACTTCTTCAGATGACCGGAGTGTTGGATGTCCAGAACTAAAATAAATAGGGAAAAGGGGCATAGGGGGCAGAGAAGGAAAAAAAGGGAGGGGGGAACAAGAAGAGGTAGTGGGTATAAAAATATCAAGGGGAAAGACAAGCTGGAATGTAACAGGAAAAACAAATAGTCATACTGCATCTAAAGACTGGATAGTCAAAAGAGGCAGATAAGAACCATTAGTAGTCAATAGAGAAGAGGAGTACTAACAGCAGACACAATACAGACAAAGAACCATTGGCACCTTCATTGTTTGGTAGGTTGATAATGTCCCAGCCATCTGGTATCTTTATTTAATCCATTAGCATGAGTATCAAACTTGTGAATGAATTGTAGTTCCAGTCCTTCCCTGTGTATTTGGCTTGTAGAATGGATCTGTAACAAAACAGCCACTTGAAGATCTGTTAATTAATGTCCAGGTAGATTGAAGTGTGCCCCAACAGGTTTCTGTATGTTCCCTTTACGTATAGCTGATTTGTGTCCATTAATTCTTTCCTGTAGGGACTGTCCAGTTTGTCCAATATATATTGCAGTGGGGCATTGCTGGCATTTGATGACATCGATTACATTCCTGGATATGCAGTTAAATGAACCTCTGATTTGGTGGCTTATGTGGTTGGCTCCAGTAATGAATTTGCTTGTATAGATATGTGGGCGGAGTTGGCATTACAGCTGATTACAGGGCTGGGTTCCTGGGTGTTTATGATGTAATTGTGTAGCATGGCTACTGGAGAGAATTTGTTTCAGGTTAGGAGGTTGTCTGTAAGCAAGAATAGGCCTTTTCCCCAAGGCCTCTGAGAGTGAAGGATCATTTTCCAAGATAGGTGGTTCATGCTAATTGATTAAATAAATATACCAGATGTCTGGGACATTATCAACCTATCAAACAATGAAAGTGCCAATAACTCTTTGTCTGTATGGATATGTCTATACTACAGCATTATTCAAAATAGTTAATTCAAAATAAAATATTTAGAAATAACCCATCTACACACAAAATGCATTTCAAAATAGTGTTTTGCTATTTGGAAATAGCACATCCACACTGATTGGACGCTGAATCGCATTTAAGGGCAGCTGAATGGTTCCAGCAGAGCATCAGGTCACTAGTTGCTTTGTGTGGCTGCTGCCTGAGGCTATCTGAGGCTTGTGCTTAAAGGGACCCTCCTGCACAGCTGGTTCTCAGCTTTCCCTGCTTGCTTGCCTACCTCACTGAGGGTATGTCCACGAGGCGTACAGATAGTTCGGAATAGCTTGCTAGTCTGAACTATCTAGCCCGTGCCGCGTGTAGCCGCGCGGCACGGGGTTCAAACAAGCTGGCATTTAAAAATGGCGCCGGCCGGCTTATGCAAATAAAGCCTGGGAAATTCAAATCCCGGGCTTCATTTGCACGTTCGATATGCATACATTACCCCGCTAGTTCGCACTAGCGGGGTAGTGTAGACATACCCTAAGGGACAGCAAAGCATTTTTTTCTTTGCTTGCCCTGACTTGGGACACCACAGCACTCGGCACCATGGAGCCAGAGCTGCCCTTGGGCATTCTGGTGCCCATTTTGGATGTCTTGCTGCAAGCCTGGCTGCAATTGCTGGAGACTGCCTGGCACCATCTGCTGCAGCCCAACCCCCAGGCCCTCTTCCGGACCCCCTGGGGCCATGGAGGAGCAGCAGCAGTGGCACCTGGACGCCAGTGTGCCCCATTCTGCAAGGCGAGGATGGCAGGTCTCCGCACCATCATGTCCTGCTATCCCCGGGAGTGTGAGCTGGTCCCTGTGCTGTATATAGTATGGAAGTGTGGGGAGGGGGGCGAGGGGAGATGTGCCCTGCCTCTGCATAGAGAGGGTTTCTGGAGGGAGGACATTGTGCAGTGTCCCTCCCCGGGGTCAGGAGCATGTCATGTGCCTTCATACATACATGCGTGTGCGTAACAGACCAGGGCCCGTGTGGCAGCCAGCCAGGGCCACATGTCCTGGCGAGCACGGCCCATGCACAGGTTGCTGCATGATCCGTGGTCAGCAAGGCCCATCTGTAGATGGCCACATTCCTCCATCTAGTGCAGAGATCAGGGACGTTGGAGGATTCCTCCCAAACCTCAATCAGGTCCATGATCTCCGCACTGGACCAGGAAGGCGCCCACCTTTTGCAGCCCCTTCCAGGCTCCTGGGAGCTGCCAGACTGCTCCTGGGGAGCGGTGGAGGGCTGGCTGGCACTGGCTGGCTCGCTCATGCTGGCAAGTGGGTCAGGGGCAGCACCTGTGGGCTCTGGGATGGAAGGTTTGGAGCAGAAGAGTTTTCCTGGTTTGCCCAGAGTGGCCACTAGAGCACCCAGGGAAGTGCTGGAGGCCCCCTAGTTCGAAATAAATGTCTAAACAGCACTTAAGGTACATCTACACTAGCCCCCAAGTTCGAACTAGGGAGGCTAATGAGGACAACCAAAATTGCATGTTCCTGGGTGGTCGCCATTTTGGAAACTGACTAGCCTGGAATAACTGCCTGCGTCTACACGCAGCAGAGAAGCGCGATTCTGAGATAAACCCCTTAGTTCGAATTAACAGTTAAAAAACAACAAATAGTCTGGTAGCACTTTAAAGACTAATCTGCAGGATAGGGTCATAATTCAAAATGACCTGAACAAATTGGAGAAATGGTCTGAGGTAAATAGGATGAAGTTTAATAAAGACAAATGCAAAGTGCTCCACTTAGGAAGGAACAATCAGTTTTACACATACAGAATGGGAAGCGACTATCTAGGAAGGAGTACGGCAGAAAGGGATCTAGGGTTATAGTGGACCACAAGCTGAATATGAGTCAGCAGTGTGATGCTGTTGCAAAGAAAGCAAACATGATTCTGGGATGCATTAACAGGTGTGTTATAAGCAAGACACGAGAAGTCATTCTTCCGCTCTACTCTGCGCTGGTTAGGCCTCAGTTGGAGTATTGTGTTCAGTTCTGGGCATCGCATTTCAAGAAAGATGTGGAGAAATTGGAGAGGGTCCAGAGAAGAGCAACGAGAATGATTAAAGGTCTAGAGAACATGACCTAGGAGGGAAGACTGAAGGAATTAGGTTTGCTTAGTTTAGAAAAGAGAAGACAGAGAGGGGACATGATAGCATTTTTCAGATATCTAAAAGGGTGTCATAAGGAGGAGGGAGAAAACTTGTTCATCTTGTCCTCTGGGGATAGAACAAGAAGCAATGGGCTTAAACAGCAGCAAGGGAGGTTTAGGTTGGACATTAGGGAAAAGTTCCTAACTGTCAAGGTAGTCAAACCCGGGAATAAATTGCCCAGGGAGGTTGTGGAATCTCCATCTGTGGAGATATTTAAGAGTAGGTTAGATAAATGTCTATGAGAGATGGTCTAGACAGTATTTGGTCCTGCCATGAGGGCAGGGGACGGGACTCGATGACCTCTCGAGGTCCCTTCCAGTCCTAGTATTCTATGATTCTAGGAGCTTTAAAACCTCATGGAATGTTAACTGTTAATTCGAACTAAGGGGTTTATCTCAGAATCACACTTCTCTGCCATGTGGGCAGTTATTCCAGGCTAGTCAGTTTCCAAAATGGCGACCACCCGGGAACATGCTAATGAAGCACGGGATATTTAAATCCCGCACTTTATTTGCAATTTCAGTCACCCTCATTAGCCTTCCTAGTTCGAACTACAGGGCTAGTGTAAACGTACCCTTATTTCGAATTAGCTATTTCGAATTTGGCATTATTCCTTGTAGAATGAGGTTTACCAAATTCAAAATAAGCACTCCGCTATTTCAAATTAATTTTGAAATAGCGGTTTGGCTGTATAGATGCTAGGAAAGTTATTTTGAAATAACTTTGCTGTATTGCCATATCCTATTGTATCTGATGTTAGTCCTTTTTTTCTCTGTTATCTACTAATAGTTCTTATCTGCCTCCTTTGGCTATCCAATCTTTAGGTGCTTATGACTATTTGTTTTTCCTGTTACATTCCAGCTTGGCTTTCCCTTTGAGATTTTTATACCCACTACCTCTTCTTGTTTCCCCTATTTATTTTAGTTCTGGAAATCCAATACTCTGGTCATCTGAAGAAGTGGGCTGTGCCCACGAAAGCTCATGATACCATCTACATATTTTGTTAGTCTTTAAAGTGCTACCAGACAATTTGTTATTTTTTAAGTTTATCCTATACAGACTAACTTGGCTACCCCCTGAAGCTTTTATTCACAAGTAGTTGATTTGAGTACTGAGTCATTAAGGTCCTAAAGTAATAGAAATGTGGCCATGTCAGTCTGGTCTAGCTGAAACAAAAAACAGGACCATGTAGCACTTTAAAGACTAACAAGATGGTTTATTAGGTGATGAGATTTTGTGGGCCAGACCCACTTCCTCAGATCAAGTAGTGGAAGAAAATTGGCATGACCGTATATACCAAAGGATACAAATCAAAAAAATGAACACATATGAAAAGGACAAATCAAATTTCAGAATGACATTTATTCATGCTTAAATTTGACACTTTACACCTAGGCCTCAACAAAGATGCTAATTATCTTACCCATTACAAAGATAGCTTCCCCAATTATCACCTCTAACATCATTAGCTCACAGACATTTACCTCCCCTCCCTCCATCCCCCGTCTGTTCTGAAATTTGATTTGTCCTTTTCATATGTGTTCATTTTTTTGCCAATTTTCTTCCACTATTTGATCTGAGGAAGTGGATCTGGCCCAGGAAAGCTCATCACCTAATAAACCATCTTGTTAGTCTTTAAAGTGCTACATGGTCCTGTTTTTGTTTAAAGTCCTAAAGTATCCCTAGCAGCCCACATTTAGAATTAAAAGCAGATCCGGTCTTCATATTTCTATCTTCAGATACAAGAAAGATGTGTACACAAAAATAGGATATACAGATCTAGATGATTACAACCTTTAAAATTGCATGACACATAATCTGTTTTGCATAAAACATTGTTGAGATATGTACTCTCATACTCATAAGCTAAGGTTAATAAAGCACGAAGGGGGGAGGGTTTCCATGGGCAGAAGAAATTTAATTGCTCTCCATAACTAGAGGGCAACATAACTTCCGCTAAAGTCCAAGACTGTTAATGGTATAAAATATGAACTTCAACAAAAATGATGGACAGGAAGATACTTCATTAAACTGGGCTTGCCTATATGCTGAGCTACACTGGCTTAACTAAAGGAAATGATTTTAAAACAGTTTAGTGAAGGCAGTCTAAAAAGCAGTGTTCGGTTTAAATATACTGAACTTAAGGCAGGTCTACACTTACCGGGACATTGGCACTGCGGCGATCAGTCTCCCAGATTGCTCTGTTGTCGACTCTGGTACTTCACAGGAAAGAGAAGCAGAAGTTGAGTCGATGGGAGAATTTCTCCCATCAACCCCCTGCAGCGGAGGCTTTGTGGCAACTTGACCAAACATATGTCGACTCCAGCTACAGTATTCATGTGGCCGAGTTGCATACCTTAGGTTGATATTGCCCCCTAGTGTTGACCTGCCCTCAGATTGGTTTAAAGAAGCTTATTGTAGTTTAACTTAAATCAATAAGGAGCAGGTTTAAGGTCATAAAAATAAACTACTCCAACTGAAGTGAATGTCCAGACTGGTTTAACTAAATTGATTTAAAACAAAAATCACACTGTTATCAAACTGGTGCAACTTTCTCATGCTCACAAGCCTCTACTTTGAATGTGGTCATTATCCCATGTACTGCATGCATTCTCAGTTGCTTCCACACCCTCTGAAACAGTTATGATACACAGAGTTCAATGTTTGCTTTGTCTTTTGCTGACCTAGTTTTTCCACCAGCTATCAGGGTAACTTTCCATCACTCCTCCACAAGTACTACTATTCCTTAAGATGTAGATACTTTATCAGAGAACCTCCTCTTTCTAGGAGGTGCAAAGATAAGAATTGTCACCTTTCCTCTTGAAAGGTATAGTTCATTGAACACGCCCTGTGGAAACCTCCAATCATATTTCCATTGTAGCATTAACATGAGAGGCAGGATAAAGAGGTTGAAATCAAAGATCTTTTAGCACCTGTAGCCTGATCTAAGATTATGTTTACATTCTAATTAGGGTTGACAGGTTCTCTGTCCCAGGATCAGGCCGAGTATTCAATTATACTATGATTGGGAACCCTGATGTGCAGGGCTGCAACACTCACACTATTACAACTGTTGTTTATTTACAATATTTATAGTTTATTAATACGGTTAGCACAGTCACAAACACCTCAGTTTCATAAGACAGGGAATGTACATCCATATTTCATACCATATACTTACATTATTCCTTCTAGAACAATCTTAGGTGTTAGCCAATCACCTTTCTCATTACCTTCACCTTCCCCATCACCAGGGGCCATCCTTCTGACCCTTCCAAGGACTATATCTTCTCCTCCCTATTGCCCCTAGGCTAGGTCCCCTCACTTTTATACCAAGTGATGCTGACGATAACATGTTTTTGCATATTCAATAGGAGGTGTTTCTAATGCTGAAGTGTTCGTTTCCTATTGACCAATATATCATATATGTCGATTCATTGCCATGGGCCTTTGTGGTTATCTATCGCAATCTGTGTCCTGATTACTCAACTTAGCCTGCACCAATTATTTGGGACTTATATTTAACTAGCTGGAGTTACCTGGCATTGCTTGGGACAGTCGCTATAACTGAGGTGAGGAGCCTGAGGGGAGGGAGGGGGAAGGGAACCGCACGCCTGCTGATGGTGCCCGAGCCCGCCCTCCACTTCCTTGTCCCTCCGCCAGCCTTAGTGAGTGACTGTTCCCGCCACTTCCCTCAGGAAGCCACTTCTCCCCGCACTGACAAGCTCCCTGCAGCCCCGGGGAGAGGTATCGGTCTCTCATCTCTTCCCTCCCACACTCCCTGTCATGGCTCCTTCCCCGCTCTGGCATGATAAATGCAGAAGTGGGTGCCAGCAGGCGTACCTCAAAGCCTTATCTACCAGGCTTCGGTATTAAACTTCCCCCAAAATCTTAAAACCCTAGATTTTGGGAATAAAACTTCTGCTGCCACCACCCAAATATTAATAACAAGATTAGGGGAAAGATCATTTGGGAAATCATACCCCTAGAATAAAAATCAGGGCACACAATTAACCAATGCCAGGTTAATTAAAAGAAAAGAGAAAACTTTTATTATTACAACAATATTCCTATTGCAAGCTTAATGATTAGATAGGAAGGTGGTAAAATATACTCATGGAGGAATTCCACCATGGGCTAGAACTTAGTTAAAAAGAAAAGCCAAACATCTCTTAAGCAGTGCCAGATATCAGGTCCCATTCCCAACCCTTAAAACAATAAAGCCTAATGAAACTATCTAAACTTTACCCTATTTACAGAAAGTGAAGAATTGTTTCTTGGAGCGAGAAAGAGATATGTTTGTCCCTCTCTGTAGCTGCAGAGGACTTGCCCAGACTGACAAAGGAGGAAAAAACCCAAATTCCTCTGTCCCAGTTTGAAAGTCCTACCTACATTCCAACTGGCCACTCAACCTGGTTAGGTGTAGTTAACCCTTTAATCCCCAGGCCGCTAGCTAACCCTCATAATCATGACACTCCCTTAAAACCTTCTCCTGGAGGAAAGGTTATCCCATGCAAAGTTAGGTTGCATTAGCTCTTATAGTGTCTGTCATGTTATTGGATATTGAGGGGAGCATCTGGGTCACTGCTGCATCCATGGGGGAGTGTTTGCCCCAAAAGTGGGTACAAAGGGGGCCATGTGAGGTGTCAAACAAAAGCTTTACTTTATACTGATTCTATATATGCTATTCGTGTAATTGTATAATGTCTGTGTGTGAAGTTATAAGCATGTATTCTGTGTGGATACTGAATATTTCTCTGTTTGTGACTGAGAATAGATGAAGAATGCTCAGCCTATGGACATGCTAATGAGCAAGTCTCCAGGGAAAAATGGATCTCTGGAGGTGTAGCCAGACAGGAACGCCCCTGTAACATCCATTTTTGCTTGCCTGGAGCATACAGGGCACACAGAGCAGTGAAAGCCTTGGAGCAGAAGGCCCAGGCTGCAGTGACCATGAACGGCTGTAAACAGAGATATACCAATTGCTGACCAAGAGGCTGCCGAGGAGTGCCCTTGACTAAAACCCATATTGATACGAACACACAGCCGACCGCCGGGGGAGGAATCTCTCGCCCAGTAAAAAAATGTCTAGTACTCACAATTTAGTTATCTCTCTTGCAAGTTTAAATTAAGTTGAAACTTGCTTGTAAGAACTGGCGCCACAGAAACGGACCAGTACAATTTGGCATTGTAGATAAGAAAGAGAATATGGGCCCCTAGGGGTATAAAGATGGGTCCAGCAGCACACTTGCTCTGAGCATCAATCTACCATCTATCTGCTGGTCGGGTTAGGTGTTTGACCTCCCGAGGTTCCACGGGGACGCCCACCTCGTATTCGTCTTTCCTAGGAACTGAGGGACCGGCCCTTGGCTTGACCCGCTGGAGTTGAGAGGCACAGAAGGGGGTAAAAATTGTACCTGGATGTGGTCCTTTGTCTTAAGTGTACACATAGACTTAGAGCTCTTTAAAGATTAAGCTGTCACTTGGTACCATTATTTCTATTGTCTATCTTTATTTTCTTTGTAACTATTTTTAAAATCTATATTTGCTAGCAGTTAAGAAATAGAGCAATAGCCATTGTAACCATATGATTTATAAGCTTGTTTAATAAACCTGTAACTGTTTAAGTTTTAACCTGACTCCTTCAGTTGCTGTAACAGAACCAAGCACAATTTAAAAGAACTTCAGCCGGTCATAAGGGACAGGTATAGGAAGAGCTTGGGTGTTTTGGATCGTGTCCCTCCGAGGGGACAGATTCGTTGGGGCATCTCTCAGTCTTCCCTAGACTGCCCACTGTGAGGGGATCCTGTATCCTAGCAGCTGAAATCTGAGATGTAATAAGCTCTTCCTATAAACTCTGGGGCATCTGTCAGCCTGTTGGCTGCCCTCCGCGACGGGACCCCAGTCCTAGCGGTAAAGGCTCGGACATTAAACCTTTTCTCGGTAACACGCACACACACACACACACACACACTGCCCTGACCGTCGGTGACAGAATTGGCATAGTCGGCAGGATTGTGTTATTGGTTCACATACAGCAACGTGAAGCCTGTCACGCTGGACATGGATTTTAGCTGTATAGAGGAAGAGTTTGTCCAAGAGGAATGGGGCAACCCTAAATGGGATAAAGAGATGTTAGGGAAAGACGCTTGCATCTGGCTGTTAAAGGGTGCCTGGCCAGCAGCCTGTACTAGCTACTGGAACTTGGAAACAGAGCTTATCAGGGTACAGAGAGAGAGAGATGAACTCTGGGAACAATGCCAGAACCTAAATACCCGGGTGCGAACCCTAAATAAGGACATGGAGCACCTACAGGAACGGCTCCTCCCGAGGCTAGAGAGGGGAAGGAGAAAGTAATTAATGGAGAAAATGAGCTTTTGGAGCTTTCTTTAAGACTTTGTTGGCTCAAGCCCTCGCTCTCCCGCCTTCCACTGTAACCAAGATAAAACAATACAGCATTCCAGCCGAAGCTATGGCTCTGGTCTCTCTGTGAACTAATTAAGGATCTGGAAAAATGGAGAATCTTAATTCGTACCTTCTCCCCATATAATTTGCTCAGGAAGCATGCTCGATGGGAATGAGCCCCCACCCATGAGGAAGTTCTGAGACAGCTAATAACGAGATACACACATCAGTTTATGGGTCCAATTCATCCTAATGCCCCATTTCATTTGTACCTCACTGTGGGAAATACAGGGATGTCCTATGCCTTATGGCAAGAAAGAGAAATGGTACCCCGCCGTCCCATACAATTTGGCTCCAAGTTATGGCAGGGGTCACAGTCAAATTACATGCCTTATGAAAAAGTGCTTCTGACAGCGTACACAGCACTAAGGGAAACAGAGGCGCTAACCCAAGCTCAAGCCTTAACAGTTCACACTCCTCTCCCAATCATTAAGCCCATATTGGAGGGAAAGGAGTTGTCACCGGGAGTAGCCCCCCCACCCCCAAAAATGACTGTCCAAAGATGAGCACTCTATTTACACCACAGACTCTGCTGCAGCATGAATGTTATGAAAACCCTATACTGAGAAGTTTAAAATTAGTAATAGCTGACTGCAATAATAAACAGTCAGATTTACATACTGAAAGTAATCAGGAGGTGTGGGGGGCTAATTGGAAAACCCACACTCTTTACCAAATTGATACTGGATAAGGTCATTTAGCAGAAATCAGGACGGATCATAAGGAGGAAAATTAGGGATTCTACTGAAACTTAATTGGTTAACTGCATAAAAGAATGAGCTCTATATATTGTAACTCTATTTTGTGGGTTTCAAATGAACTAGTGTTATTTTGTTTTGGATAATGTCCTCTTGCTTAAAATTGCAAACAGACAAGGCACAAATTGGTTAGTGCTTCTGTTGGGCATTCAATCCTTAAGGTTAAACTTAACTCTCTAGAAACCAAATTATTATTTTAGAAATTCAAGCTTTAAAACGTCACTGTCTCTTTTCAAGGCTGAGGTGATAACACTTTTGGCTTGCTTTCAAATCCAACACTATATGTGAATACAGGCTGCCTGGCTATTTTAAAGGAAAGTGGACAGGGAAGGCTGTGGCGGTCTCAGCAGACACATCCGCTGCACCCCTGACTGCAAACATAGAAGGAAGAGCTTAGCTTGCAGAGCTAGCAACAATCAAACTAGCTTGTGAGGCAGGTGCCAGTACCATTTACACTAACTCCTATGCTGTATGGGCTGGAGCCACCCTGTGAATAACTAACTGGAAGAATAATAACTGGGAAATAGGGGGGAAGCCTGTTTGAAGATTGGAATATTGGAAATGGTTATACCAGCATGCAACCCAACACGCCTTAAGCATAGGTCATGTGTCAGCTCACCAAAAGAAACAACACCCCGGCTGCACAGCTGAATAACCTAGCAGATGCAGCAGCACAAATTTTTGCTGCCCAGGTGGATTAGGAACGCCTGTACATTTGGCTACATGAAACCTTGGGACACACAGGAAGCAATGAGCTGGTGCGGCAGGCACATGCCAGGGGGTGGCCTATCACCCACCAACAAGCCAAAGATCTGATGCAAGCTTGCACCCTATGTGCTGAACTCAGGAAACATATAACAGAAGGGCAACAGTTTGCCAGGAGATGGAAGAGTACTACGGGCAACCTGGCAAGTAGATTATACTGGTCCACTACCCACCAGTAAGCAAGGGTAGAAGTATGTTTTAACTGGAGTGAAAGTTGTTTCAGGAATTGGTTTTACTTACCCAACCCAAGTGGCAACAGGGTTGTTTACGATCATGGAACTAAACTGCTTAATAGCCCATGTCCCAACACCCCATTATGGGAATGCAAACCCATCTACTGCACTCCTATAAGGGAAAAGGAGTCTGAACCATTGCAGACGCTGGGCTAACACCAATAACCATTACTGAGGCTTGGATTGTATTCAAGACCGGCGAACCTTATGTTTTATTACAGGAAACTGAGGCAATAGCCCTGAACAGTGCTCCAGTGGGATGGATCCCTCCCAATGCTGGTGTGGATCCGGGAAACCACCATGAACTTTTTGTATATATACTGCTTGCTGTTGTAGCGCTTGAATCACTGTTTTTAGTTATAGACTGAACTATGGGAAAAACCTAAGCTGAAGCAAGACATGGTACTCCAACTCACCATGGTCTTCTTCCTCATCCCAACTGCTACTGATGTACCAGAACACCCTACTCAACTCCTCTACCATACTGGGAATTGAGTTTGTCCTTCTTAGTCCAAATGACTGGTGGAACAAGAGTGACATCTTCCAATGGGGACCAGTGTGATTCGATGACAGCGACTACCACAATCCTCAAAATAACTTTGGGGGGAGGCAAGGGAAGTGGCAATGAATGGTATGGGGTAAGACATGCTGTAACTAAAAATGTAAACATCTCATGGCTAAATTGGTTAGCCCAACAGCTGGGATTTTCCCTAACTCCTTTCCTACACTCTATTATAACCACTGTTCTAACCATTGTAATTGTTGTAATCATTTTCTGCATTACCCTATGTATTGTGCAATGCCTAGTTAATGCATCTATCTCTTCTGTGCACATTTGATATACAGCACTAGGAAAGAACCCTAGCCAATTCCTAGATCCTGAACCTTCTATTCCTGTCATCAGGCACTTTTAGATTCCCCAAAAGTGGGCAGGAGGTGCTGGTATCACCGCCATTTTGTATCCTGGGACGTGGTGTGTCGTATCAGGGGATGGAATGTAGCCAGACAGGAACCCCCCAGTAACATCCATTTTTGCTTGCCTGGAGCATACAGGGCACACAGAGCAGTGAAAGCCTTGGAGCAGAAGGCCCAGGTTGCAGTGACCATGAATGGCTGTAAACAGAGCCAATTGCTGACCAAGAGGCTGCCAAGGAGTGCCCTTGACTAAAATCCATATTGATACGAACACACAGCCGTCCGCGGGGGGAGGAATCTCTCGCCCAGTAAAAAAATGTCTAGTACTCACGATTTAGTTCTCTCTCTTGCAAGTGTAAATTAAGTTGAAACTTGCTTGTAAGAACTGGTGCCACAGAAATGGACCAGTACAATTTGGCATTGTAGATAAGAAAGAGGATATGGGCCCCTAGGGGTATAAAGATGGGTCCAGCAGCACACTTGCTCTGAGCGTCAATCTACCATCTATCTGCTGGTCGGGTTAGGTGTTTGACCTCCCGAGGTTCCACGGGGACATCCAACTCCTAGGAACTGAGGGACCAGCCCTGGCTTGACCTGCTGGAGTCAAGAGGCACAGAAGGGGGTAAAAATCGTACCTGGTGTGGTCCTTTGTCTTAAGTGTACACATAGACTTAGAACTCTTTAAAGATTAAGCTGTCATTTGGTACCATTATTTCTATTGTCTATCTTTTTTTTCTTTGTAACCATTTTTAAAATCTATATTTGCTAGCAGTTAAGAAATAGAGCAATAGCCATTGCAACCACATTGTGGAAGAAAACATTGTCCTCACTCTGAGTTTTTAAGCAACAAGTAGCCAGAAGCAGTTTTATTACAAGCTGCAGCAAGGGAAAAACTGGTTCGGACGGGGGGGAGTCCCCCCCCTCACCGAGGCAGATCTTCGAATACAAGCAATTATGAAGCAGTTTATATACTGTCTGTTAAATATAATAACAATAACAATTAGTCTCCTTCCCATTACAAACACCAATGGCTAACAGTTATTTAGTTCCACCCAGATGCTCCTTATCTCAAGGTCCCTACCTTAGTCAGCATTCTATCCTTATCTCCGTATGGAGGCGAGAGGCGAAGGCAGCGTCTAATTACAGATCTCGCGTTGTCAGGCCACAGACTTAGCCTGACTCTTGCTCTCTTGTTAACAAGACCAAGATAGCTGCACACAAATTCCCTTATTCTCTTTTCCTGCCTCCACAATCCCTTTTGTGCTTACAGCACAACTATCTTTCTAAACCTTTATTTTCATTAAACATTACATAATTAGTACAAACATAAAAGCTATTTCTATTACTACATCTTTTACAACAACAATCAAATATTAAACTTTTAATAAGCAAAAGCAATATAATCATTAATATCCCCAATATAATTCTATGATGGGGCTGTTCTATAATTTTAGTAACATAACACACCATATCATAATTAGTAACCAAATTAGGGAGGGCAGGTACATGCTGATGGTACCTGTCCATAAGCACAGAGTCCAGATCAAAGGGAGAAACCCAAACCACTCCCACAAGTTTCTCCTTGGCAATATACAATACTTTGCTTCTTTCACCAAAGTCAGTTCTTAATGTCCTTTTGTAGTCAGAAATCTTTGGGCTTTGGTGGTGTCAGAGGAGCGGACTTTTCCTCTTTTTTTTTTTCTTGAAACAGTCGTGGTTCAGCATCATGCAGGGGAGAGGTTACCAGCACATCACCCTGTAATATTTTGGTTCTTCTGGTGTCCAGCAGGTAGGAAAGCAGGACCAGAAGAGAGAGGCTTATCAGCAATCTGGGTAGGATCATTTCGAGATGGAGGGTTCTTTTTGCAGTGAGAAGCATTAGCCAACAGTCAGTTCTTGGCACATCACAGCGGTGTTGGTGGTTAGCAAAACTTGGTAAAGGTCTTTCTAGAGCAGTCTTTCACTGATGGACATACGAGTCTCTATTCTCTGAGCTAAAAGCCAGCTAGCTCCTTTGGAACCAAGGTTATTTCCTAGGAATAAAGCAAACCATAAAACAATCCCGCGCGGTTGTTTGGTTGTTTGGTACCAGCCTTATCAAAGTGAGGCCCTTTTGGAATGTGATTGCCAGGGGAACCAGGGTCACAGTAACTGTTGAACTGTTTTACTTCCCTAGCTGGCCTAATACTTTGAGTTTGTCAGTTCTCAGCAAGATACCATGGACTGCCTCAGTTTACTCCTATAGTTCCTTTCTCTTGACTTTGGGGTTCTCCTTAACCCACAAGGTTAAATACAATTTAAGGGGGTTTAATTTACTCTGGAAGTACGAGTACAGCACCAGCATTATTATAAATGTTAAAATCAAAACTTCCCACATAATTTGGCGAACACTATTTAAATCCATCTTTAAGATATTTCATCGCCTTACTGGCGCTGCCCATGATTATAGGTTTGACCTCTACTGCCTGGTTGAGTGCTGCAGAGGTAGGTGTTTGGCATGGTCCACGGTGTTTCCCTATCTGTGTGTACCTCAGACGGCCAGCCCCGACATATCTTTGGGCATTGGCTACCAACTCCTCGATCTTCGCCTGCAGGGCCAGTAAACCCTCCTCTAGGTACTTATTTCCGCCATGCCACTCAGAATCTCATGTTAGGTTACTCATCACTGCCGAAGTGCGATAGAGCCGCATTCCATCAACGGTCAGGATCATCCGGTGAGGGGCTGTTATACACACAGACGGATATGTAAAGGGGCAGGATGGAGTGATCTGTCTGGGTAGTCAAACACCAGTAGGTACCGTTTATTTGGACCAGCTTGATGTTCATGTTTCTCTGAGACAACCACATCAAACCTAGGCAGATTCATCATGATGTTAAATGGGCAGGTACATAAAATTTCCTTATCAAAGTGGGTGTGTGGCGGGGTACCACCCGCCTCCGTCCCCTTTCCCCTGGGAAACAAAGCGTTGACCCCCAGCCTGGGGGCCTAATCTATAATCTCAGCAGGCCCAGCGGCCTAGTCCAGCACTCGCAGCAGGCCCAGCGGCCTAGTCCAGCACTCGCAGCAGGCCCAGCGGCCTAGTCCAGCACTCGCCGCAGGCCCAGCGGCCTAGTCCAGCACTCGCCGCAGGCCCAGCGGCCTAGTCCAGCACTCGCCGCAGGCCCAGCGGCCTAGTCCAGCACTCGCCGCAGGCCCAGCGGCCTAGTCCAGCACTCGCCGCAGGCCCAGCGGCCTAGTCCAGCACTCGCAGCAGGCCCAGCGGCCTAGTCCAGCACCCGCAGCAGGCCCAGCGGCCTAGTCCAGCACTCGCAGCAGGCCCAGCGGCCTAGTCCAGCACTCGCAGCAGGCCCAGCGGCCTAGTCCAGCACCCGCAGCAGGCCCAGCGGCCTAGTCCAGCACCCGCAGCAGGCCCAGCGGCCTAGTCCAGCACCCGCAGCAGGCCCAGCGGCCTAGTCCAGCACTCGCAGCAGGCCCAGCGGACTAGTCCAGCACTCGCCGCAGGCCCAGCGGCCTAGTCCAGCACGGCGGGGTGGGGTAGGGGGGTCCGGGCCCTCCCTCTCCACCGGACCCCAACCCAGGGCCCTAATGGTGGTGGGTGGTTCCCACCACTGGCTCAGCGGGGGGGCCTCCCCCAAAACATGCTAAGCCCACTGGGGGGGGGGTTTCCCGGCCCCTTGCCCTGGGTTACTTCCTACCCCCCAATCTGGCAGCCGACGGAGGTCCCACCTGGCGATGCTGGGTTGCCGGCAGCAGCCTCGTCCGGCGGTCTTGTCCCTGGGGCAGTGGCACAGGGGCGTCTTCTGCAGCGGGGCGGACGGCCACCGGGCGTCGGTGTTGGGGGCGTGCTCGCCCCAGGGCTGGTGGTAGCCGCCGCGGTGCCTCCTCTGGCTCTGGATCTGGCGGCAGGTCCGGCGGCGGGCCTGCAGCTTGGGCCGGAGCTCCTGCCTCCCCAGCGGTCTGCCTCAACTGAGCAGCCCAGCAGTCTTTTATAGCGAGGCTGCACTCCGAGCATGCCCAGTAGGGCTGTGGGGGAGGGGCGTGTTCTGCCCAATAAATGGGCTCCCCTTCCTCCTGCTCAGTGCGGGGCAGGTTCGCCCCGTCACAGGGTGCAACAATCCCTGGGTATAGGAAGGCTCCCACACCTTCAGAATAAGCGATGCCCTCGATCTATCTATATGCTCCTTCTTTGGTACAGGCAGGGAGGTTACCATTCTGATCTGATCTGAGTGAGGAATCCCCAGAGGGGCCAAAAACAAACTGTTATACTATGCCCTGTCCAGGTGGGCCTTTGGATTCATGGATTCTCTACTTCCCCACTCCCAAGGGTAGGCACGGAGGAGATGGGGACTCACCACCATAAGGGCTGGGTGGTCAAAGCTATCCTATTCTTCAATACTGGCCTTCTAATTCCTTTAATTTAGTTCCATTAATTAACAATCCAATTAGTCTCTGGTCCAAATATCTGGTTAGGTTTAGTGAAATGGACACAGAGCTGGACAGATCCTTCAAACTATTCAGGATCAATCGGTTGGCTTGGCTGGTGTCTAGGCCTTTACGGGCACTGGATATTACTGTATCTACCAGCCTGGATTCTCATACAATTTCTGGGCTATGACATAAGTGCTGCTGACAGAGTTTCCAGGCCCAAACCAATCTGCGATGGTATCTGCTAAGCCCCTTCGTTGCCTAATCAGGCACTTGCCAACTTGATTAGCCAGTCTAGCACACAGCTGGTCTATACCAGTGTGGAACATCACCAAGGTAAGGACCAGTGACAGTTGTCCTGGTTCTGAGACAGGTCTGTTCAGGGCATGATGCAAAATTGGGAGGCTCTATTTTGTCCTTAAGGACCTGGTTAATAATATCCAAAAATCTTTTCTTTTCCTGAAAAGAATCATATACAGTGTTACTTATTAAGACTATAGTAATAATAATATTGACATTAAATTTTGTTAAATGGGCGCTTATAAATATTTTATTTGTATTTGGACAATTTACTTGAGGGGACAGGTGTTTTATATTCCTTTGAAATAGCCAGGCAGCCTGTATTCACATATAATGTTGGATTTGAAAGCAAGCCAAAAGTGTTATCAACACAGCCTTGAACAGAGACACAGTGAAGTTTCAGGGCTTGGATTCTTAAAACAAAGATCTGTTTTCTTAAAGAGTAAATTTAACCTTAAGGATTGAATGTATAGATTTCATTCTTTTATACAGTTAACCAGTTAAGTGTCAATAGAATTCCTTATTTTCCTTTTGCAGATTTAACAAAAGTGTCTGTAGCCAAATAGTTAAATTTGATTGTTTCTTTGCCTGGATTATTGAAAAAGGCTGCAAGAAACAAGGAGTCACTTTTTAAAGCAGGTTTCCCTTCATATATTACAACAATCGCTTAATTCCTTCTTATGATCTGTCCTGATTCCTGCTAAATGACCCTTCCCAATGACACATGTTTGTCCAGTATTAATTTGGTAAGGAGGGTGGGCTTTCCCATTAGCCCCCACACCTCCTAATTCTTTTCAATAGGTAAATCCAAATGTGTATTATTGCAGTCAGCTATTACTAATTTTAAACTTCTCAGTATAGGGCTTTCTTAACATCCATGGTGCAGCAGTTGATCTATGCTGCTGACTCTGGGGTGGATCACTCGGCCATGGTCTGTAAGGAGATTTATTTTGCAGAATGTGTCTCCTTGTTAGGGCAGATTTAGCTTCTAGTGATTACATCTTCAAATTCAATTCCCACTAGTTGGCTTTTAGAGTGGCTTTTAGGTTACGTCCTCCCACGCCCTCAAGCTAATTATAACAGTGTGTGAGGGAAAGGTTTTAACTGTTGTTGTTTTTTTTCTGGACAGCCCCCACTTGCCTTGGGTAGCCTGTGATTCCAGCCAGAGAGTCTATAGTTATCTATTCGCTAACAAGGGCTTGAGAATCTCCTAAAGTTGCTTGGCAGCCCTTTCCGACTCCTGCGTTGTGTTCCGTGTATATGTTTCCAACCAAAATGCCTAGGGCCAATATGGCTTGATGGTCGGCAGGCATTCCTTCCTTGAGAATTTGGAGGAATACTTCCCACAAGCTGTTAAGTCTATTCCAAAACTCAGTTTTGCTTTGGATCGGACAGATTTGTAACTAGAGCCCGTTCTTCGAAAGGGAAGATCTGACACCTTTCAATTATCTTCTGTGCCTCCTCTCTATCTTCAGTAATGTGTGGTAAGGGCCCAGATAGGGCTGGGCATAGAGAGGAGTAGAGTGGGTAATGTTGGGCCAAATTTCCCCCTAAGCTTGGGAGAGGCTGTGCACTTGCGTGTAAGTTACATTTCTCACTGCAGGGTGGATTTTTGCTTTTCTGAGCTTCAATCTCATCCCTCAGGGCTTTAATTTCTTTCTCTGTCAATCTGTCAAATGCTTACAGGTCCTTGGACCATGATGCACATACATGTAGTACGCAGGGGTGCCTTTCAGCAGTCTGGGGGGTATGCTTAGACTGACCCCCATCCATTTTAGTCATTCAGGGGAGCTTCCTGTCTACTCCCCGTCTGTTCAGTGGCTTATAGGAAACTAAATCTACACACTCCAAAGAAGGGGTCTGCTGGGTCTAGAGTGTCAGACCTTATCAGCAGCTCATGAAATAAGGGGAGTCATCACTCCCTCACATATCTGCTCGGTCTCGAGGTTCGGCTGACCCCCCTTGCGTTCAGAACTCCCTTGTGGGAGAGCCCTGGTGCAGCTGGAATCAGCTTACTTTTCAGAGACCTGGACAGCGGCATTCACACTCCACTCATTACATTAATACTCAGCATGCTTTTCACACAGAAATTTTCCCACTTTTAGATGCATCTCTCATTATGGACTTCGTCCATATTTGGGGTGGCAAACAACACGTTTCCCCCCAGAACCACAGCAGTTCCCAGCACTGCATAAACCTGGGTGCCTTATGTCCGGATGCAATACAATTTTCTTCCCATACCCGGGGCGGCACCATCAATACCACAGCAGTTCCCAGCACTGCGTAAACTTAGGCCTACTCGGGGATAATAAAACAACCTCCCCGGAACCATTTTGTGTCTGACCTTGTTGCAGATTCAAGAAGTTCGGATGGCGTGAGCCCACAAGAAGCAGACGACCCTACAGGCAGTCCTCCTCCACACCCCAGTAGAGATTTCAAAAGGTCTCTTACCTCTCGTTTGGCGCCATGGGGGTAAAAGGGGATGGTCTGCAGCCGCTGTCGCTGTCTTCAATCGGGCGTTGCCATCCGAGTCAAGGCACCAAATTGTGGAAGAAAACATTGTCCTCACTCTGAGTTTGTAAGCAACAAGTAGCCAGAGGCAGTTTTATTACGAGCTGCGGCAAGGGAAAAACTGGTTCGGACAGGGGGGAGTCCCCCCACCTCACCGAGGCAGATCTTCGAATAGAAGCAATTATGAAGCAGTTTATATACTGTCTGTTAAATATAATAACAATAACAATTAGTCTCCTTCCCATTACAAACACCAATGGCTAACAGTTATTTAGTTCCACCCAGATGCTCCTTATCTCAAGGTCCCTACCAGAGTCAGCATTCTATCCTTATCTCCGTATGGAGGCGAGAGGCGAAGGCAGCGTCTAATTACAGATCTCGCGTTGTCAGGCCACAGACTTAGCCTGACTCTTGCTCTCTTGTTAACAAGACCAAGATGGCTGCACACAAAATCCATTATTCCCTTTTCCTGCCTCCTCAATATGATTTATAAGTTTGTTTAATAAACCTGTAACTGTTTAAGTTTTAACCTGACTCCTTCAGTTGCTGTAACAGAACCAAGCACAATTTAAAAGAACTTCAGTCGGTCATAAGGGACAGGTATAGGAAGAGCTTGGGCGTTTTGGGAAGACCTTTTCTCGGTAACACACACACACACACACACACACACACACACACACTGCCCTGACCGTCGGCTGACAGGAGGCCAAATACACAACTTGACACTGGCCATGTGACTCTAGTCAGCTTGGACGAAACCAGGAAGGAGGGATAAATATGCCATGTGGCCGACTCCATCAAGGTCTGCAGATTTGCTCCTGACCTCAGATGCGACTTCGCAGGAAGTCACGAGCCGGGAAGAACTGTGGACCCATCCTGACAGAGTATGTGCACCAAGAACTTTTGAGTCAGCAGCTATAACATCTCTGCTGCAAGCCTGCATCGAGAACTGGGTGATTCGATGCATGTAATGTATGATACTTTAACAACCTTACTCTCATGCTTTTCTTTCTTGTAGTAATTAAACCTTTAGATGTTAGATTCTGAAAGACTGGCTCAGCGTGATTTGTGGGTAAGGTCCAGAGTGTATATTGACCTGGGATCTGTGGCTGGTTTCTTGGAACCGGACAGGACTTGTTCGGGGAAGGTGAGATTAGGCCCTAAAGCCCCTCACCTGTGTATGAGGCCCATGGCCATCTGGGGCACGGACATTGCTGGGGCATTGGAGGGGTTTTGCTTGTGAGGCTTCAGGCAGGCAGCTGAAGTGCTCTGTGGGACTGGTTGTGGCCTATTAGGAAAGGTCTCCAATCTGGGGGCTGTAAGGAGCCCCGAATTTGAGCAATTCGCCCTGAGTGGACACCCTCAGCTGTGCCCAGACCCGGCCTGGCCCGTCACAGTGGATGACAGGTTATCCCTCTGCCGGCCTAAGTGAGCAATTATCTCTGGGAAGCTGCTTCTCCCTGCACTGCTAAGCTCCGTGCGGCCCCAAGGAGGCATCCGTCTCTCATCTCTTTCCTCCCACACTCTCTTAAAACCTTCTCCCGCAAACATGCAATGTTTGGTTGTGGTAGCTCTTATAGTATCTAATATATAAAGAAGAATGTTTTTATGTTTGTGCAATAATAACTTGGACATTACATCTGCTGAGGCTGAGGGTATTTTCCCTACCATCCTGTGTGGCTGAAAAATCCAGATCTAAATTTCCCTTTTTCAGTCCCAGGAAACCATCTGGGTGAGACCATGTCTTGAACACGGAAGTCTGCTAACCTCTGCTTCTGCTGATCTTGCAAACAGCCTGTTGCAGCATGGACAAATGATAAAATATAAACCCATATTACTTGACCTGGCCTATGAGATTATGCATGTTCTTTCATTCTAATGCAACCCTGCCCTAATGCAAACCTGGTACTTATTGGAAAATGCATTCAGAGGCTGTACGATCTTGTTATACCCTAAAGCAGGAGCCACTGCACTGCAAGGGAACACGACTCACCAGTCTAGGGCTGGGCTGTAGTGCACCCATGCTGCTCATACACCTAATGGCATCTGGACTGGCACACAGCCCAGTCAGTGCATGGCACCAACAAGCTTGTGGTTGACTGGGGGGGGAAGGAGGGAGGGAGGGAGGGAGGGAAGAAGGCAAGTGGTATATGCACACAAACAGGTACAAGCAACAGGGCCACTAATCTGGGGATCTTGCTAGACTCTTAGGGTATGTCTACACTACCACCCTAGTTCGAACTAGGGTGGTTAATGTAGGCAACCGAAGTTGCAAATGAAGCCCGGGATTTGAATTTCCCGGCTTCATTTGCATCTTGCCGGGTGCCGCCATTTTTAAATCCTTGCTAGTTCAGACTCCGTGCCTGTGGCTACACGCGGCACGGAGTAGGTAGTTCGGATTAGGCTTCCTATTACGAACTACCATTACTCCTCATGGAACGAGGTGTACCGGTAGTTCGGAATAGGAAGCCTAATCCGAACTACCTACTTCATGCTGCGTGTAGCCACAGGCACGGAGTCCGAACTAGCGGGGATTTAAAAATGGCGGCGCCTGGCAAGATGCAAATGAAGTCGGGGAAATTCAAATCCTGGGCTTCATTTGCAACTTCGGCTGCCTACATTAACCACCCTAGTTCGAACTAGGGTGGTAGTGTAGACATACCCTTATATACCAACATGTCTTGGCCCCAGCTAGGAAAGGGCATGGACCTATACCCAGGTGGGTTAATGGCAAAGCCCTCCCCCAAGGAGTTGAGTGCTGCTGTGTTAGTATTAGTGGGCCTTCACAAACTTGGACAGATACAAGGCCTAGTGTATTACACCTGAACCCAGACATCAGTCAAGCTAACACAAAGGGCTTACGGGAATGCTGAAAGCAGCTTTTAGAAGATTTCTTGCATTACAGCTTTTAACTATTACTGAATTAATCTAAATTAACACAAGCATATTATTAGCATGATAGGAAAGTAACTTGATAGGCTACACACCCAGAGTCAAAATTGTAACTCTGCTCACTGTGAGGCCTGGATTAATGAAAGGAATTTGTACCATCACCCCCTCCAGTTTGTATCACTAGGATGCATAAATCAATTTTCTGTATGGTTACATCTAGACTACAAGTCTCTTTAAAAAGAGATTGCCTAGATAGCCACAAGGGTTTCGAAAAAGCGATCCGCTTTTTTGAAAGAGAGCACCCAGGCAATCTGGACGCTCTTTCGAAAAAGCCCTGTTTGCGTTCAAGAATGATTTTTTTTGAGAGAGCGCTTTCGAAAAAAGGCATTCTTCCTGGTAAAAGTAAGTTTATCAATATCAAAAAACCTGCCACATTCTTTCGATTTAATTTTGAAAGAACACGATGGCAGTCGAGATGCAGGTGACTTTTTTTTTCGAAAAAAGGCCACTTTTTTTGAAAAAACTCACTAGTCTAGACACACCCTTTGTGAGCAGCAGCTCATGAAAATCTGAGGGCACCATAATGCCTAGAGAAGAGTTCCATAGGATAGAAAGAAGTGGGTTTTATAAAGCCCTATCAACTCATGCCTTTTAGCAGGAAACTCCTATAGCAGAGTCATGCGACAATAGTAATATGTTTTGTCTTTCTTTGGGGAGTGAGACTGAGAGAAAATATGAAGGCTTAACTTTAAATCAGTATTTAAGTCAGTGTTTAAGGTTAAGTACATACTTAAGTGCTTTGCTGAACTTGGGCCAAAGAGGGGTAGAAGGAAATAGAAAGGGTACATCTATACTGTGGAACTATTTTGGGATACCCACAGTCCCAGGGATGGGGGTTCCATGACCATCACCCCCAAAAGAAGAAGACGGGAGGTGGTGGTCGGGGACTCCCTCCTAAGAGGGACTGAGTCATCTATCTGCCATCCAGACCTGCACTATCGAGAAGTGTGCTGCTTACCAGGAGCTCACATTCAGGATGTGACCGAGAGTCTTCCAAAAGTGATTAAACCTTTGGATCACTACCCCTTCCTGCTTCTCCATGTAGGAACTAACGATACAGCCAAGAATGGCCTTGAGCAAGTCACAGCAGATTATGTAGCGCTGGGAAGAAGGATCAAGGAATTTGAAGCGCAAGTGGTGTTCTCATCCATCCTTCCGGTTGAAGGAAAAGGTCCAGGTAGGGATCATCAAACTGAGGAAGTAAATGCGCGGCTGCACAGATGGTGTCGGAGAGAGGGCTTTGGTTTCTTTGGCCATAGGACTCTGTTCTAGGCACAAGGATTGTTAGGAAGAGATGGGATCCACCTAACCAAGAGAGGAAAGAGCATCTTCGCAGGCAGGCTTGCAAACCTAGTGAGGAGGGCTTTAAACTAGGTTTGTTGGGGGATGGTGACCAAAGCCCTGAAGTACGTGAGGAAGTTGGATACAGGGAAGAAACACAAGGAGGAATGAACAACAAAGGAGGACCCCTGACTTGAATGGAGAAGGTAGGGCAATCAATTGGCTATCTAAGGTGTTTGTACACAAATGCAAGAAGCCTGGAAAAAAACAGGAAGAATTAGAAGCCCTGGCCCAGTCAAAAAAATATGATTTGATTGGAATAACGGAGACTTGGTGAGATGACTTGCATGACTTCCACGGTCATGGAAGGGTATAAACTGTTCAGGAAGAACAGGTGGGGGAGAAAAGGAAGAGGAGTTGCATTGTATGTAAGAGAGCAGTATGATTGCTCAGAGCTTCAATATTTAGAGGGAGAAAAGACTGTTGAGAGTCTATGGGTTAAGTTTAGAAGTGGAAGCAACAGGGGTGATGGTATGGTTGGCGTCTGCTATAGACCACCAGATCAGCTGGATGAGGTAGACCAGGCTTTCTTCAGAAAACTGAAAGAAGCTTCCAGATCACAGGCCCTGGTTCTCATGGGTGACTTTAATCACCCTGACATCTGTTGGGAGACCAATACAGCAGTACACAAACAATCCAGGAAGTTTTTGGAGAATGTTGGGGATAACTTCTTGGTACAAGTGCTGAAGGAACCGACCAGGGGCCATGCACAGCTTGACCTGCTGTTCACAAACAGGGCGGAACTAGTAGGAAAAGTAGAGGTAGGTGACAACCTGGGAAACAGTGATCATGAGATGGTAGATTTCAGGATCCTGACCAAAGGAAGAAAGGAGAGTCACAAAATACACACCCTGGACTTCAGAAAAGCAGACTTTGACTCCCTTAGAGAACTGATGGGCAGGATCCCCTGGGATGCTAACATGAAGGGGAAAGGAGTCCAGGAGAACTGGCAGTATTTTAAAGAAGCCTTATTAAAGGCACAAGAAGAAACCATCCTGATGCGCAGCAAGAAAAGCAAATACGGTAGGCGACCAGATTGGCTTACCGGGGACATCCTCGGTGAGCTTTAACACAAAAAGGAAGCTTAAAAGAAGTGGAAAGTTGGACAGATGACTAGGGAAGAGTATAAATATATTGCTCAATAATGCAGGGGAGTTATCAGGAAGGCAAAAGTGCAATAGAAATTGCAGCTAGCAAGAGATATGAAGGGTAACAAGAAAAGTTTCTACAGGCATGTTAGCAATAAAAGGGTGATCAGAGAGAGTGTGGGGCCCTTATTGGATGAGGGAGGTAACCTAGTGACAGATGATGTGGGAAAAGCTGAAGTACTCAATGCTTTCTTTGACTCTGTCTTCACGGACAAGGTCAGCTCCCAGACAAATGCACTAGGCAACACAGTAAGGGAAGGCGGTAGACAGCCCTTGGTGGGGAAAAAACAAGTTAGGAATTATTTAGAAAAGCTACAAATACCATGGGCCCAGATTTAATGCATCCAAGGGTACTGAGGGAGTTGGCAAATGTCATTGCCGAGCCTTTGGCCATTATCTTTGAAAACTCGTGGAGATAGGGAGAGATCCTGGATGACTGGAAAAAGGCAAACATAATGCCCATCTTTAAAAAAAGAGAAGGAGGACTATCCAGGGAACTACAGACCAGTCAGCCTTACCTCAGTCCCCAGAAAAAATCATGGAGGGGATCCTCAAGGAATCCGTTTTGAAGCACTTGGAAGAGGAGAAAGTGATCAGGAACAGTCAACATGGACTCACCAAGGGCAAGTCATGCCTGATCAATATGATTAGCTTCTATGATGAGGTAACTGGCTCTGTGGATTTGGAAAAGTCAGTAGATGTGATATACCTTGATTTTAGCAAAGCTTTTGATACGGTCTCCCACAATATTCTTGCCAGAAAGATAAGGGAATATGGATTGGATAAATGGAATGTAAGATGGATAGAAAGATGGCTAGAATGTCGGGCCCAACGCGTAGTGATCAATGGCTCAGTGTCAGGTTGGTGGTTGGTTACTAGCAGAGTGCCCCAAGGATCTGTTCTAGGACCGGTTTTGTTCAACATATTTTTTAATGACCTGGATGAGGGGATGGATTGCACCCTCAGCAAGTTTGCAGATGACACTAAGCTAGGGGGAGAGGTAGATATGCTGAGGGCAGGGATAGGGTCCAGAGTGACCTGGACAGATCAGAGGATTGGGCCAAAAGAAATCTGATGAGGTTCAACAAGGACAAGTGTAAAGTCCTGCACTTGGGATGGAAGACTCCCAAGCATTGTTACAGGATGGGGACCGAATGGCTAAGTAGCAGTTCTGCAGAAAAGGACCTGGGGATTATAGTGGATGAGAAGCTGGATAGGAGTCAACAGTGTGCCCTTGAAGCCAAGAGAGCTAATGGCATATTAGGGTGCATTAGGAGGATCACAGCCAGCAGATCCAGAGAAGTGATTATTCCCCTTTATTTGGCTTTGGTGAGGACAAATCTGGAGTATTGTGTCCAGTTATGGGCCCCCCACTATGGAAAGGATGTGGACGCATTGGAGAGGGTCCAGCGGAGGGTGACCAAAATGATTAGAGGGCTGGACAGCATGACTTATGAGGAGAGACTGAGGGATTTGGGTTTGTTTAGTCTGCAGGAGAGAAGAGTGAGGGGGGATTTGATAGCAGCCTTCAACTTCCTGAAGGGAGGTTCCAAAGAGGATGGAGAAAGGCTGTTCACATTAGTGATGGATAGCAGAACAAGGAGCAATTATCTCAAGTTACAGTGGGAGAGGTCTAGGCTGGATATTAGGAAAAACTATTTCACTACGAGGGTGGTGAAGCATTGGAATGGGTTACCTGGGGAGGTGGTGGACTCTCAATCACTAGAGGTTTTTAAGTCTCAGCTTGACAAAGCCCTGGCTGGGTTGATTTAGTTGGGATTGGTCCTGCCTTGGATAGGAGGCTGGACTTGATGACCTCCTGAGGTCTCTTCCAGATCTATGATTCTATGAACCCAAAATAGTTATTCTGCATCTATTGAAGCAGCCCATTATTTCAAAATAGACTTCAATATAACAGGCGGCTTGTTCTGACGTCCCACTAACCCTCGTTCCTCAAGGATTAAGGGACTTTTCGGAATAGCGAGTTCCTTTGAAATTTGGTGCTGTGTAGACAGCACCAAATTATGAAATAAGGTATTTTGCAATACACTCTAAATTAGCTACACAATTTGCCTAGCTTATTTCGAGCTAAGGATGCTGTGTAAGCACACCCAAAGATACATAGCTTACAAAGAGCTTCTTAAAATAAGTGACATCAGCTGGTAAATATATTAAAAGGTATTTTCAGTTTATCAATGATTATTTTAAAATGGAATATGATACCATTTAATAATTAGCAATGAGACTAAATTCTGGGAGAGTGAAATCCAAATCCAGAGCTGGAGCTGAATTCTGAAAAGAACCCCTACATTTAAGAGTAACTGGCCAAGCCAAAACCTCAGCACCAGAATTTCTCCCTCTTGTCCTCCCACCATCTTGGGGTATTAGACATTCAGCTCCAAAGCTAGATTGTGTCACTTAAGCCCATTTCTAATATTAGTTAACAATAAATGTCAGACAATTCAGGTTTTACAGAGGCCCCAATGTAAATACACTACAAAAAATCTTGATACAAAACATGTTTAAGCCAATATAGATCTATATCATGGTTCAACACACAGGAGCTTTCTAGAGAGAAAATGAGGACACTGTAATATGCCTCAGGGCTTTTACCACACTTCTCTTGGCTGGTCTGAGAGATCTGTTTGGGAATAATGAACAGCTGGCCTGACAGCTAAGGAATGGCAGTTTGCTGAAATAACTCATAAGGTAACGACTGGCATGCAAACATGGCTGTTTATTTAACTGCTTCAGCTGAATGGTGCTGGCTTATTCCATGACATAGTAGATGCTGTTGTATGCATCTGAAAAAATGGACTCTGCCTCCCAAAGTTCTCTGGCACTAAGGAGGCAGCCATTGTAATATCTTTATAGTGAAGAAAAGCTTATCTGCAAGGAACAGTCCTGGACGAATTCTGCAATTCCAATAGGGTTGCAAGTGCAATAATTGCAGAATTCCCCTAGGATTAAATGACATTTCTTGAGGGTTCTTTAGGGCAGGGATGGGGAACTTTTGGCCTGTGACTGAATTTGGCCTGCTGTTTGCCTCATTCCAATCTGTGAGGCTTGGGGCTTCCTCTGTCCCACTACTGGGGTCACCCTAACTGAAACGTATACGAGAATAATTTTATATGAAAATCATTGAATATTTTTATCTAACCCAAACATTTCCCTAAAAATAATAACTAAAGGAATCCAGGACTTCGGGAAAAATATCTGGATTCAGAGTAAATGATGCCTCATTTGAAATGCAAGCTAAAAGTTTGCCAAATTCTGAGAAGTTGTTCTTCCAAGAATCTTTGGATGTAAATTGGCAACGTGTTCTATATGATACCTGGGAGTTCATACCTCCAAACAACCCAGAAGAACTCTGTGCCTAAAATGTCAAATCACTGCTTCAGCAAATGAAAACAGATCTGGAGTGCTTGGGGAAGTGTGCAATTTCTTGATTGCAAAGAACAACAACAAGGAAGACGAAAAGACATTGTGCCAAGGATATCTTTCTTGTTTCAAAATCTGCCTGCAATCATCCCAGATAAAATCCTAGCGAGGATGTTGGACTTTATATTGAACTAAAAGATTTACCCGACATTGCTTGGCTCCTTAAAGCAGGGGGCTAGGAATGTGGGGGGTGCTGAAGTCAGGACAGGTAGTGGGGGGGAGGAAGGGCTCAAGATAGGAGGTGGGGATGCAGGAGTCGGAGCAGGGGGGTGGGAAGTATGGGGAGCACAGGGGATGGGAGGGGGTGCAGGAATTCAGGCAGGGTGGGGTGGGCTCAGGATAGAGATGGCAGCTGCTCTCCAGGGTGTAGGGTTCTTGCTGCTCAGCCACCATCTACTCCCTGGGGCTGGCCCAGGGCAGCAGGGGCCACCCTGCCCAAGCCTTGGATCCCCAGGCTGAGGCTGCTGAAGGAGCAGCCACTAGCCACCTGCGACACAGCACCAGAGGAGCAGCTGTCGGCTGCTGATAACACGGCTCTGGCCCCAGCCGGGACCACCAGGGGAGCAGCTGCCTGCCACATGGCCTGCAGCTCCAGCCTTGGGGAAGGACTGACACTAGATCTGAGGCTGTGTGGTAGCTGCCCAGCTGCTCCTGGAGCGAAGCAACTGCCCATCAGGTGGCCCCAGGCTGGAACAGCTGAGGAGGAGGTGGATGGGCCTCAGATTCTTGGAGCGTGCCCGCACATGCATGCACCTTAGAGGGAACACTGAACTTCTGGGGAATCTCTTATGGGCCTTGCTACTTTGTCAGGTAAGTAACAGCACTAGAACCTGGTCACCAGGATTTAACTCTTAGAAGGGCTCCTTCTGTAGAAGAGTCTGGTTTTGAGTCACTTGGGTTCTTAGTAGGTTCTACTGAGCAAAGTCATGTGAAACCTTCAAGCAGTCACTAAGTCGTTGAAGATACTGCACCCCATTAAGAATTGTACCAGCCTGTTTCTTTCAGCCCTCTTTCAGTAAGCTCATCATGTTCCTTGGCTGGGATCTTATTATATCATGAATAAAAGGTGGTGGTGGAGGAGGGGGAATGAAAAGTTGCTTTAAGCAGTGAAGGATGATCTTAATGACGTGCTTGCTCATTTCCTTTAGGGTCTGGTTGAACCTATGCTTGGCTTGAAGGGAAATGACATCTGGATAATGAGCAGTCTAGTTGATCATGACTGGAATGTATTAATATTCAGGAAAACATTTTTCTATTGAGCCTATTAGGTCTATTCCTACCATGGAAGTACCATTCAAACCAACACAGGGGAGCTAAAGGAGCTGGTTGTACCCACTGAGGGTTTGTCTAGGCAGCAGAGCTATTTCAGGACACCTTTGCATCTTTTAAACGCACCTATTATTTCACAATAACAGGTGCATGCTATTCCGACAACCTGGTCAACCTTGTTCCATGAGGATTAAGGGATGTCTCAAAATAGTGTTATTTTGAAATTTGGTGATGTGTAGACAGCACCAAAGTTTGAAATAAGCTATTTTGAAATATATTCAAAATAAGCTACACAATTTGTGTAGCATAAATTGTGTAGCTTATTCCGAGATAAGGGTGCGTCTAGACAGCACCCTTAGGGACGACTAACTGGCAGTTTGACAGGATGCATAGTAGTCTCTTCCCCAGACAAAAGAAAAGTCAAAAGATAGGTGAGCGTTTTTTCCTGGCCAAGTGTCTCTCCACTGGTATCTCATAGGGCAGATTCCTTAACTCCTTTCTGAATATATGGGGTATGTGTAGCTGGGCAACCAGTTCACCTTGCAGCATTCCTGGACTACACTATATAGGAGATCTCGTAGTACAAACCATTGCCATCAGGTAGGCAATTCTAGTCTTATTAGCTCTGTCTACAAGAGCTATTCCTTTCTCCTAACCGCTCGAGATGGCACACTCATTTTGTTGCTCAAGGCATAAATTAGGAGACCCCAACAGTTTCTCCAGCATCAGTGGCACTTGGCTTAGGAGATGCAACTTCAAGAATGTAAGACAATGTGGCTCTTCCAATTCACTTACACAAGTGTCTAAATTCCTCCGGCACACGTCTTGCCCCTCACATCCTGTGGCACACTGCAGTCGTCTGGTTCATTGGATCTTAGTCTGGAGCAGGAACAGTTCCTTGCCCTCAAAACCTAACCCCTGTCCTGTTTCTGCAGGACAAAGTGTATGTCACAGATGCTCCCCTCCTTATTTGTCTAGCACTTTCTCCCAGGCACTCCGTGGATTAGTGTTTGAGGTCATCACCCCTTCTTGTGGTCACACGCCCTTGCACTGTCTCTCTCTCAGGACTGCAGCTCCTCTCTCATCCCAAGAACCATAGCATCCTCTTTGTGGCTCAGCCCTCTGGCTAGGTTGCTCAGCCTCTCCCCTCCCCCCTCTCCGAGGGTACAGTCCTTCATGGCTCTGGCTCTCCCACAGGGACCCAGAAAGACTTCCTGTTCACAACCCAGTTGATGCCACACCCTCGGTGGCTGATTGGGCAGACTCAGGCTCCCCTCTGCTTCCAGCCCAGAGATTCTACACTCAGCAGTTCTGGGCTACACTTGAGCCTATAAAATGCTGCTGCTGCTACTGCTAAGAAGCAACTGGTGTGAGCAAGGACTGAGCCAGGCTGAGTCCTGGGGAGCAAAGACCCCCTAGAGTGGCACTAACTGCTGTGGGGAGTTCCTGGAGCAAGGAGCGCAAGGAAACAATCCTGTGGCTGGGGCTCCAAGAGGGGAGCTAACTTGGCAGGCATGGGGAGGGGAGAGGGGGTCGTGAAGCCTGGGGGCCAGGGATTGACTCATGATTGCATTCTATTTCTTTGTTAACCTCTGTTCTAAAAATAAATCTTGACTGAGACAGGGGGCATCAGCGCATGATCGGAACAAGGGAGAAGCAGTAGCTTCTCGTAACACGGACCGATGCCGTTGTCAGGTGTAACAAAGCGCCTCCTCTGCCTTGGCAGGCCCTGTGCTTTTGGGAAGACGGCTCGCCTCAGCGGCTCAGGATGGCCCTCAGATTAGACGTTTCCTTCAGGGTCACCAACTGGTCATTTACTTGGTCATCCTTATGGTTGGCCGGTGTGAGGGGATAGGAGGAAAACTATCCCCATGGTCTCTGCTGCCCCTCCAAGTGGGTTGGGGACAGGCCAGACCCCTTTTCAAAGGAACCTGTTTAATCCAGGGCTAATGTACCTGCCTTCCATCACTCGCCAGTAGCCATTTGGCCTGACTCTGTCACACAGGATTGTGACAGGTGAGAGGATTATTCTAAGAGGGGTGGGCGAGATTCTGTGGCCTGCACTGTGC
This sequence comes from Pelodiscus sinensis, assembly GCF_052426305.1. Taxonomy (NCBI): domain Eukaryota; kingdom Metazoa; phylum Chordata; order Testudines; family Trionychidae; genus Pelodiscus; species Pelodiscus sinensis. The sequence continues at coordinate 103,278,783 of NC_143052.1, forward strand.
AGGGGGTCAGACTAGATGATCATAATGGTCCCTTCTGACCTTAAAGTCTATGAGTCTATGAGTCTATGAGTTTTGGGTCTTAATATATATATTTAAATTCTTCCCCTTGTCATTAATTCTGCTGACTATAGTTTCCCCCTGGTGTCCTTATATTTCCCCTAACAATTTTCTACAGTTCTTAGTTTCTGATTTATATTAGTTACAGTTCACTTTACTGTTTTTCCATGTATCTGAAGGCTTGCCACTGTTAGGGACACAAAAAAAAATGTATCCCTTGTCCTAGTTGCAAGACTTGATCATTTCCAGCTGAACCTATTTGAAGGGATGCCATCAAGCTGGGGAAAAATCAAATTTCTATCTAAAATGTCACCCTAGTTATGGTTACAACTAGTAACAATTCAGACTGCTATAATTGAAGGAAGCTGGCAAAAATGTATCTCTGCTTAAATCTGATTTATCCTGTGTGTATTTGACAACTCAGTGCCTAGTCAGCTCTATTAGAGTATGTATGTGAGTACAACTACGCCCACAAAAGATTCCTCCTGAATTAAATGGAATGACTCACATGTTTGCATGATCATAACCTTAGTTAACTTTTCACCTTCTAAAGAGGCTCTTAAAACATTTAGATAGCAAGAGCAACAAAATATTTTGTAAAAAGTTCTTTAGAAGTTTCAGGACCGGTCATTAAAAGGTGCTCTCCCAAAAGCTGAATATTTTTAGTGAAAAAAAGTTACACATATAATGTCTAAGCAATTCTGACATTTTAAATAAGGGTTTTATATCTTCTACTAAGATCCTTCATGTCTAAGACACTGCCATGTCTAAATTATATTCTATTAACAAACAAGTAGAAAACTGAATTTTGTTTTTCCTTCCTCAAATAGACCTTCTATAAATGTTTATTAACCTAATTACACAAGATCTAAAGATTTCTCAGCTTTATTTATCTCAGGGGGAAAAAAGTGTTAGGTGCAGTGAGTTTGTTGGGTCTGAGTCAGGATTTGTCTGTAATAAACAGGGATCCCTTTGACAATTAGCACCAAGAGGCTTCTCTGACAGTAATGCAGTATGCTGGGTAGTGCAGTGCACAATGTAGACAGTGTTGATTCTTAAGCCTTGCAGCCAAGTTAAAAGACTTAGCCCAGAATTACTTGAACTATCACACTTATGTTCTTTCCTCCTGGCCAATACCTACAATGGCCAATGGCAGATCCGAGAGCTTTGTGACTGGTCCCTAATTTGACTTTGGTTTAAAGCAGTGGTTCTCAACTTGTTTGAGTCCGCGGACCACCAAGCCAATCAAAAAATTTTCGTGGACCACCTCCTTTGTGAGACATGATAAAAGAGAGCAGACAATGAACATTTTGGTTTGAAATGTATTTCTTACTAACAGATTTTTGGATTCTCTTCTCACTGGCAAGTTTTTCAATGTTTGGAATGGTACTTGATAATGCACAATGAATATCGCTTTCCACTGCAAGCAGATTCCTCTGTTTGGACTGAACGTGCAACCAACACGAAAATCCAGTCTCACACATATAAGTTGATGCAAGTGGCAAAAGAAATCTGACTGAGTGTGCTGACAGATTTGGGTAACTCACGGTCACGCTGGCCCAAAATTTCTCTATGATAGACTGCTGGTACACGTCTTGAGCCATAAAAATCATTTTTCAGATCCAAGAATTCCTCCTGCAGATCCTCTGGAACACTATTAACATCTGTTGTAAATGGATTCCTGATGAAAGATAATCCATCCCTTGCCCTGTCCATCTCCAGAAAGTATTGTTGGAATTCGTCTCATAGCTTCCATAAATGATTGAGAATTTGAGTCCAAATGGCTTCCTTCCCCCCCCCCCCCAACCCCAAGACATAGCATCCACATATGGAAATTGAACCAAATTATTGCCTTCGACTCTTACGATCCAGAGTTCCAATTTGTCAAGAAAAGCCTTAATGATGCTTTGGTGAGAGAACAGATTTGCACTTTTCCCTTGCAGCTGAAGATTCAGTTTGTTCAAGATTCCAAAAATATCAACAAGATATGCAAGTTCTAAATTTGACTGTCAGCACTTTTCGGAATTCCTCTTTCCCTTGAGCCTGGAAAAATAAATCCAACTCCTCTTTCAATTGAAAAACTCTGTTGAGTACATTCCCTGCTGACAGCCACCATACAGAAGTGTAGAACAGCAACACATCAAAGTCAGAACCCATGTTCAGGCAAAATCTTTTGAACAGCCTGGTGTTCAGAGCTGATGATTTAATGTGATTCACCACTTTCACCAACCCTTTGAAAACGGTGTTCAATTGATCAGGCAATGTTTTTGACGCCAAAGCTTCCCTATGAATGAAGCAATGAACTCTGGTTACCATTGGAGCGTGCTGTTTCACCAGGGTTTGAAAGCCCGATCTTGAGCCCAGCATGGCAGGTGCACCATCAGTGGTGACACCCACAAGATTTACCCAATCCAGACCATATACTTCAAAGAAATTGTTAACAATTTCCAGCACATCCTGAGCCTTTGTGGTGGTATCAAGAGTCTTAGAAAAAAGAAACTCGTCTTTGAAGTCTCCCTCAACCATGTATCATGCGAATGCCAATAGCTCAGACCACAATGTGACATCGGTCGATTCATTCAATTGTATGGCAAACAATGGAGACCTCTTTATTTCATCCACAACTTGTTCACTGATGTTCTGTGATATCTCATTTATCCGTCTCAATACTGTGCCATTAGAGACAGATATATCATTCAGATTCCTTGCCGCTTCCTCGCCAAGAACAAGCTGCACCATCTCTTTTGCCCAGGGGAGCACAAGTTGCTCTACAATGGTATGAAGCTTCTTGGCCTGTGCAACTTTGTATGCAACTATGTAGGAATCGCGCACTGCATTGCTTGTCTTATTGTAGAATGCACTTGTTGAGTTGAAGCACTGCCGTTTCAGACTTGATAACCGCCGCTCAAAATAATCTTCATCCTTCTGCAACAAGTTGGGGTGACACTTTGAGATGGAGTTTCAGCTTAGCTGATGAAATGCATCCTAGAATACTCAAGGAGCTGATGGAGGTATCTGAGCCTCTAGCTATCATCTTTGGAAAATCATGGGAGACAGGAGAGATTCCAGAGGACTGGAAAAGGGCAAATATAGTGTCTATCTATGAAAAGGGAAATAAGAACAACCGAGGAAACTACAGACCAGTTAGTTTAACATCTGTGCCAGGGAAGATAATGGAGCAAGTAATTAAGGAAATCGTCTGTAAACACCTGGAAAGTAGCAAGGTGATAGGGAACAGCCAGCATGGATTTGTAAAGAACAAATCATGTCAAACCAATCTGATAGCTTTCTTTAATAGGATAACGAGTCTTGTGGATAAAGGAGAAGCGGTGGATGTGATATACCTAGACTTTAGTAAGGCGTTTGATACAGTCTCACATGATATTCTTATCAATAATCTAGGTAAATACAACTTAGATGGGGCTACTATAAGGTGGGTGCATAACTGGCTGGATAACCATACTCAGAGTAGTTATTAATGGTTCACAATCCTGCTGGAAAGGCATAACAGGTGGGGTTCCGCAGGGGTCTGTTTTGGGACCGGCTCTGTTCAATATCTTCATCAACGAGTTAGATATTGGTATAGAAAGTACGCTTATTAAATTTGCAAATGATATGAAGCTGGGAGGGGTTGCGACTAATCTGCAGGATAGGGTCATAATTCAAAATGTCCTGGACAAATTGGAGAAATGGTCTGAGGTAAATAGGATGAAGTTTAATAAAGACAAATGCAAAGTGCTCCAGGAAGGAACAATCAGTTTCACACATACAGAATGGGAAGCGACTGTCTGGGAAGGAGTACGGCAGAAAGGGATCTAGGGGTTATAGTGGACCACAAGTTGAATACGAGTCAGCAGTGTGATGCTGTTGCAAAGAAAGCAAACATGATTCTGGGATGTATTAACAGGTGTGTTGTGAGCAAGACACGAGAAGTCATTCTTCCGCTCTACTCTGCGCTAGTTAGGCCTCAGTTGGGGTATTGTGTTCAGTTCTGGGCATCGCATTTCAAGAAAGATGTGGAGAAATTGGAAAGGGTCCAGAGAAGAGCAACGAGAATGATTAAAGGTCTAGAGAACATGACCTAGGAGGGAAGGCTGAAGGAATTGTGTTTGTTTAGTTTGGAAAAGAGAAGATTGAAAGGGGACATGATAGCAATTTTCAGATATCTAAAAGGGTGTCATAAGGAGGAGGGAGAAAACTTGTTCATCTTGTCCTCTGGGGATAGAACAAGAAGCAATGGGCTTAAACTGCAGCAAGGGAGGTTTAGGTTGAACATTAGGAAAAAGTTCCTAACTGTCAGGGTGGTCAAACACTGGAATAAATTGTCCAGGGAGGTTGTAGAATCTCCATCTGTGGAGATATTTAAGAGTAGGTTAGATAAATGTCTATCAGGGATGGTCTAGACAGTGCTTGGTCCTGCCATGAGGGCAGGGGACTGGACTTGATGACCTCTCGAGGCCCCTTCCAGTCCTAGTATTCCATGATTGAGTCATTCCCTAAGACTTTGAAACAAACAACACATTATGGCAAATCCACACCTTCTTTTTCTTGACAAGAAGCCGAATTTGATGTAGTCCTCCGAATACTCACGCTTGACATTTCTTCCTGTCGTTGCCAATATAAACAAAGTACACTACACCTGTAAAACAACACATGTAGCACGGGACAAACGACACAGCAACCGCTCAGAATGATGGCAGCAGCTACACTGACGCTCAGAGCCTCAGACGGAAGTTACTGGCAATACAACGTGGTTGTGTCCTAGGTGTTGCTATGGATGACACGCCGCATGCTTGTGAACACGGCGTAAAACAGCCTAAGGGTGGCACCTGCTCACCCCACGTGACTTTGAACAGTGTTCCCGTGGACCACCGAAAAAGTCACCATGGACCACCAGTGGTCCACGGAACACAAGTTGAGAAACAGGTTTAAAGGGAGATTGAGCAGAACTGCATGAAGTTTGGCAGTTTTATTTCACAGAGTTCAGAGTACAAAGGCAGGTTGATTTTTCGGCTTCATTCCACATTGGTTCATGTGATGGTGGCTCAGCCATGCAAGAATGATGTTGCATGACATATAAAGACGTAAATCCGCCCAAGCTCATGGTGGCTGGGGTTGGAAACCTTAGCAAACCCTTCAAGGGACCTGGTGTATTATTTGAATTGGTTATAAAAACCAGAAGTCAGGCATTATGTGTAGGTTGATAAATAATTTACATGGGTCTAGGCTTAGAAGTTTTAGCCAGATAGCTATGTCAGTTACAAATGTGAAGGTAGGGAAGAGAGGTGTGTGTGTGTGTGGAAACCAGATCCTTAACTGACAGCTATGCCAGCAAAAGCCCTCATGTAGATGGAATAAGCTCTATTGCCAATATAGCTTCTCCCCCACCCCACCCCAAGGAACTGGTACAATAGAACCTCAGAGGGTATGTCTACACTACCCCGCTAGTTCGAACTAGGAGGGTAATGTAGGCATACCGCACTTGCAAATGAAGCCCGGGATTTGAATTTCCCAGGCTTCATTTGCATAAGCCGGGCGCCGCCATTTTTAAATCCCGGCTAGTTCGAACCCCGTGTTGCGTGGCTACATGCGGCACGGAGTAGCTAGTTCGGATTAGGCTTCCTAATCCGAACTAGCTGTACTCCTCATTCCACGAGGAACTAGCCGGGATTTAAAAATGGCGGCGCCTGGCTCATGCAAATGAAGCCCAGGAAATTCAAATCCTGGGCTTCATTTGCAAGTGCGGTATGCCTACATTACCCTCCTAGTTCGAATTAGGAGGGTAGTGTAGACATACCCAGAGTTACAAACACCTTGGGAATGTAGCTGGGGTGGGCAAGACCGCATCAGTGTACCAAGCCTCTTGATCTGGCCTGTGACCACCCTGATGCTTCCCTGCCCCAGGCCAATCAAGACCTGGGGACAGGGAGTGCATGAAGTCCCCTCTCCCTGCCAGCAGCAAGAGGCACCAGAGAGAACCGGCAGCTGTTCAGAATGGCTGGCAGTACTCTCTAGGCACCCTGTGTCCCTAGCAGAGTGGGGGGGGGGAGCAAAAACCTTGTGTGCTCCCCCAACCCCAAGCCAATCAGGGTCTGTGGGTGGGAGAGCACACGAAGTCTCCTGCTCCTGTCCCTTTCCCCTGAGGCCCTGCCCCTCTTGGGGCAGCCCACAACCTCTTCCAAAATTTGTGAACCCCCTTCAAAAATTATTGCCCACCCCTGGAATGGAGGTTGTTTGTAACTCTGAAATGTTGCAACTCTGAACAAATTGTTATGGCTGTACTTTCAGACATTTACAACTGAATGCTGACTTAATACAGCTTTGAAACTTTACTAGGCAGAAGAAAAATGCTGCTTTTAACCATCTTAATGTAAATGAATCAAGCACAGAAAGTTTCTTTACCATGTCAAATCTTGTTTTTTAAACCTTCCTTTTATTATTTTTTCCTATAATTTACTTTTAACACAGAACTGAACTGTATTTGCTCTCTCTATCTCTCTGATAACAGCTGATTGCGTGCTTCCTGTTCCAAATGAAGAATGTGATTGACCAGTCAGTTTGTATTTCTGGTGTTTGCAACTGGGTTCTATTATATGAGTCATACCATCTGCAAGGATTCTTACTGGCACAATGTCTTCACTATATTGATAGAACTGTAGCCATATTAGTCTGGTGTAGCTGAAACAAAAAACAGGACTATGTAGCACTTTAAAGACTAACAAGATGGTTTATTAGGTGATGAGCTTTCGTGGGCCAGACCCACTTCCTCAGATCAAATAGTGGAAGAAAATTGGTACAACCATATATACCAAATGATACAATCAAAAAAAATGAACACATATGAAAAGGACGAATCAAATTTCAGAACAGAAGGCGGTTGGGGGGGGGAGGTAAATGTCTGTGAGCTAATGATATTAGAGGTGATAATTGGGGAAACTATCTTTGTAATGGGTAAGATAATTAATGTCTTTGTTTAGACCGAGGTGTAAAGTGTCTAATTTAAGCATGAATGACAGTTCACTATATTGGCAAACTCTTTCCAGCATATACCAGGCCAAAGACTGGTTTTTTCCTCCCTTTTTCTCAGGACCCATGTGATACAGATCAGAACTGTGGCTCTGGATAGGCTTTATGGATAATGGGGTAAGTGGCAGAAGGGTGCAGTGGATATGGGAAGATAGATCTTTGAATCAAAATGGAAACAAGTCAAGAGACCACAGAGGCTCCAGTAAGAATCAGGAGAGCTCCACTAGGCCAGCTATTATATAGACATAGTGCTTGATTCCACCCTGACACCAGTTTTACTCCAGAGTCACTCACTGAGGTCAGTGGAGTTGACCCCAGTTTATCATGGTGTAGATAAAAGCAGAACGGTCCCTCAGAGGGCTTCAGACAACAATGGGGTACAACCAGTAACGATGAAGATAAGGGAATGAGCAATACTAACAAGATTAAACATATTGTAAATAGGCCACTTGAATGAAGAATCAGAATGGAAGGATTTAGGTAGATGAAACATCCTTCCAGCTGAGTGACAATTAGTTACCAGAGTTTGCTGGTGTTTCTGTGCTGCTAACTGAGTGAAATTTCATTATGGAATAATTTCGAAGGAGGATGCGGTCAGTTTCTTTTGTGGCACATCCACTGTTTGCAGTCCAGGTCCAGTAATGATGGTTCCAGAAGGCCACAACAGACAAGCCCTGAGCAGCACACACATGTCATCCTTGATGGTCTGTGTATTTCACAGCTCCCACAGAATCCTCCTATAAATGATGGACTTTGTACTGTTGGTGGATGTCTGGGTTGCAACAACTTGCAAAATGTAGTGAGATGAGTGAGAGCTAGTCTATGGTCTTTTCAAAGAATTCACCATTATACAATCATAATCATCAACACTAGAGAGCCTTCTGCCACAACATGATCAAGTTACTGTGGAAGGACCAATCTTCCTCCACACTGGTGGTCCACACTGAACTTAAGTTATGCCTCTTACTAGACAACCGCTAGCATAAATTATAACCGCATGGAGTCAAAGGGAGAGTGTTCTCCCTGTGACTTCCTGCAGTGTGGACTGCGCCTAAAGTCGAGTTAAGGTACTTCGACTTCATCTATGCCATGAATGTAGCTGAAATTGTGTATCTTAATTCAACCTTATCCCGTAGTGTAGACATAGCAATGAACTTGGCCAGTAGTTGTTGTCACACTGGAAATACCTTCACTCACATTCTGCTTGGTAGGATGCCACCATTTCTTAAAAGACATAATCCACCACAACCAGGTTTCAGTTCTGGTCAGCTGATCATAGAATCATAGAATAATAGGACTGGAAGGGACCTCAAGAGGTCATCGAGTCCAGCCCCCCGCCCTCAAGGCAGGACAAAGCTCCGTCTACACCATCCGTGACAGATGTCTATCTAACCTGTTCTTAAATATCTCCAGAAAGGGAGATTCCACCACCTCCCTTGGCAATTTATTCCAATATTTGACCACCCTGACAGTTAGGAATTTTTTCCTAATGTCCAATCTAAACCTCCCCTGATAGTGGATGCTGCAGCGATCGGATATTTTTAAATAAAATGACTGCAGTAAAACAACAACAACAACAACAAAAAAACCCCAAACATGTTATTTAGAGTTCTCTCCACACAACATTCATTGCTTTCAGCACAGAAATAACTAGTCTATCTACTATTCAGTTTACCCATAACTGTGGGAAGAGAGTTTATAAAGAGGCCTCTTAGGGGATCTATTGATATCACACTTCGTATGAAGTGCTGGGCTGTTATCTCTGCAACGAGTGGCCTCATTGTGTAACAAACAATCTGATCACAGGGAGAGGAGTGTGTGTGTCTATAGCAGGGCAGAGACAAGTCTCCCCATAGAGACAAGGGGAATAAGGGTGACCAGCTGGCCGACAGGCAGGAGAAGGCCCAGGCAGCACCCAGCCTTCCTACCCAGTCACCTTCCCCGGTGCTGAAGGTTAATCTTCTCTCCACACTGGAAGCCTTCTAGGCTGCACAGGACATTCAGTCCACACCCAGACGGGTAAATCTTTTAGCCATTAACTTAAGTTTTCACATGTACAACATAGTGGATTATTTCTCATCTTGTGAACTAGAGTACTATATTTAAGGGTGATAATTAGACTATGGGGGGTAAGCATGACAGCTTATAAACCTCAAGAAAAAGAGGAAATATAAATCTTCCCAAAGGGGGAAAAAAGCCATGCAGAATGTTTTAATGACTTGGTATTCAGTTTCTTTTTACACTGAAGAGAGGGCGAAAGAAAATCCTCTGTCAATTAAAGATTTGTTGCATGCACAGAACAGTCACTGCTTCACAGAGAGAGATGGGGAGTCAGAGGATTTTTTTGGACATAGTTATTATATTGCATTGTACAATTATTGTACAATTATTATATTGCATATAAATAAAAATGAGCTAGTGAATATTTAGGGTATACACTGAGGGAGATTAAGGTGTATTGGGGCTCTGGGTACAAAGAACATTCCCCCATCTACCCACCCATTCTGCAAGGCCATGGGTACCAGAACCAGGGATGATGCAGAAGTCTAAAAAATAAGATGGGTGAACTAGAGTGCCTCGTGTTAAAGGAGGATACTGATATAATAGGCATCACAGAAACATGGTGGAGTGAGGAAAATCAATGGGACACAGTCATTCAGGGGTACAAAATATATTGGAAGGACAGAACAGGTCGTGCGGGTGGGGGAGTGGCACTATATGTGAAAGAAAATTTAGAATCAAATGAAGTAAAAATTTTAAGTGAATCAATGTGTTCCATAGAATTGCTATGGATAGTAATTCCCTGCTCTAATAAGAATATAACAGTAGAGATCTATTAACAACCACCTGACCAGAACAGTAATAATGACCATGAAATGCTAAGGGAGATTAGAGAAGCTATCAAAATAAAGAACTCAATAATAGTGGGGGATTTCAACTATCCCCATATTGACTGGGTACATCACCTCAGGATGAGATGCAGACACAAAGGCTGTGTCTACATTGGCATCCCTTTTCGGAAAAGGGATGCTAATGAGACCAGTCGGAATTGCAAATTCCGCGGGGGATTTAAATATCCCCCGCGGCATTTGCATTTACATGGCTGCCGCTTTTTTCCGGCTCTGGGTTTTTGCTGGAGAAAAGCGCCAGTCTAGACGCGATTTTCCGGAAAATAAGCCCTTTTCAGGAAGATCCTTTATTCCTACTTTCAAGTCATTCAAGTAGTTCTTTGAAGGGGTCAACAAACATGTGGGCAAGGGGGATCCAGTAGATATAGTGTCCTTAGATTTCCAGAAAGCCTTTGACAAGGTCCCTCACCAAAGGCTCTTACGTAAATTAAGTTGTCAAGGAGCTATATTATTATATGGCAGATACATATTCTAGGGAACTGACAGCATAGTCAATACAATTTTATGAGGATTTGCAAACATATAAGGCCAAATATCAACAGGTGCTAAATTCAGATGTAAAATAGGCAATCCAATGGGTATCTATATAGATGGTACTAGAATACAGTATAGAGAAAGAGGACGCACAGCACTGCTTAAAGCAGCATGGCTAAGACCTTTAGCTACAATAGGGCTATGTCTATACTTGTGGCTTCTTGCATCAGAAGTATGCAAATGAGGCTAAGCATGGAAGATTGCCAAGTCTCATTTGCATACCTAATGAGCCACCATTTTTGCAGAAGAGGTTCTTGCGCCAGAAGGAGCTGTCTACACTGACCCTTCTTGAGCAAGAAAACCCCTCTTGTGCAATGCCGTTACACCAATTTTCTTCAGGAATAACGGCAGGGCTGGGAGACAGTTGGATTGGCGACACCCCCAACCCTGAGCCCTAAGCTTCTCCTCCCCCTTCCTCTCCTTGCCTCCCCCTGCCAGCTCCATCCTCTCAGGTTTCCCTCTCCCTCCCCCCTTTCCCTCTCCCACCTCACCTTCTTTCCCCACTCTTACCTCAGTTTCATTCCCCCCACCTCAGTTTTGTTCAATAAAGAGGCTTTGTTGTAATGAACACATGTCTTTTATTGTATAACAGGAAGGGGGGTAAGTGGAAGGATGTGAGGGAGGAATGAGGCACAAGCCCCCACTGGGGCACAGCAGGGAAACTGTTACTGCCTGCAGAATGTGCTGCTAGGCTCACAGCAACAGGTCCAGGAGAAACACCAGAGTGCCCAGGGGCGGCTCCAGCTCCATGCTGCAGAGTGCTGTGGTGTCCTGAGTGAGGGCAACCAGAGCATACAGAGAAAAAAAATGCTTTGCTGTCCTTCAGCGAGGTAGGCAAGCAAGCAGGGAAGCACTCATGACAGGACCCAGCACTGTCTAGACCATCCCTGATAAATGTCTCCAGAGATGAAGATTCCACAAACTCCCTAGGCAATTTATTCCAGTGTTTAACCACCCTGACAGTTAGGAACTTTTTCCTAATGTCCAACCTAAACCTCCCTTGCTGCAGTTTAAGCCCATTGCTTCTTGTTCTATCCTCAGAGGCCAGGAAGAACAATTTTTCTCCCTCCTCCTTGTGATACCCTTTTAGATAGTGGTTTTCAGGTATCATGTCCCCTGTAAATGGGCTTTTTTTTTTTGGCCTTTAGGCTGTTTTAAGCATTTAGTTTTTGATTATAGCTATGTAACTTTCAATCTGTTCCCTAGTCAAAAGTGGGGGCACCATTGAATCTGTGAATGCATAGGAAAAGTAGACCAGGCAGACTGAAAATGAACCTACACTGCTTTGTGTAATACACTCTACCTAACAGTGCCTTCTAGGTGTTTTTGGTTAAGATTATAGGAAAGGCTGGGTGAAATAACTGAGAATCTGGCTCCCTTTTACTTCTTTGACCACTTTATTCTCAGCTAGTTCTAGCACAAAAACTGCTGTTACACTGGCAAATCTTCTCCCTGTGGTGGATATAGATCAGATGCAAATACTGATATCATTAGATCTATCAGCGCTACCTTTGATCCTATTGGGACTGTTGACCCTGTGGTCATTCTGTGTTTGCAATCCCAGTGGGAGGGGCTAGAATTGAGTTTTGATTGACTATTGTTTTTGAGTGATCCCAAAGGGCAGGTTTGTTCTACTTCCCCAGTGGTCCCCTTCTGACAAGGATCTAACCTATCTCTCTCTGAAACAGGTGTCTGTAATGGGGGGTATGTCTACACTACCCTCCTAGTTCGAACTAGCGGGGTAATGTAGGCATACTGCAATTGCAAATGAAGCCCGGGATTTGAATTTCCCGGGCTTCATTTGCATAAGCGGGGCACCGCCATTTTTAAATCCCCGCTGCTTCGAACCCCGTGCAGCGCGGCTACACGCGGCATGAACTAGGTAGTTCAAACTAGGCTTCCTAGTTCGAACTACCGTTACTCCTTGTGGAATGAGGAGTAATGGTAGTTCGAACTAGGAAGCCTAGTCCGAACTACCTAGTTCATGCCGCGTGTAGCCGCGCGGCGCGGGGTTCAAACGAGCGGGGATTTAAAAATTGCGGCGCCCCGCTTATGCAAATGAAGCCCGGGAAATTCAAATCCCGGGCTTCATTTGCAATTGCGGTATGCCTACATTACCCTCCTAGTTCGAACTAGCGGGGTAGTGTAGACATACCCAAAGAGAGTTGAGGCAGTTAGGCTAAGGAGGGTCTCTATACTGATCTGATTTTAGGATCGTTCACCCCCTTTTTACAGTAAATCCAAGAAGTGTGGCTGGGCACAAAGGAGAGGACTTGTTGGTTGATTGTTTCTGTTTAGTTATTTTAGTAGTAAACACATGAAGGCAAATTGGGGAGCAAATGAAGGATTTGTAAAAAAAAAAAAAAAAAAAACCATCCACAGGGGAACATTTGTCGAAGGGAAAACAAGGGGAGGTCAGGCTGAAATGCCACATGTCCTGAGCAGGCTTCCAAGAAGTGGGCTGAGGGAAGATTAGATTCATAGCTGCTTTTTAGATGAACCAATACTACTCTACTGTTTACCCTACTCATCTGACACACCGGTGCCTGGCTTACTGTTAGACCTAATGGTCAGCATGTATTGACTTACATTTCTCAACCTACCAAAGTGAACTTGTGAAGTTCCAGGTCCTACCCTGCAAGCTCCCCTCATCTGAAGCATTCTGTGCTTACGTAACAGCCACAGGGATACAGTTACAGTGCAAGTGAGAGTCCTTAGATATCAGGGCTCCTTGGTATATCTACACTGCAGCTGAGAGTGAACCCACAGTACTGGGAGACAGGGATTGCATGGGCTATTGCCTATGGTTTCTGTCCCCTTCAGCTTCCCTGCTATCTAAAGTGCTCCTGGCTATAGGACTATGGTTACCATGTAGACCCTGCCAAAAAAACTGGACACACTTGAGCAGGTGGGGGGGGGACCAGCTGGGAGGGAGGCAGGGCAGGAAGCAGAGCTGGTGGAGGGGGATGCGGGGACCAGCCAGGAGGGGGGGGGGGCGAGTGAAAAGCAGAGCTGGGGGTGTGGGATCAAGGGCTGCAGCACTGGCTGGGGAGGAGAGTCTGGGGTGCAGACCTGGCAGGGGGGTGGTACAGCCACTAGCTGCAGCCGGAGTCCAAGGGGCCACGCCTCTGGCAGGCGCTCTCTTTAGTTGCTAGCAGAAGCCAGCCAGGGCTGGGAGTCCCAGTCCCCGCCCCACCCAGCTTTTGCATGCGACCATGCACCAATCGCACCCCGCCTCCCAGTCACTCCCCTGTCAGGCTTTGGTCTGGAGCCCAGCCGGAAATTCAGAAAATACCAGACATTGCACATGTGCGGTATTTTCTGAATTTTTCTACCAGACAAATACCGGACTGTCTGGTAGAAAACTGGACACCTGGCAACCCTATATAGGACTGGAGGGAATTGCTCAGCTGCTCAGCAGAGGAGCAACCAGTTGTCTGTGATATGAGCCTCCTGCCAATAGAGCAGACCTTGTGCAGTCTTCCTAGCAATTTGGCCATCACCAGAGATAGCAAGGAGAAGGGGCTTCATAAAAAGAAAAAATCATAGAACACTAGTACTGGAAAGGACCCTGAGGGGTCGTCAAGTCCAGTCCTCTTCCCTCATGGCAGGACCAAACACCATCTAGATCAGCCCCTGGGTTACAGCAGCCCACTGGTGGTTTTGAAAGTGAGCAAGAGACGGTACCCTGAATCCTGGGACAAGTACAGGAGCTTGTCCCTGTATTACTGCAGCTGGACATCTTGTGCCTTCAGCATGTCAGCCATGATGTGCCTTCTCCCCCCCCCCCAGCACACAAATGTTGGTTTTGAAGACAGACACCCCGGCATCATTGTCCAGCTGCACATCCAGGACTACCTTCTGCAGAGCAGCCTCACATTCATCCAGCGTATTAAGGACTACAAGCATACCCAGCGTGTCAATTAGAGTGAGGGAAAACGGGCCAATGGCATCATTGACATCCCTATGACTCAGCTCCATCCCATGCACTCAGTCCTGACAACTCAAGGGCATTAATTAGCTCATCTGCAGGATAGGAGTGTTTCTAAGCTGAGTCTTTTCCTCCACCCCCACAGCCACTACTCCTGCAGCCAGGGTAGCCCACAGTAGGGCCAGCAGCAGGCCCGGGGTGGGGGAGGGGGGGAAGGTGTCTCACAAGCCAGGCCTCTGCCCATGGTTGCCATCACCCTGTGCTAGCAGCATGAGCCCGTGCCCCAGCAGTAGGGATGGAAGCAAATGCAGGGCCAGCCTGAGGTATTCTGGCACCCCAGGAATGGGTGTGTGGCGCCGCCCCAGGCGCACGGCACATGCGTGGCCCAGCTACAGCAGCTGGCACACAGCCCGGGGTCCGCCCCTAGGGCGCACGGCACAAGCGCGGCTCAGTCCAGCCATCACTGCTGGCACGTGTGCTGGGCCATGTAGGGCCCCGCGTCTGTGGGGGGGAAGGGCGTTGTTGGCTGGTGCCGCGGGGATGCGGGCGGGCCGGTGCTGCGGGAGCCAGGCGTGCGGCGCCTGATGGCAGCAGCTATAAGGGATGCCACGTGTCCCTTACAGTTGCCATCAGGCTCACCCCCCATCGGTTGGCACGCTGGGCAGCTGCCCGGCATGCCCATGCCTCCTTCCAGCCCTGAGCAAATGGTCGAGTAGCCTAAGCTTATTGGGTAGTTGAGTTGACTTTAACACACACAGCTGCCTCTGTATTAGAGTTAGAGAGCTGTGGGAAAAGGGCATAACCTAGGAGCATGGTGTGAGATTAGAAAAGGGGAAACAAATTGGATTTCAGAAAGGACATTTCCCCCCTAGTGCTATGTGACATGGCTTATTGCAACAGAACAAGAACGGTTTATGTGAGAGGATTTTAAATTTCAGAATAAATAAACGATGAAAATCATCAGAGGATGAAGTTAGGACTTCTGCCTACAGTGAGTGTACTATTCATTGAGTCTCTGTGCTCTAAATGGTCTCAAAAAGTACTAGTAGAATAGCATTTCCCCTCATTTCATGACTCTGGAGCTAGTTGGGGGTGGAAGGCTGCAGTCATTTGCCATTGCAATAAATCAAACACCTAGAGTAGGCATGTTAAACACATGTCTGGTAGGCTGCATGCAGCCCGATAAAAGTTTTTTTGCAGCCCACAATTACATTTTACAAGAGATCAAAGTGCGGCCTGCTGGCCACTCTAAGGATGTGGCAGAGTGCCTGCTGACAGCAGGCTGGCCTGCTCTGTTCATGTTCATTCCTACTTGAATAGAAGGAATAAGAGGTCCTCCAGAAAAGGCTTTATTTTCCAGAGAATCACGTCTAGACTGGCGCTTTTCTCCGGCTTATCTCAAGCCGGAAAAAAGCGCCAGCCATGTTAATGCAATTACCGCGGGGGATATTTAAATCCCCCGCGGATTTGCCTATTCCAAAGTGCTACATTAGCATCCCTTTTCTGAAAGGGAGGACAGTGTAGACACAGCCTGAGTGTTTGTAGGTTTGCTAGGTGCCTGGCATTTTCACCTCCTGGCCCGGGAGGATGAAAAATCAGAAAATACAAGACATCTCAGGTGTCTGGTATTCTCTGAATGTTTTTACTGGACAGGAGGCAAAAATACCCAACTGTCCAGGTGAATATCTGACACCTGGCAACCTTGGGTGTGAGTGTGCACACAAGAAACTACAGTGAACAGTTATCCCTGGCTAAGGAATGTTTCTTCTTCAATCCCATCAGTTTGTGGCTGGCTTATGACCTGAAACATGAGTGGGTTTTAATCTGTTTTTTAATCCTATGTATGATATTTTAGATGTTTTCATTATCCATAAGCCTTCATCCTTTATAACAAAGATAAAAATAAATAATAAAAAAAACACCTTACAAACTTTTGACCTCATTGCTCTTTAATGGCAGCAAGTTCCACAGATGAATTGGGTTTAAAAAAAGTTTCCTTTTATCAATTTTAAAATTTATTCTCATTTAAGTAAATGTAAAAAGACACTCAATGAAACCAGGTAAGGGCACACCATTGATCTTTGTAATGCCATTACAATACTTTCAGTGTTATTTACAATAATAGAGCCCAATTCACCCATATGATACTTACAGTACCAGACATGAGGTTGTGGTCCTGTCTTTTCCCACTGCATCAATGCATGTGCTCAGGCCCCTTGCCCTGGGACACCTTCTGGTCCACCTGCCTTTATTGCCAGATTCCCACCACCTCCTATTTATAGAATCTTTAGACTACAGCAGTGGTCTCCAACCTTTTTACACCCAAGATCACTTTTTAAATGACAGACCAAGCCAAGATCTACCGCCCCGCCCCTTCCTTGAAGCCCTGCCCTCTCTATTCTCCTCCTCTCCATCACTTGCTACCCCCAATCCTTATACTGCTGCTTATTTTTATTTTTTTTATTCTTCTGTAGGAAGAGGTTTTTCCAACATTTGGCCTGTCTACACTGGACCAAATGTCAGAAAAAAACCCCTTCTCTTGGAAGCCACCTTATTCCTTGTGGAAAGAGGAATATAGGGGTGACCAAAAGAGCCTGTTTGCTCTTCCACTAAAAAAGTGGAAGAACAAACGCAACCCTGGATGCAGAAGAGTTTTTCTGGGATATCTCCAGAATCCTGAAAAACTCCTGCAGTGTAACTGGACCCTAGGATGTGTAGGCTCTGGGGTGGGAATGAGGGATTTGGGTGTGGGAAGGGGTAAGAGGTGCAAGCTCTGGGAGGAAATCTGGATGCAGGAGGAGGTGGAGAAGGGGACACTGGCTCATGGAGGGGGCTCCAGGCTGGGCAGTGTTGGGATACTAAGCAAGCCATAGGCTTGCAGATGTGAGGGTGCAGGAATTTGGGTTGGGGTATGTGAGGGGCTGAGGGCATGAGGTTCCAGTGTTTGATAGGCTCAGATCTAGGGTCTGGAGAAGGGGGAGTGCAGGAGTGGTTGTGGCCAGATGGGGGCTTGGCCCCAATTGGGGGTTTGTTGGCCAGGCTTCATTTTTAAATAAAATATTATGTTAAACACAAAAAGTTTCTGCATTGTCTTTATTTATGAGAATGGCAGGAAACCTGCCTTGAGTCAGGGGTCACTGACCCATAGAAAAGTCATTTGGGAGCAGGGAACACAGTACTGGGGAGGGGTGCTAGTGGGTTCTGGAGCAGGGAACAGGGTGCCAGTGGGTGCAGGGGAGAGGGGGCAGGGTGCCAGGACAGGTTTCTGCATCAGGGGACAGGGTGTTGGGGGGTGAGGGACAGGTTTCTGCAGAGGGGAGCAGGGGGACAGGTTTCTTTAGTAGGAGACAGGGTGCCAGAAGGAACTGGTTTCTGCAGGGAGGGGCAGGGTGCCGGGGGACAAGTTTCTGCAGGGGGGGGGGCAGGTTTCTGCAGGGGGGTCGGGGGGGCAAGGGAGAGGGAACAGGACGCCAGGAGGGCGGGGGACAAGTTTGGGGCAGAGGAGAGGGAACAAGGTTGGGGGCAGGGAGTTCCCTACACCAGCCACAGAGGGAAGCCTCCGACCTGTGCTCCCTCCGGACTGACTGCAGGGCAGCCGGGCTGGAGTGAAGAAAAGCGGCTGCCCAGCCAGCTGGCCATGGCGCTCAGCCAGGGTGCCACTAAGCTCCACGTGGGCAGGCGCAGAGGGGAAGCCGCCCAATCAGCTGGAGTGCAGTTCAGCCTCCTCTGGGCTGAACGCCACAGCCAGCAGGCCAGGCAGCTTCTCCTCTGCACCAGCCCACGTGGAGCGTGGTGCACCCTGGCTGAGCGCCATGGCCAGCTGGCCAGGCAGCTGCTTCTCTTCCCTCCAGCCCGGCTGTCCTGCACTCAGCCCAGGGAGGCTGCGTCTAGCTCCAGCTGTGAAAGCCAGTCAGCTGGCTGGGGTGTTTCAGCCCTCCCGACCTCCCAGCTCCCACCATTCCTCGCAGCTACTCACCTGTGTTGTTGTTCAGTGAGTAGCTGCTCCTCAAATGAGGAAATCTAATATAAATGTACTGCACAGGTGCGCAGTTCAGAGAGGGCTCAAGAGCTACTCTTAGGCTACGTCTACACTGGCCCCTTTTTCCGGAAATGCTTAAAACAGAATACTATTCCATTTTCAGTTTTTCCGGAAAAGGAGCGTCTACATTGGCCCCGGAGTGATCGTCATAACGAAGCGCTTTTCCGGAAAAGCGCATCTACATTGGTGGCGCGCTTTTCCGGAAAAGCAGAAGCCGGGAGCCATTTTGAAGAGGGCAAAGGCCACCAGACCTTTCCGGGGGCGGGGCCAGAGCGCCGTTCAGACACGCGGTTAAAGGGGTCTCGCCGGGCAGCCATTGGTCTCCTGCTCCCGTGCCTTGGGGCCTCTGCCAGGGACTGACACCCTTCGCAGGTCTGTGGGTGCCCTTTGACTTTTGGGGACACCACCCTTTGGCCCCCAACTGCTTTTCCCTGCGGTTTTTTTTTCTGCCCTGCTCTGTCTACTATGGAGCCACGGGTGGCCATGTGCCTGGTCAGGCCCCTCTTGGAGCTGTTTCGCTGGCTGCAGCTCGTGCTGCAGGCCGGTGCCATGCTGTTCATGGACCAGAAGGCAGAGATAGCCTTGGACGCCCTCACCAGGGGGGCCCTGGCAACCCTGTCTCATCAGCACCCCACCGTATACCGGCCACTCTGGAGTTTGGACATCAGCACCGACTGGTGGGACCGTGTGGTCCTCGGACTATGGGACAACCACCAGTGGATCCGGAATTTTCGGATGAGAAAACAGACCTTCTTGACACTGTGCACCTGGCTCACCCCCGCGCTGCAGAGAACTGCCACCCGGCTGCGGGCACCCATCCCCGTCAACAAGAGGGTTGCCATTGCGCTGTGGAAGCTGGCCACACCGGACAGCTACCGCTCAGTGGCACACCAGTTCGGGGTGGGAAGATCCACCGTTGGAGTGATCGTCATCCAGGTAAGTCCCAGGGGGAGTGGGATGGGGGGAGGGTGCTCCACTCCAGGCCCAGGGACAGCCAAGACTCCATGCTGGGTCACCTAGGGGTTTCGGCCGTCCCTCCCTTGCACAGGCCCGCTGGTGGGGGGGGGCGTGGGGGGCCCTGGTGTGTGTGTGTGTGAGGACAGAGGGAATCAATTGGGGGGCCCAAGGGAGCGCACACTCACCCCTGGCTGTATGTGATGTGTTCCCTTGTGTTTCTCTGCACCCTTCTGCAGGTTGTCCACGCCATCAATGACGTCCTGCTGCCGAGAATCATCCGCCTGCGCGACGTCGATGAGACCATGGCCGGCTTCGCTACCCTCGGGTTCCCCAACTGCGGGGGAGCCCTGGACGCCACCCACATCGCCATCCGGGCCCCGGAGCATCGAGCAGCCCACTTTATGAACAGAAAGGGGTACTGCTCCATCGTCCTGCAGGCCCTCGTGGATCACCGGGGCCGCTTCCTGGACATCTACGGCGGCTGGTCCGGCCGGGCACACGACGCCCGCATCCTCCGGAACTCTGGACTGTTTCAGAGGTTGGAGGCGGGAACCTACTTCCCCCGGCGGGACTTGACTGTCGGGGATGTGCCGATGCCCATCTGCATCGTCGGGGACGCGGCCTACCCCCGATGCCCTGGCTCATGCGGCCCTACACAGGGCAGCCGGACCAGAACCGGGCCCGGTTCAACGACCACCTCAACCGGGCCCGAAACCCAGTCGAGCTGGCGTTTGGACGCTTAAAAGGCCGCTTCCGTTGTTTGCTCACCTGTCTCGACATGGGTGAGCAGAATGCAACGGAGGTGCTGGCCGCGTGCTGCGTGCTCCACAATATTGTGGAGCGCAGTGGGGAGGCCTTCCTCCCTGCATGGGTGGCAGCTGAGGCACAGACCTTGGACCAGCCCGCCACAGCTGCCATCCGCCAGGCGCGCCAGGAGGCAGTGCGCATTAGAGAGGCCCTGGTGGACATGTTTGCCCAAGCCCCCTAGCAGGGTCGCTTGGGTCACCCCAGAGTACTCCGTCCCAGCTCCTACCCTTCCCCACCTCCTCCCCTTACCTCCCCCCCCCAATACTATAGTAAAGCGTCGGGTCACAGCACATTGCGGCCGTCATCGAGTCTGTTCGTCGGGTGCGTCGGGTGTAGTTAGGGTTTTTATTTTAAGTTAGGCTAGGGTTTAGGCCACCATCGCTGTCCTGAAGAACAGCCAACAGGATTTGGGACTTGTGCAGAAGGCTCACATCAGTGACATCTTCGATGGATCTCCTGGCTGTTCCTCTCCTGAGGCCCGGAAGGCCCAAAGGACTGACATGGCCAGCAACACCATCATCGTCCGTCGAGGGATCTCCTGGCTGTTCCTCTCCTGAGGCCCGGAAGGACCAAAGGATCGAGGTGGCCAGCAACACCACAATCGTCCTCCCTGCGCCTAAGACTATGTTTAATTATCTGATGTGTACATCTTGTAACCGTTCTTGCTAGTTTGTTATCTTATGTAAATATAGTTTGTGGTTTACATGTTACTGAAAAGTGTCAGCATTTATTTCTGCGCCACAAACTACTGACCACTAATGAAGGGCCCCCCCCCCCAGTGATAGAGTACAGATTTCGTTCTCCACAGTTTGCCACCATGTTACATTTAAGTGGCTACTTGGCATCTCACATCATTTTGTACACTACCTAGAGTTACACAATACCCAACACAGGAATGAACAGCAAAATAAAGACCTGTTTATTTACAAGGGGGGGGGAGACCTTCAACTGGGACAGGAGGGGGGGGAGACCTTCAACTGGGACAAGGGAGGGGGAGGCCTTCAACTGGGACAGGAGGAGGGGGAGACCTTCAACTGGGACAGGAGGAGGGGGAGACCTTCAACTGGGACAGGGAGGGAGGCAGTTACTGGGACGGGTGGCCCCTGCGAGCGCTCCTCCGGGGGCCAGCCTGCCCACGCTGAGCAGACCACATCGGGGCAGGCTGCACGCGGAGGTGGCCAGGAGCAGGGGCAGAGGCAGGGGCAGGAACAGGGTCAGGAGCAGGAACAGGGTCAGGAGCTGGGACAGGAGGAGGGGCAGGAACAGGGCCAGGAGCTGGGATGGGAGGGGGCATGACCTGTGCTATGGGAGGGATGGCAGGGGCCTGGGCTCTGCCCATGCCATAATGAATAGCATGCACAATATGTGCCGTCAGCGTGTCCATGGTGGTGCGCATCCCTCTGCATTCGGCCAGGAAGGCAGCCCAGGCGTCCTGCCGCCACTGCAGGTCCCCCTGCACCCGCTCCTCGATGGAGGCCTGGATTGCCTCCACAGCGTTGACGTGGCGCCGAAGCAGCGGGTCCCTCTGCCGGAGCCTGTGCCTCCGGGGTTGGCCTGCTGGGGGTGCCGCTGCTGCTGCAGTAGAGGGTCTGGTGCCGGGTCCCGCTGCAGGGAAGAGAAGAAAGGATGGGTCAGTCAGGCAGGCCGTCCACTGTCCCCACACCGCATGCCCTCCACCCCTGAGCCCAGGTGACCCCACAGTTGTGTGGCTTGGGCCCACTCGGTTCCCCTCCTGCCTGCCCCTGGAGTAGGGTCCTCCCTCCAGGGTATTGTAAGCACCAGTCTGTATCCTGGCCCCATGCAGGGCGGGAGGGTGCTTGTGCAGCGTTCACCTGTGGAACTCCCTGCCGGTGGAGACTGTGAAAAGCTTTGGGTTAATCACTGGTGTTTGACAGGGAGCGAGATGCATCCCCACGCAGTGCCTGGGAGCACATCTGGCAGAGGCGGTCTGGCCTCTCAGATCCCCTCGCGTGGGATATCTCCTGGATGGAACCAGAAAGAGTGAGTGGGTGGAGGGATGTCCCATCCTTGCAGCACAACTCAGGGGCCCTTCTCCCTCCCACAATCCCTCCCGCAAGCCCGGTAGCCCAGGAACATGTGTGGCCCCAGTGGGGACTTCCCTTGGGGAACCAGCCAAGGCACCAGGAGCAGGCGAGGGGCTCGGTGGGGGCCACGTTCACAGGACCGTGACGCTGTGGTCTACCCAATAGAAGCTAGCTGTGCCTCACAGCCAGGCATGGGACAGTGTGCCGTTCTCTGTGCTGCACCCTTGGCGGAGCTGCGGGCTCTGGGCTGAGTCCCTGGGGCCCTGGCCGGTTCCAGCTGGCATCCACCCTTCCCCCTGGTCCCGCCGAATGTGTGTGAGCAGCAGGGTCCCAGGCGTGGCCTGCAGCTGCCTGGCGTGGCCACATGCCGCTCGGTCACCAGGCTGCACGTGGTTGCACCTGCTGCTTGCTGCCTCATGCTATGCAGTGTGCAGCTCACGTGGCCTGAGTGACATGCTCTTCCCCTCCCCCGTCCGGGCACCTGGCTCCCCACCCCCCCGCCTTCCGCCCCCCACCCTTTGGGAGTGCAAACTCCACAGACTCACCAGTGGGTTCCTCCCCGGCCTCAGAGGAGTTGCTGGAGGGGGCCTGCTGGGTGGCAATGGTGGCCTCCTCACCAGATGCACTGCCACTGTCTTCTCCCTCCTCCGGCTCGGTGGGACGGTTGATGGGTGGCCGCTGGCAGGTGTCCACGGGGACCGCTGGGGCTTGAGGGGCGGGCTCACTCAGAAAGGAGTGGAGCTCCTCAAAGTATGGGCAGGCGTCAGGTCCTGCCCCCCTGCCCTTAGTGGCCCTGACGTACGCCAGCCGCAGCTCCTTCACTTTTGAGCGGACCTGCTCACAATTGCGGCTGGGGTGTCCCTGCTGGGCCAGGTTCTGTGCAAGCCGGGTGTACAGATCGGCGTTGCGGCGCCGGGAACGGAGGTCGTGGAGACCCTCCTCCTCCTTCCATAACTCCAGGAGGGTCTCCAGCTCCCTGGGGGTCCAGGATGGTGCCGGCCTTTTGCGGCCCCTGGGGGCCTCCTCCGCTGGGGGTCCAGGGGGCTCTCCGGCTGGAGCTGCCATGGCGCGGTGAGTTGACCCGTTGGACAGCACCAGCAGGTGGCAGAGCTGACACAAGCAGGCTCCTGGCACGTGCGCCCAGCAGCCTGAGGGCTCTTTAACAGCGCGGGCTTACCAGGAAGTCCGCGGCTCCTACGGGGTCTCGCGGCGTCCAAACCGCTTTTTTACGTTTCTTCTGCTTTTCCGGAAAAGCTGTCTACACTGGTCCTTTTCCGGAAAAGCTTTTCCGGAAAAAGGACTTATGCCCGAGCGGGAGCAGCGTACGGTTTCCGGGATAGCGGCTGATTTTGTACAGTACAGCGTCGATGCTTTTCCGGAAATTCAAGCGGCCAGTGTAGACAGCTCGCGGCTTATTCCGGAAAAGCGGCTGATTTTCCGGAATAAGTGGCCCAGTGTAGACACAGCCCCAGTGTAGACACAGCCTTAGAGTCCCTGAGATCTACCGGTAGCTCACGATCTACTGGTTGGTGACCACGGGACTACAGCAAACCCTTCCTTCCCCTTCTTCCTGGGAGCACACTCAGCCACACCCTGGCCCTTTACTCCTCCTTCCTGTCTGGGGAGCATTCACACACCAGCTCTTCTCCTGGTGCCTTTCCTCTGCCTTATCTAACCCTCTGGCTAATGAGGCCCGCAGCTGCTTCCATTAGCCCTTCAGGCCTGGGCTTGCTTAGCTGTTTGTAATCAGCCTTTTCAACCAGGCGACAGTGGCAGAGCTCTGGCTTAGTCAGCAGTCTGTCACATACCTTCCTGCTTATGAACCACCAGGTTCGGGCCTTCCCCAGCCCTCTCAGGGTCTCCTCCCAAAGCAGAGTGCATAGGGCATCCTGCCAGTCTGTAAAACCCTCTACCCTTTGGGGTGACTTGTCCCCCTTTTTCTTGGGGTCCTCCTTGGGGAGCTGTCCCTTGCTCTTGGGTTCCCCTCTCCTTGTGCGACGCTGGCCCTTGCTATGGGAATCCCCTCTGGGCAAATTCCCACTTGTGCCCAAGCACTCCCTTCGGGCTTCTTCAGCAGGCTTTTTCATTCCCTCCCTGCAAAAATTACACTGGTAGGGGCCTGGACCATAAAATTCAGCCCTTGCTCACAGGTCCTCACATAAGACACAGCCCAATTGGGGCCCTTTCTCCAATACCATTTCCATCTGCTCTGGGGGATCAGGGTCCTGGCCCACTTCATGTGACACGATCTGTGCCTCAGTTTCCCTCATCTGCCCAACCAGGGTTGAGGTCTCTTTTTCTGTCTCCAGGACACCGCCCTGTTACATAGGGTTGCTAGGTATCCAGTATTAAACTGGACAGTCCATTATTTTTGCCTCCTGTCCGGTAAAAAAAATCAGAAAATACCAGACACCTAAAATGTCGGGTACTTTCTGATTTTTTTTCCCATCCTGGAGGCAAAAATCCTGGGCTCTCCGGGTCAATATGGTGGCAGCCTGGCAACCCTAGTGCTTACCGGGGAGCTGTCTGGCCCGGTGCAGGGAGGCAAGATGGCAGGCCAAAAAGCCTCACCACACAGTTTTTAAAGGGGCCACGGTAAGGTGTTTTTTTCTTGTTTTTTTGCTTAATAAATTACGGGGTCCTTTTTTGTTGCTGTTCAGTATTTTTTCTGAAAACATCTGGCAACCCTAGCTACATGCCCTTTTTCCCCACAGCTGTAGCACCGACGGCTACACTTCTGTCTCCCTCGGAGGGATCTCTTGCTTTTCCCTAAGGCTCCCCTTTTGCTCTCCCCTTTTGCTCTCCATGAGTGGTCCCAGTCCCGACCTCCAACCACAGGTTATGTCTAGACTGGCATGATATTCCGGAAATGCTTTTAATGGAAAAGTGCTTTTGCAGAAAATCATCCTGCCAATCTAGACGCACTTTTCCGCAAAAAAGCCCCGATCGCCATTTTTGCGATCGGGGCTTTTTTGCGGAAAACAGTACTGTGCTGTCTACACTGGCCCTTTTGCACAAAAGTCTTTCTGAAAAAGACTTTTGCCCGAACGGGAGCAGCATAGTATTTCCACAAAAGCACTGACAATCTTACATGAGATCGTCAGTGCTTTTGCGGAAATTCAAGTGGCCAGTGTAGACAGCTAGCAAGTTTTTCCGGAAAAGCGCTTGCTTTTCCAGAAAAAGTGGCCAGTCTAGACACAGCCACAAGGTACGATAGCTAGTCCACTACCTCCACCCACTTCCACTGGAATCTGCCCCTCACTTCCAGAGGCACCTGAGCTACCGGGTAGAACAAGAGTGGCCAACCAGTTAAAGACAAAGAGCCAAAATAGCAGTGGATAGAATGCAAAAAGCCACATATTATATATTTATTTTTATATATCAATTGAGCAATAGATATAGTACACAAAATGTAATGATAAAAATAACATTACAGGACATTTTGGACAAAAACCAATAAAGAAGTCTAACTGCTTCAGCCTGGCAAATGATAGCCTTTGAATTTTCTTTAAAGAAACAGTGTAAACCAGGTACATGCTGATTCTTTTTTTCTCCCCCCCTGGAATTTAAATATGGCATCTATGTTGGCTGCCTTATTCTTCATCCATGAAGACACTGGCTGCGTCTACACTGGCGCATTCTCACGCAAAAACTCTTTTGCGGAACAGTTCTTCTGCAAAAACTTTTCCAGAAGAGAGCGTCTACACTGGCATGTGCTTTTGCGCAAAAGCATCCATGCCAGTGTAGATGCTCTCTAGCGCAAGAAAGCTCTGATGGCCATTTTAACCATAGGGCTTTCTTGCACAAGAAATTCATGTTACCTGTCTACACTGGGCTTTTCTGGAAGAGCTCTTGCGCAAGAGGGCTTATTCCTGAGCGGGAGCGTCAGAGTTCTGGTACAAAAAGCCCTGATTTTATACATTAGAACGTCAGTTTACTTGTGCAAGAACACACAGCCAGCATCGACAGGCAGCAAGTTTTTGCATAAGAGCAGCCGCTTTTGCACAAGATCACACCAGTGTAGACACAGCCTGGCTCCTGTCCTAGCTCATTTCCTCTGCCTTATCTAGCTGGCTGGCTAATGAGGCCCACAGCTGCTTCCATTAGCCTGTCAGGCCTGGGCTTGCTCTACAATCAGCCTTTTCAACCAGGCTACAGTGGCAGAACTCTGGCTCAGCCAGCAGTCTGTCATACCACACATAGGAACACCTCCACTGACATAGCAAGTGTGAAGGGCCTAATCACTTCTAGTTACATTGAGCAGGACGTGTGGATCAATCCTCCCCATTCCCTCCTATCAATTGTTCTTACTAACCCCAATTAATAGCAAAGAGAGACTTGGTCATTCTAATAATATTTACCAACTGATTACTTATTGTGTAGGATACCTAAAATGCCCAATGCACCTATTTGGGGTACATCCTGTTACTCAGGATGTTGCTGCTAAGTGCGCAGTTAACAGTTTTATGACTCATCTTTACTTTTTGCTTATCAGAAACAAAACTAGCAGAACAAGGCTGCTTGTCCTATGTGGTCTCACCTATCATGCTTAATCGGCATTGTTATGCAAAGCAGTTCCTGACTCCCAGGCCCTGCCTGCGTGTTTTGTCACACCAGACTTGAAACGGGCCAGAAATCCACATTTTGGACAAGCAGACATCACCAGTTATTGCCAAGGTAGGGTAGTCCAAGCTCCCCTACACTTTTCAATAGAAGTACATTTTCTTTGGTGGCCCTGAAAGCTATCAGTTTTCATGTGTGTGGTCCTCAGTAGGCCTCAAGTTTGACATGCCTGACCTAGAGTGCTTAAAGGTAATTTTTCAGATCTGTGTTTAGCCACCTAAATAAATGGCCTATTTGTCTTCCTCTTTCCTAAAATACTCTGCAGCTTTCGGTGATCTTTCTTCTGAAAATCAGGTCCTTTACACACCAGCCATATATTTAAAAATTTACTTTTAGGCATCCACTTTAAAAAAATTCTTTACCTTGTCTGGTAAAGAGGGTGTGACACATTTCTATGCTGAGAAGAAAGACTGAACCTTATTTCCTTATTGGCCCCAGTCCCCTGGCTCTTTTATATTTAAGTATCAACTAAATGAACCCCTAACACTTTTTCACTTGGGCTGTGTCTACATTGGCATGATCTTGCGCAAATACTCTTTTTGGATGCTTTTTTCCTTTGTGTGCCTTGGAGCCAGAACTGCCCCTGGGCATGCAATGGCCTCACATGGCCATGCTGCAATTTTTGCAGTACTTTGTGTCTGCTGCCTTCCTGGTCTTGCAGGACCTGAACCCGGAGCTCATTCTGGGAACCATCTCCGTGGCTGTGGCTGCTCCACTCTGGCAACTGCATCCCACAATGGAGACGCGTTTTTGGAATCTCAACATCAGTTCTGACTCGTGGGACCAGCTGGTCATGGAGCAGTGGGACAACCAGCAGTGGCTCCAAAACTTCCACACATTTTGGAGCTGTGTGCTTGGCTCACTCCCACCTTCCAAAGACGCGACACCCACCTGTGGCCTATCACCCCCCTGGAGAAGCAGATCGCCATCACCATATGGAAGCTCGCTACCCCAGAAAGCTACTGGTCGGTGGGCAACCAGTTTGGTGTGGGGAAGTCATTGGGGCCCTCCTCATGGAAATAAGGCACTCTGGGGCTGCAGTCCCTGCATGCGGGGGAGGCAGTGTTTCATAAAAGGAGTTGAGGGTTGTAGAGGGTGGCCATAAATCTTGGCATCGTGCCACTTGGCCGGAGGATCTTGGAGTGTCTCCTCCTCACCCCACAGCTCCAGGAGGGACTGAATATCCAAGCCTGTCCTGGATGGGGCATGCCACTTGCTCTTCCTGGACACATCCTCAGACCCCTGGGGCTGTTCCTTGAGAGGGCCAGGAAGGTTGCAGGGTGCTTCAGGGGCAGACATGGCTGGCAATGCCTGTGGCAGGAAGAGCCACGTGGTCAGGTTGCTGCTCTCTGTCCGACTTCCGGTCACAAGGCTTGTCCAGGGTGCCTGCAGCTTTAAGAGAGGCCAGGAGACAGGAACTATAGAGTTGTGATTAGCTGGTATGGAGTGGCCACCAGGGCACCTATGTTTTTTCCTGGAGCCCTTTTCTTGGGGTATGTCTAGACTACATGCCTCTGACAACAGAGGCATGTAGATAAGGCTACCCAGCATAGGAAAATGAAGCAGCAATTTAAATAATCACCACTTCATTTAAATTTAAATGGCTGCCGCGCTGAGCCAATCAGCTGTTTGTCGGCTCAGCACCGTAGTCTGGACGCTCCACGGTCGACATCAAAGACATTTGTCGACCTCCAAGGTAAAAGGTTTACCTACCTATTGCACAAAAACTCCTCTGCTCTTTCGATTTACTGTCAAAAGAACATGCTTGCAGTGTGGACATTTTGTGAGTTTTGTCAGAAAAATGGCTGTTTTTCTGACCAAACTCTGCAATGTAGAGTATACCCTACATGTAGAGATTCTGAATAGCCTTAAAAGCAAGTAAGACTCAAAAGGAAATTCAATGTGCCTGTTTAGATTTAGCACAGACAGAAGAATAACTGAGGCTTCATACTAGCAACTGGCATAATGGGATAATCTCTACTACTTAAAAGCAGTGAACAGTTGGTGCTATTGATTGAAATGCTAAACTGAATATTGCTCCTTAAGTCTTTCACATGGGTTGGAGTTGACCTTTCATTACTGGAAGAATGACGTAAAGACTGAAATACATCCCTCCCTCTCCCCCCTCCCCCCAAAAAAAGATAACCTATGCCTTTGGGCAAGCAAGAGAATGAATTAGCGAAGTCTACCTGTAGCAGAGGCAAATAGTGCCAATGGAGAATGGGTACTGGAGTTCCTCTCCTGAAAACAAAGGAATGGATTGATATGAAAGTGAACGAGGGCTCTAAACAAGTCTTCCACAGAACAATGAGCCATAGTCCTGAAAGGGCTGACATAATCTGAGGCCAATGAGAGTGAGATTAATGTGGGACAAAGTGCTTTGAGTGGGAATATATGACTGAATCAGGGCAGCAGAGAACAGATGAATCATAAAATTCTAGAACCAGAAGCAAAATACAGGACTATGTAGCACTTTAACAAGATGGTTTATATAGTCCCGTATTTTGCTTCAGCTACACCAGACTAACACCGCTACATTTCTATCACTAGAACCAGAAGGGATCTCTGAGAGAGCAAGTCCAGTCCCCTGCCCTCATTGAGGACCAAGCACCCCCACATCCCTGACAGGGGTCTGTCTAACCTGCTCTTAAATATCTCCAGTGATGTAGATTCCACAACCTCCCTAGGCAACTTATTCCAGTGTTTAACCACCCTGAAGTTTTTCTTAATGTCCAACCTAAACCTCCCTTGTTGTAATTTTAAGCCCATTGCTTCCTGTCCTATCCTCAGAGGTGGAGAACAATTCCCCCCCCCTCCCCTTCCTTGTGACACCCTTTTAGATACTTGAAATCTACTCTCATCTCCCCTCTCAGGCTTCTGCTTTCCAAACTAAACAAGCCCAGTTCTTTCAGTCTTCCTCCCTAGCTCATGTCCTCCAGCCCTTTCATCCTTCTTGTTGCCCATGCGACCCTCCAGGGGAATAGAGGAAAGTGGAGCGCCTGCCCTAACCGCTTTGGCACACGAGGTGAGGTGTGGCCGGGGAGGCGGCTCCTTTGCCAGGAACAGCGCCGGCTTCCCAACTCCCTTATCCCCGCTCCCCGCGCTGAGCCCGGTACGAATGATTTGTTTGCGGTGAAAGCCCGTTGCGTTGCGTTGCAAGCACAGACCCACACGCCCCCCGCCCGCGGGCTTTCGCTCGCCTCTTAAACTCCCAGCACGTGCTGGCCCTTTAGCAGCTACTTAAAGCCACCTGGGGAAGAACGAGCCCGCGCGGGGCTGCAGAGCATTCGCTGGGAAGGTCTCGCAATAAATAACGCGCTGAGTTGCTCCCCCCCCCCCCGCCTAAGGGGAGCTGGCGGTTAATCTTTCACCCTACTGCAAATTTGCTTTCAGGAGACAGGCAGGGTAACTCCAGCGCGTCCTGTCAGGGACGAAGCGGGAAACGCCCCCCCCCCTCCTCCCCGTCCTGGCCACACCACACGCTTTTCGCGGGCCTGGGGCAGGCGCAGAAAGAGAAGGTCCCTCCCCCCCCCCCCCAGCGAGACAGCCTGCAGCGGTGGGACAGCAGTGGGCTCTGGCTGCTTTCCCTCGGTCGGCTCGCAAGTTGCAGGCAAGCGCTGGGTGACCTGCAGCATGAACCTAACGGCGGCGAACCACCGCATCCCTCTGAGCGATGGGCACAGCATCCCCGTGATAGGACTCGGCACCTACGCGGACCCCAAAATCGTAAGTCTGGCGTCCCTCCCCCGGTGCGTGTGCGCCGCTCGGAGCCGGCGGGCAGCCTTTGTTCTGAGCACAAAGCCGATCCTTTCCTTCCCCACTTGCCTTCCAACGCCGCCCTGCTGGCATCCAGCTGGCGAACCCCTACCCATCCCGAAGGGAAGAACAGAGTGGCCCATCCACAGACACTGGCTGGGCTGCTGTCGCACGCTTTGCTGGGCAGACTGTAAAACCTCCAGCTGGCCGGTGGTGCTGTGGGTTACACCTTCACACCAGGCAGGGCTAACAGTATTAATAGCAAAGTAGAGGCTCTTGATTGCTGACTTCCAAATATTCCCAACTCTGTATTGGACAGCAAGCAGGCAGCGTCCAAACCCTGGCTAAAGCAGCAGCTAACTCTTATCTCCAAAAACTTTAAAACCAAGAAATAGTCTAGCAGCACTTTAAAGACTAACAAAATATGTAGCTGATGAGATGAGCTTTCATGGGTACAACCAGGAAAGCGCATGATATCATCTACATGTGGTGTTAGTTTTTTAAGTGGTGCTAAACTATTCCTTGGTTTAAAAGTTTTTCCAATTACAGACTAGCTTGCCTACCCCTCTGAAGCTTTTCCTATCCCCGTAATCAATGCTTGTTAGAAATTCTGACTAACCCCTAGCACTGAAACAGCATTTCGACATCCTCAGTGTTTTACAAAGACTCTTTACTATCTGGGTTGATACCTAGCTACACCCCATGGTAAGGTATGTTTCATTGTAGAATAGCGATAGAAATGTAGCTGTGTTAGTATGGTGTAGCTGAAACAAAAAATAGGACTATTAGTCTTTAAAGTGCTACATAGTCCTGTTTTTTGTATGTTTCATTGTAACTTGAGATGGCAGGCTGGTTGAGCAGGAATTTGTCTGACTATTGTAGTTCAGTGCCCTATTGTTGTAATACAGTGCAACAGCCCTTTGAGATAGCTAGAGGTGTACTTGAAGAACAGGGTTCCCCCCTATATATGTTTTGTTGACACATTCTGTCACACATACCCCTGACTTCATTAAGATTGTCTGGGCTCATCATCAGGAAAGTTTCTTAAATATATAATTACTGATCATTCTCTTGACAGTGTTAGACTGGCTGTAGCTTAGTCCTAAATTCCTAGAATCTCTGTTGAGGAACAGATACTGCAGAGCAAAGTATGGGCATGTCCAGTGACACTGAGATCATCTGCCATCCCTAAACTCAGTAACCTTCCAGTGCAAGGAATTCGGAGGCTGGGTGCTGGTCAATAGACCTGCTGTGCTGAGCAGAAAAGAAAAACTATATTTTCTGGTAGACCCTTTTACAGTTGGCTCTGACACATTGTTTCAATAACATTCCTTTGAAAGACCCACATTCCTATAGCTTGATCCTGTGACCCCCCAAAAGCTGAATGCCATCAGCCAAAGGGCTCCAAAATATTCTGTGCTCCTTGCTGTGAGGCCCTGGGTGTGTATCCCATAGAACCCTTTGTCACTGTGGCTGCATCTATTCTGCTTCCTCACCTGGCAGCGCAATAGCAGCAAATTGGCTGCTCCCTCGGCTGACTTCTGTATGCTCTCTGTGTCCAGAGGTGAAAGTAAGCAGGTGTGCCCCAGTGTGCTACTCCAGCAAGAGCAGGCTGTGCTCTGGCAAAAGCCAACTGGAGCGCACTGCTCTGCAGGAGAGTGGCAAGTGATTTAAAGGGGTTGGCTGGGAGCGCACTGTAGGGGAGGCACATGCACTCCCAGATGGGCTACTGGAGGGGCTGGCAGCAGTCTCCATCTGGTGCTGGCCTTGCTCCTGCTGTTGGGGGTGTGGAATTGGCCCCTGTTCTGCTGGGCTGCAGCGGCAGCAGCCTGGCCTGGCACCGATCCTGGGGCAGGACCTGTGCTCTGGCTTTGCTTTTGCTGGGATGGCTGGAGCTCAGAATCAGCCCCTGTCCAGCCAAGGTTGCAGTGGCAGGGCTCTGCCCCTGGCCATGGGGTAGGACCCTGTGGTCTGCTTCCTCATCTGCTGCAGGAAGAACAGGCACCAGTCCTATTTGGCTGTGGCAGCCTGGCTCTGGCCCTGTTCCTGTGTGGTGGGAGTTGGAGGGAAGGTGAAATTGGCTGCAGTGGCCTGGTCCTGGCCAAGTAAATTAATTTGTCTCTCCCTCCCCCCCACACACACTCCAACTCCCTGCCCTGAGCCCCTCACATACCGCCCCAACCTCTGACTCCTGCACCCCCACATTCCAAGCCTCTACCCTGAACCTCCCATCCCTGCACTTTTCTTACAGTTACTGTTATAACGTAACTCCCCACTCCCTGAGCCCAACCAACCAGGGGCAGGTTGTGATAGGGTTGCCAGATGGTTGAAACAAAAATACCAAACACTCCCTCCCCCCCCCCAAAAAAGGGAAAAAATTCTGTTGAGGGGGGAGGGGGAGGAGACCAGAGTTGTTGAGCAAAAAAAAAAAAGGACTCTAAGACTTAAGCAGGGATAGGAACAGGGGAGAGAGCACTAAGACCCAGGGGAAGCCATTTTGTGCTGGCAGCCTTGCGGAACCAGGTAAGCCTGGGGCTGGGAGTGTTGGGATCCGGGGGAGGCCGGGTGCTGAGTGTTTGTAGGGTTGCCAGTTGCCTGGCATTTTTGCCTCCTGGTCAGGGAAAAAAATCAGAAAATACATTGTAGGTGTCCAGTATTCTCTGAATTTTTTTACCGGACTATTCGGGTGAATACCGGACACCTGGCAATCCTAGTTCCAGAAAGCCTTTGACAAGGTCCCTCACCAAAGGCTTTTGTGTAAATTAGGTTGTCATGGGGTAAGAGGGAAGATCCTTCGTGGATTGAGAACTGGTTAAAAGGCAGGAGACAAAGGAATAAATGGTAAATTTTCAGAATGGAGAGGGGTAACTAGTGGTGTCCCCCATGGTCAGTCCTAGGACCAATCCTATTCAACGTATTCATAAATGATCTTGAGAAAGGGGTGAACAATGAGGTGGGAAAGTTTGCGGACAATACTAAACTGTTCAAGATAGTCAAGACAAAAGCAGACTATGGAAAAATTCAAAAAGATCTCACCAAACTTAGTGACTGGGCAACAAAATGGCAAATGAAATTTCATATAGATAAGTGTAAAGTACAGGCAGTCCCCGAGTTATGCGGATCCGACTTATGTCGGATCCGCAGTTACAAACAGGGATTTTCTCGCCCCGGAGGACTGGAGCAGCGGGACGCCCAGATGTGCTGCAGTCCCGCCGCCCCCGTCCTCCGGGGCGAGAAAAGCTGCTCCACGTCTCCCTGGTCTGCTGGGGGGGGAGCCTATTTCTCCCTATTGCAAGGGAGAAATCCTCAGTTAGGCTAGAAAGGCCTGTGCACAATATCCAACTTGCAAGTCTGACTACAAAGGCTCCAGATTACCTTAAATTTCTCAGTCCATTAGTTAGACCGCTCCCATTCGTAGCATATGATCTTACTCCACAAGCCTGCATGAGAAAGAAGCAAAATGGAGATGGTTTCCAGGTTAGGGACTTTTAGTTTCTGCCAAGTAAAGGGAAATCCAGTTCTCACAATGAAAGATGACGTTTAGTGTCACATGGAAAAGTAGTTACATAGATAAGTTAGAATGTTCACAGGAAAGGTCTGTTAAGTGTACACAGGCATTTTCCAGGGTCCACTATGAATTAGTGTTCCTTAACGGGCTATTTAACTTAACTTGTCTCTGCAAGTGCTGTCTAAAAATATTGTGGGAGTTGTCACAGGAGCAAGCATGTAATAAACATGTCTAATATTTCATAACTTCAGATACAAAGATGAATATCCTTGCATAGAAACCACATAATCTTTAGTACCAGTTATTTTACATACATGTAGAGCTCTGCAAATCTTCAGGTATCCATTTAGTATCCTCATCCACAGATGTGGGATGTGGATATTTGCGGATACAAATCTTGTATTTGTGCAGGGCTCTAGGTCTATGACTATTCCCCAAAAAAGATTCTGAACAATCATAACACCTACCGGAGACAGTATGTGCTTGCACCATGCCCCACTGGGCTCTCATTATCTGTTATGTAACAAGAGATGGAGTCCATGACGTGACTCTGTTTAGACTAAAATGGCAAGGTTCATTTGTAACTGTTCAGGTCTGACTGTGCCTTTAGTCAGTGAGGGCACACAGGCCGGCACACATTCAAATTAATGGGCTTCAGTGTTCCTTTGCAGTTATTATAAACCTGGTGTGTCTGCGGTGGTTTAAAGCATAACAGGTTTTTAGGTTTCCAAATCTGTGGCTCCTTGAGCTGTTGAAGTTGTAGCAGCAGTAGTCTTATATTCCTGGATAATAGTGACTGTGTCTGAGCTGTCAGATCTGAGGGAACTTTGTTTGAATAAAGCCCGGGCAGATGTGTGGTGCTAAAATGGGAACACATTTTCAGTAAAATTGTCAGATTCCTGGTTTAAGGCCATCAGGTCCACTGACTCTCACAATACCAAATATCCAGCATATTGAAATGCTTAAATGAGCGATCCCACTTCTTTTAGATTCTTCCTGAGCTGCTAAGATGCCAAAGTGCAGCACCCACAAGTCTTCCAATGTTTCCTCCTCTGGTCTGAGCAGGAATCTATCTTGTGGTTCTACAAAATGAAATATCTTTATAGAAGCATATCTCTAACCTCATAGGCTACACTTGAATAGATTTAAGAGCAGAGTGAGTAATGATCATTTCCATGAATAGTTCTGATTGCCAGGGCTGGATTAAGAAAGAGGCCTTACGGGGTGCAGCGCAGGGCCCTCGTCTGAAGCCACTAAAGCCCCTCTTTTCTGGGCCAGATCTTCCTGGCTGGCGGGAGGTGGCTTTGTGTGCTGCTGTTACTCCTCCAGCCCAGGCTGGTACTGTGTTGCTGGAAAGCTCCATCCCTGCTCTGCCCTCTCAGCTCCCATTGGCTGGGAATTGCAGCCAATGGGAGCACCAGGAGGCAGTGCCTGAAGGCATGTATGGGCTGGATGGAGCCACTTCTCCCCACTACCGCCACCACCGGGGGGGGGGGGGGGTTGCAGCCACTGGCTGCAGCTGGAGTCCTTCTGGGTGCACTCCCAGCCAGGCGCTCCCTTTACTTGCCAGCAGAAGCCAGGTGGGGGCAGGGCCACTCCCCCTGCCCAGCTTCTGCTCACAACCAGAAGCTCCCAGCTGGGAGGCAGGGCCGCGATTGGCGCTGGTGCAAATACCGGACTGTCCGGTAGAAAACTGGACACCTGGCAACCCTAGTGCAGGGGAGCCGGCAGCCGCTGGCCAAGATGGGATGAGGCCTCGAGCAGAATGGATAGAGCTGGGACAGCCAGCTGCCAGTGCTGTCTGGACTGTGGCATGGCAGCTGGAGCCTGGGGCCCTCTAGACCAGTGGTCTCCAACTTTAAGCATGAGATCACTTTTTGAATTTAAGTGCAATCCAGGATCTACCTCCAACCCAAACACCCTTGCCCTGCCTCATTCCCACCCCTTCAAGGCCCCATCCCTGCTCACTCCATCCCCCCCCTCCCATCCTCTCTCACTTATCAGGCTGGGGGCAGGGGCTTGGGTTGCAGGAGGGGTTCAGGACTGGGGCTGGGGTTTGGAATGTGGGCTCTAGCTGGGCACTGCTTACCACAGGTGGCTTCTGGATGGTGGTGTCAGGGGGCTAAGGCAGGCTCACTCCTACCCTGACCCTGCACTGCTCTCTTCATCCCTCCCCTCCTCTGTTAAGATGGGGTGGAGGGAGTGGCACCCTGCTTCCTCCTCTTCCCATGCCCTGCACAGCAAACAGGAGGCTCCCAGGGATAAAGGACACCTCCAAGGCAGAGGGCAGGAGCAGCATGGCAGTGCTGAGAGGAGCAGATGAAGTGCTGACACTTGATAGCCTCCCAGCCAAACTTGTCAGAATCACCTGTCAGAGGTTCCAAGATCTACCAGTAGCTCCTGATCTACTGATTGATGAGCACAGCTCTAGAATCGCTGGGCCGGGGTAACTGTCCTCTTTGCCCTGTCCCTGAATTGGTAGGCTTGTGTGCATGTGGTTTTTTTCACACCTCTGAGCCAGAAAGTTACAGTGCTGTAAAGTGGCAATGTAGATTTGGCCAGAGATGGCTAGAAAAGCAGTTAGCTCATTTTATCAGGCATTGGTACCTTAGGCTACATCTAGACTACAAGCCTCTTGTTAAAAAGGCTTTTTTGAAAGATCATCTAGACAGCAACCAGTATTTTCGAAAAAGAGCCACTTTTTTGAAAGAGAGCATCCAGGCAGTCTGGATGCTGTCTTTTGAAAAAGCCCTGTTTTCGTTTAATAACACCTTTTTTCAAAAGCACACTTTCGAAAAAAGGCATTATTCCTCATAAAATGAGGTTTTCCATAGTCGAAAAAACTGCTGCATTCTTTTGATTTAATTTTGAAAACGTGGCAGCAGTCTAGACGCAGGGGAAGTTCTTTTGAAAAAAGGTCACTTTTTTAAAAAAAAATCCTGTAGTCTAGACACTTCCCTAGAGTGCAGGGGGTCTCTCCCCCTCTTCTTGGGCTCTGCGAGGAGTACTTTGGGCAATGGGTTGTGAAGGCAGCACATGTGAACCTTTTTTTCAGCACTTAATTGTGGGATTCCCTCACTCACGCAGGGAAAGAACTTTGGGTTCTTGGAGTCTTCTATTTGGCTGTCTGCCCTTCCAATTAATATGCAGCATAGCTTGTAATTGTGATGATCCCAGGATAGTAGAGACACAAGGTTGATAATATTTATTGGACCAACTTCTGTTGGCAAGAAAGACAAGCTTAGATTAGTCCAATAAAAGAGATTACCTCACCTACCTTGTCTCTCTTCCAGTTAATAGACAGCTTCTGGGTTTGTCAGACTGCCTTGTCCTCATGCTGTCTAGGAAACTGTCCTATGCTATTTCAGCTGCCAGGTAAATGATCCATGGGCATCTGACACTTAGAATTTAAGCAAGCAAGTAAACCTTAAGCACCAGGCATTGTTTGCCCTGTAGTTCTTTCAACCACTGGCTGGTGAGCCATTCTGACTCACATCTGATGCCTGTGGTACCCATGAAAACAATTACCATTCGCTGTTGCTACACATTAGTAAAGCAATGGGTATTTTGCAAGGCACCTGCTAGCACTTTTTCCAGGAAGCTTCAAAGGCAAAGGGCTTCCCCAAAACTTGGCATCATAGGCAGTCTGCAAGTTTTAACAGGGTTTTTCATGGATCTACATGCATGTATGGCCCCTATCACCAAGAAACTTGACTGCCTTATGAGAATTAATAAATGTCTCCACATCATCCCAATGGGAGAAGAGCTGAGTCGTAGAAGGGGTTACCTGACTTGCTCACAGAGGAGCGTGGGACTGAACTAATATCCCCTGTGTTCCAGTTAGCTGTGACCACAGGACTATCCTTGTGTGTAATTGCTTGAGTCTTAAAGGCTGCACACTTTGAACAAACTTCTGAGTTCAGTCTAAGAAACTCTTACTAAGTCAAAACCAATTGTGGGTTTTTTTGGGGGGGAGAGTGGGGAGTTTGACCACTAAACAACCTTTAAATGTGCCTAAGAGAAATAAGATCACAAGTGTCTGGGTTGCAGACTGGGCAGAGTCTAAGGCATGTTTATCAAACAGTTTTGGTTTTTTGCAAGGTTGGGTTAACAGGGCAGCAGCCCCTTGGCTCATAAAGGATATAATCACAATGCTTCAAAGAGTTTGTGTTCTATGGACAGTTGCAGAGATTACAAATTGCAGATTGTGCAGTTTTTGATATGTTCTGGTAAAATAACTGGAGGCAGGCTATGCCAGCTACAATAGTAAGGCTTAGCTTAGAACAGCTTTGGCTAAATGCTAGAACAATCGCCTACCAGGAATTTTAGAAATGCTACCTCTGATTATGTATGCTACACTGCTATTGCAAGGGGAATCAAACCTCACTACAGAGTGTAAACTGATGGTCTGTTTAATTATGGGTTTTTTTCTCTGCTTTCTTCAGAAGCATCTCGTACCAATCTCTGCCAGAAACAGGATACCAGACTAGATGGAATAGCACTCTGACAGTGTGCGGCAATCAGGTCTGCTGACCGGGGGGATAGGTGGGAGTTTCTAGGGGGCAGTTATCCTGGGGCCTGGAGCTCCCAGACACTGCCAGAGCCCTGGGGCCCTTTAAATCGCTGCTGGAGTGCTTCACAATGTGCTCCAGACAGTACTGAGGGGTGCCTGGTGGAGTTGTGGTGTTTTCCTGGCAGTGCTAAGGGCTGCTTAGCTCCAGCTCTGCCTATTACATGGAGATTGAGTAGGTGCCTCCCACCCTCACCTTACCTCAGCCCCGCTGGTAGCAATTACCCCGACTGAATAGTGTATGTTACGTGGCTGCCACCAGTGCTTCTCAGCCATCATTTTTGATCTGTCAGCTTTTTTGCAAGGATAACTTCTCTGGATTTTGCTTCGTCGTTAATGTTTCCTGGGGATAGCAGCCAGACTTTTCTGTATAGTAGCTGGCTATGTTCTGGTGGTTGGTATATTCCAAGAAAGAGCCACGGTCCAAGCTCTTGTCTGTACGAGTAAGCCATTCTAAGAATGTTCCCTTGTGCTATTTGCATCTGTAGTCCACAAAGTTGGTCTTGATTTTCCTGTAACCTCTCAATTACTTAAACAAGTTGCTTTTCTACAGTCAGTTCCCAAGTTTGGACACTTGTTCTCTTGCCACTTTATTCAGAACATAGGCAAGGGAAAGTAGGCTCAGGAAGTTAAGTAGGCTTCCAGAAACTTTAATATGAAAATCTGAACTTGCAAACAGGGCTTTTGCAAGGGACACATTAAGGCTTGGGATGTTCCCATTGTGCTTTGGTATCTGGTGGACTAAGATTCCTAAACAGCAGTTTGAAATCTTAAATTATGGATTGGAACTGGTATATTGAATCCATAGCTTGACTCTCCAGCATGCTGTAGTTAAAATCCAGTTATTTCTCCTATTCTTCCCAGCACCTCAGTCTTCTCCTCATGTCAATTCTTTCTCTAGTTTGAGGTGGGCTGGGCTACCATTGGCCAGGTCAATTGCTCAGGTGGACCAGTGCAGTCTGTTCCTTCCTTTTTTAAGTTGTCTCTGCAATTCATGATCTCTGCCAGTCTGAGAACAAACCACAAGAGTGGCAGACATAGCTGCATTTTAATGAAGTGAGACACGTGTCAGGATGTACTAATTTTTATTTGGTTTCCTAGCATTAGTCCATATTTATTCATCTAGTAATTATAAAGTAATAGAACCCTGTAAAGGCATAGCACATAAGCACTGCGAGTAGTATCCTAATTCTCTCTCCCCTCCCCCCGACATGCATGTGCTCTTACGAAGAAAGCAATGTGGTAAAGTTTGCTACAATTATTTCACTAGCTTAGCAGTTAGAGAACCTTCCCTGCTGCCCTCATATCAGCTGGAAAACTGAAGTGCTAGATTGCAGAATTACCTCTCCATTGCCAGCCAGGAAATTCTTGAGTGGGAGGAAAGGAACAGGGTGAGAATTCTTCCCCTTCTAGCAGTCATAGGGGGCTACAGTGGGACCATAGATTGTCAACTACCAATAACTGGAGGTTGTTATGAAAGATGGAGCCACTTGGTATCAAGGGACAGTGCTCTGGTAAGAATCTTAGAACACTCCCTCAGATCTCCCTCTTCAATCTGTCTCTGGTTAGCAGAATTAACCTTTTGGACACTGAGAGGCTAAAAGGTCAAAGCAGGCCCTGAGAAGGGGGTAGAGATGGGAGATGTTAGAAGTACTCTGTGTAAGGATGAGAGAGAGCAAGAACAAGAACACACTAGAGAGATGGAATGGATGCTAACATGACTGGGAAAAGAGATTGTCTTACAGACAAGGAAGCAGAATAAAAGCAGGAAGCAAAAGGGGTAACAAATAAGAACTGTGGTGAGATAGACTATTGGAATAATATTTAGTGCATAAAAGGCAAGCAGCACTGGGAGTCATCTAACATATTCAATCAGCTTCTCTCATAGGGCTCAAATGTTTGTTACAAAAATGCCTGTGAATTTCAGGTGTGCAACAAATCTAGCCTGTTGGATTCTTAATGCCT
Source organism: Pelodiscus sinensis (assembly GCF_052426305.1). NCBI lineage: Eukaryota > Metazoa > Chordata > Testudines > Trionychidae > Pelodiscus > Pelodiscus sinensis. The sequence continues at coordinate 103,319,510 of NC_143052.1, forward strand.
AATATTTAACACATTTTTGAGACTGAATGTTCTCTGGGCCAGGGAAAAGCTGTTTTAGACCTGGAACTGGAGGATGCACAGCTAAAAGTTCTGAAGAAATGACTACAGGTTCAGCCTCTCTTAACTGGGACTCTCTGGTCTGTCAACATCTGTGGTCTGGCAGCACCATGTCTGTAAGTCCTGGTGGAGGGCTAGTGCCAGGAACTCCATGCCACTTGAGGCAGTGGGGCTTCCCGGCAGTGGGGCTTCCTGGCAGGGCTCCATGAGCCCCACTTTTGGCAGCAGGAGCCCAGAGCAGCAGCAGGAGCCAGGCTCTGTAGCGGGAACCCAGTGTGCAGAGGCAGCAGGGCTACACAGCCAGGCATTGAGAGCCCAGTGCACAAAGGTAATGGGGCTGCCAGGGGCTACCCCAGGAGCCTGGTATGCACACAGGAGGCAGGGCTGCCTGGTGCAGCAGTAAGAGCCCAGTGGGCAGAGGCAGTGGGGCTGCCCGGCAAAGTAGCAGGAGCTGGGAGCGATAGCAGGAGGTGGGAGCGATAGCAGGAGCCCAGTGTGCAGAGGTGGTGGGGCTGCCCGGTAGAGCAGCGGGGCTGACAGGGCTGCAGGGCCAGCAAGAGGAGCAAGCCAGCTGGGAGGACAGCATTGGGCTAGAGCTGGAAAGGGCTGGTAGCAGGGGGGCCAGAAATTGGGTCCGGTCCGAAGGGTGCCGGACCAAGGAGGTCCAACCAGTAGCATCTCAGCTGCTTCAATTTGGAATGTGCAAACTCAGTGATATTTGTCCTATGGGGCAGGAGGGATGGAAAGCAGCAAATATTGTACAGATGTAAGTGCTGGGAAATTAGGTGAGAAATCCCTCAATGAACCTAATAATCAGGAGGTAATAGGTGGAGTATTGATCAAATGGCTAAACCCAGATTAAATGTGGTGAGTTGTTACTTTTTTGCCATTTCATAAAGGCTTGTATTACATTTAAATATGGGGCCAGCTAGTTATGGGGATGGGAAACAGGATAGGTGGAAGAAACCCACTGCCTCCCCTCTTCTTGACCTATGACTACAAGGGTGTTAACAGGCCACTTCATTGTGAATGCTCTCTTAGAAGATACACTAAATAGTTTAGCATAAGTACAGGTGTGACCTTATTTATTTCCGCTCTCCCTTCTTCTTCCAAGGGTCCCCCCCTTTTATTCCACTCAAGATCATCTCATCTGAAGAAGTGGGTTTTGCCCACAAAAGCTCATGATACTATATATTTTTTGATAGTCTCTAAGGTGCTACAGGACTATTTGTTGGCTGTGTCTAGACTGGCAAGTTTTTCCGGAAAATTAGCCGCTTTTCTGGAAAAACTTGCCAGCTGTCTACACTGGCCGCTTGAATTTCCGCAAAAGCACTGACTTCCTACTGTAAGAAATCAGTGCTTCTTGCAGAAATACTATTCTGCTCCTGTTCAGGCAAAACTCCCTTTTGCGCAAAAGCTTTGCGCAAAAGTGCCTGTATAGACAGCTCAGATTTGTTTTCCGCAAAAAGCCCCGATCGTGAAAATGGCGATTGGGGCTTTTTTGCGGAAAAGCACGTCTAGATTGGCACGGACACTTTTCTGCAAAAGCACTTTTTGCAGAAAAGCTTCCGTGCCAATCTAGATGCTCTTTTCCAAAAACGCTTTTAATGGAAAACTTTTCCATTAAAAGCATTTCCGGAAAATCATGCCAATCTAGACGCAGCCGTTGTGTTTAAAGTTACCAACTCAGCTACCCCTCAGTCTTATTTAGCTGAGACAGTCCAATGTTCCCTCTAATTTTTCCCATGAATATGCAGAATAAATTTTATGTGCATCAATACAGAGGTGATGTGTGTCAGATGTGGCCAAGGGGTTTAGAGTGTGGGAGGAGAATCAGGGCTGGGGTACAGGATTGGGGAAAGAGCTCTAGGGTGCAAGCTCTTGGGTGGGGCTGGAGAATAGGGGTTAGGGATACAGGCTGCCCCAGAGATATGCCAGGGAGAGAGGACTCCACCAATCCCCCTTTCCCTGACCAAACGACTCCTTTTCCCCCAGCCACAGCACTGAGCACCTGCGTGGCCCTTGATAGGCTGCTGTGCGACTACTCAGTTTAGAGGGATTTGAGTACACTGGGAGTACCCTTCTTAGGCCTGAAGAGAAGCCTTGTGTGGCTCAAAACCTCTCACCAGCAGCAGTTGGTCCAATACAAAATTCTCTTCCACCTTGTTAGTGTAGGAAACTCTCCATTTTAATGCTTCTCGCACCTTCATTTAATATATTTAACTATGGCAGCTTGGCCACCATACTGGATGGAATATTGGTTCATTGGCAAGGTCAGCTCCACACCTGGGCCCCAGGCCCCTGTTCAACCCAGTCTCACAGATAGTTTAGGTACTGTAGCAGAGGCCCCTCTTGCCCTTGCTGGGTTTAGATTTCTGTCCCTTGGCTAGAAGGACTTTGGGGTAGGTGCTCCCTGGCCTGTCTGGGCTGGGGAAGCAGTCCTCCCCAGCCACCAACTGAGACTCTCAGGCTACTTGGGGAAGGGAGCCCAAACACTCCCTTACCTTCCCCGCTGTCTCTAAGAATACTGACTTATTTTTATCAGCTTCTCTGATTCTCTCTTTATCTGCTGTATTTTCTCTCCACCTCACTCCATCTGCTCTTGCAGTCTCTTTTCCACAGGAGGGAGAGCTTTTTTAAAGGCCTGTGGCATCCTGAATGGAAATCAGCTGGTCCTAATTGATTTATAGGTGCCTGGTCTCACTCTGCCCTGTGATAACTGTCAGCCACTCCTGGCTGCCCTGAAGTAACCCTCTTCTAATTAATGAGGGCCATTCTCTCACATCTAGCCCTCTAACCCGCTCCATCACCCTGCTGCCAGGCTGGTTTGGCACCCTCGGGACCTGACTGCCCAAGATGAGAGATTTTGCCAGACCCGGGGAGATCATTTTTGGACCTCTGCCACCAGCCCCCCTGGCCTGGCGGCTGGCTTCCCAGCTGGCTTCTCACCTCCTGCTGGCACCACTGGGCTGCTGGCCTGCTGGGCACCATTGCTGCTGGGGCTCTAGACAGCTGTTCACACTGTACACTGGGGTTTCCTGAGCAGCTCATTCAAAGCTGTTAATGTGGCTATCGAGAGGGGGAAATTGCCTTTTTAGTGCATTAACCACTAGTGCTTTGAATGAGACCCTTATTCAAGCCAAAGTTGATAGTATTGAATTTCAAACAAATTCCAGTTCAGCTGTCTTCCTTTGTAATTGAGGTTTGAAATTCTTTTGTAGAGGGATGGCTACTTTCAAGTCCATTACTGAGGGTATGTCTAGACTACATGCCTCTGCCGACAGAGGCATGTAAATTAGACATACCGATATAGTCAATGAAGCTGAGATTTAAATATCCCCCACTTCATTAGAATAAAAATAGCCACTGTGTTGTGCCGGCTCAGCTGTTTGTTGGCACGAAGCGGCAGTCGAGACAGGGATCAGTCGGCAAGGAAAGCCTTTGCTGACCGATCCTGTAAACCTTGTGCAACGAGGCATAAGGGATCGGTCGGCAAAGGCTTTCCTTGCTGACTGATCACCGTCTTGACTGCCACTTTGTGCCGACAAAGAGCTGAGCTGGCACAACACAGTGGCCATTTTTATTCTAATGAAGCAGGGGATATGAATATCCCTTCTTCATTGACTGTATCAGTATGTCTAATTTACATGCCTCTGTTGGCAGAGGCATCTAGTCTAGACATAACCTGAATGTCCGGGGAGGCTATAGTGTTTCCCTACAGGTTTCTGTGTGTTACCATTTCTGGTGTCTGATTTGTGTCCATTTATCCTTTGTCACAGAGACTGTCTGGTTTGGCCAATATACATGGCAGAGGGGCATTGTTGGTGCTGGATGGCATATATTAGGTTAGTGGATGAGCCCCGATGGTGTGGCTTAGGTGATTAGGTCTGTAATGGTGTTGCTTGTGTGGATATTTGGACACATACATTCATCTGTTAGGGTAAGTCTACACTTGCTCCCTAGTTCAAACTAGGGATGCAAATGGAGGCGACCGAAATTGCTAAAGAAGCAGGGATTTAAAAAAAAGTATTTTGAGGAATAATGTTAGTTCGAATCAAACCCTTTGGTTTGAACTAATGCGGCCCGGAGCACACTTCCTTGTTCGAATTAGCTGGCGATTGGAATAGTGCGGGGGTGAGATTATGCTAATGGAAATGCGGGATATTTAAATCCCTGCTTCATTAGCAATTTCGGTTGCCTACATTTGCATCCCTAGTTCGAACTGGGGAGCAAGTGTAGATATACCCTCAGATACTAACAGACTTATTAGGGCATAATAAATCCGTTAGGATCTGAGGTGCCACAAGCCTCCACATTGGTTTTCCAGATACAGATGAGCACGGATGTCCTCTGAGACTTTTCATTATAGATGTGGTGATTGTGGTTGTACTTCTGCTTTCTACACTGTACTCTCCCCCGAAGTGAACTTTATTCTTGGTTTGGCTGATGCCTTCACATTGAACTCCAAGCTGGTACATGGCAAAGAACTGAGTTGCTAAGAAACACACCCAAATTTACTGACTTTTTTTTTTTTTAAAAAGGATGAGTCATCATGGCTGCTGACGGGGCAAGATGAGGCCCAAAGTACTGCAAAGAGTTAGCACATTCTTCATTTGGACACATCAATCCCATACAGCCTCTCCTTCTGTTTTAATTTCTAGACTGCAGCAGTCAGGGCCTTAAAAAAAAAAAAAATCAGTGATTGGAGGCCAGGTGCCCATCAATATACATACAGGCAGTCCCCGGGTTACGTACAAGATAGGGACTGTAGGTTTGTTTTTAAGTTGAATCTGTATGTAAGTCGGAACTGGCGTCCAGATTCAGCCGCTGCTGAAACTGACCGCCAGTTCTGACTTACATACAGATTCAACTTAAGAACCCCAAGTCAGCTGCTGCTGAAACTGATCAGCGCTGATTCCAGGAAGCCCGGGGTAGAGCAACTCTGCCTCGGGCTTCCTGTAGTCAGCGCTGGTCAGTTTCAGCAGCGGCTGACTTGGGGACGTCGGGGGCAGAGCAGCTGGGGTGCTGCTGGGTTGCTCCAGTAGCACCGCTCCTCGGCGCTACTGGACCAACCCAGCAGCACCCCAGCTGCTCTGCCCCAGGAGTCCTGATTCAGCCGCTGCTGAAACTGACCAGCAGCGGCTGAATCAGGACACCTGGGACAGAGCAGCTGGGGTGCTGCCGGGTTGGTCCAGTAGTGCCCAGAGCGGCGCTGCGGGACCAACCGGCAGCGCCCCAGCTGCTCTGCCCCAGGGTTCACAAGAAAAGCCTGGTCTGCTGGGGGGGGGGGGCACACTAGCTGCGCCCCCCCCAGCAGACCAGGGACACAGGGAGCAAAGCGGCAGCGGGGGGTGCCTCGCCTCTGCTGCGGGTTTGCTCGCGGTGCCCCTTGTCTGCTGGGGACCGTCTCCAGCAGACCAGGAGCACCGCGAGCAAACCCGCCGGGGCTGCGGCTTTGCTCCCGATGCCCCTGGTCTGCTGGAGATGGTCCCCAGCAGACCAGGGGCACCGGGAGCAGCTTTTCTCGCCCCGGAGGTCGAGGTGGCGGACCGCTGCCTGTGAGCTCCGGGGCGAGAGAGCCCCGTTCGTATGTGCGGATCCGACATAAATCGGATCCGCGTAAGTCGGGGTCTGCCTGTATTCATGAGCAGATTGTGAAGCCCCTTCTTACCTGTGATGTGCTACTCCATTCTACTCTCACCCCAGTGTAAAATATCGCGACTCCAATGAGGTTTGAGTTTAGTGAAATTGAGGAGGATCAAGGCAATGTCCAAATTCCTCCTCCCCGACTCAGTAAGTAGTCCCTGATTGTTGGCTGGGCAGATAGTCTTAAAGCTGTTTCAACCCAAAACTTTCCCATGGGGGGTTTGACAAATGACTATTTATGGGGAAGTTGTGATTTGACAGCTAACTTCTCAGTGAGGTCATCTTGATCTAAAATGTTTAGCTTTCTTTTTGAAAAACTTTTATTTATTTGCTATGGAGAGTATTTTTAAAAAGTCCAAGGGCTTTTCCACCTTCTTCTCCTCTATTTCCTGCTCTAACTCTTCAAAATGTATCCAGATTTGAAAAAGTAGTAGCAAAAGGAAAACACTAAATTTTTGTCACAGTAGCTTTTTGACTCTTGAAAAGTTCGAGTGTGGAGGAAGTGTATACGGAGAACCTTAGTATAATTCTATTACATTTGGTGATAGAAAGGGAAAAGGAGAACTTAGAAATTAATTTAGATTTACAGGGATACTTGTCAATGTCTAGACTGCAGTGCTTTTCTGGGATACCAGAGGTATCCCAGAAAAGCAATGTTGCATCCAAGAAATGCGTCCACTTTTCTGAAATTTTTTTGGAGAAGCGGATGCATTCTTTCGCCATCCCTGTAAACCTTGTTGTACAAGGAAGAAGGGATGGCTTGAAACATCAGGTTTTTCTGAAATTTGGCACCGTGTAGACGTGCCAATTTTTGGAAAAGCCTCTTTCAAAAGAAAAACAGAAAAAGAAATGTAAATTGTGGTTTGCAGTTTGCATATCTTTTTCCGACTTTTCTTTGTAGTCTAGACGTAGCCTTTTTTATTAAGACAGCAGAGCAATTCAGTCTTTGCTCTTTCCCAGGAGCCTAGTATATGAACTGACTTGATGCGTGGCAGTTTACAGGTAAAATGTTGTTGACTGGTCCTTCCCACTCACTTAGGTTTAGCACCATGCCACTGCTGTTTGTATGAGCACGAACAAAATCCTAACCATGTTGCCCTTTCTCCTATCTCATTAGACTCCCAAAGGTACCTGTGCAGAATCGGTGAAGATTGCCATTGATACTGGTTATCGCCATATTGATGGGGCCTTTGTGTATTACAACGAGCATGAAGTGGGGCAAGCCATCTGGGAGAAGATTGCAGAAGGAAAAATAAAACGAGAAGAAATCTTCTATTGTGGCAAAGTGAGAAGTTACATCAGACTACTTAACCTTAACCCGGTGATTTATTTTGTGGGTGTTCTGTTGGTCTGAACATGCAGTACGTTTCCTTAATTTCAAGTTAAATCATCCAAACATTTCAGTACTCTTTCAAACCCAATCTCCTGTGGTTTTGTCCATCGTTAGCCTCTTGCAGCTTATACAGTAACTCTTTCATTGCATTGCATATGTATGTTTTCCATTGCAGGCCTTTTCAAACACCACTGCTTGAATGAATTGTTTTAAAGAGACTTACTGTATTTATAGGGAAGGGAGGAAACAGGGAAGGACACGAGGAAAATCTAGTAACTACATAGGGTCTTCCAAAAAGAAAAATGCTACCTATAATTTTAGGTCTAACTTTAATAGTCTTTTTATTCAGCTGGATTTCCAAGAACCGCTTAATATAAAAGTCAGCTCTTGTTTAACTGTTCAGCATAGTTCATGATGATGCATATTACAAAATGTCTCCTAATATATTTTGGGTTCTTACCTTGTGTTCAGTTTGCATTCTATTATGTGCAAGCAAAGGATGTTTTCCTGGTGTTTTGTGTGTTTTCTGATATTGACAGGTGCATGCTTCTATTCACTTGTAATCAATTTGCACAGACTTTTAAGGAGCATCTGCTAAGTTAGGTGAGTCTGTTGCAAGATAAAACACATCACCATTGCCTCTTTGGGTCACTGTTTCCTGAAAACGACTTTGCCCGATCTCAACCACATAGGAACTGCAGGTTTTCCATTAAACATTGCAATCTAAAAATGGCCAGCTGCATATTAAGAAAAAAGTTCCAGAATCAAGACTCTCTATCCCACATGCCCTGCTGCCTGTGATAAAAAAAATTCCGTTTAATTTAGAACTGAGAAACAACTTGAGTTTCCTCCAGAAGCAGATTTAAGACTGTGTGATGCACAAAGCATGGATATTCTGCTCAACAAGCTGTCCGTATTAAGACAGGTGGCTACACTGGCAGGTGGTAGCTGAAATGTTGGTGTGGTCTTCCACAATACCTAAATCTGCTCTATTTAGGACTAACCCAGATGGGAGGAGACAGGCCTTGAATACTGTCTAGAAATTTCAGAAAGGTCTGTCTTCAGGCTAACCAGATGATGGGTATCTTGGGTCACCACTGACAAATGGGAATCCAAGAACAGTGATGTTCTTAAAATCATTGACATCTGGGAATAATCCCACAATGGAGGAAGCAGGCATAATTAGGGACTGGTAAATCATATGGGTGGTTTTAGAAAATTCATGACCGTATAAATGGCCAAGTATTGGATTTCACAATTTGCACAGAATGAATATAGCTAGCAAACTTTAGTCAATTTCATTTACTCCTACAGATGAGTTTTTTGTTTAAGACCTATCAACAATATTCTGTTTTCCGGCTAGGTGTCTTCCATACACATGTGCACAACAGTTCATTCCTCTGTGCACAGCATAGTACGCTGAAGCAATATTTAAAAGATCTTTGTGTAGGGGCATTTCATGACTGCTGTGCCCACTATGAAATTGTGATTTACATAATACCATGATTCAGTTTTTCACTCTGTCAGCTTCCAAGCTTAAACACACTTTCCTAGATCACACAATGACTCAGAGGGACAGGCCACATCAGAAAACCAAAGATTCTTCACAAACCTATCTACTTCCTTCTTCATAATAGCTTCTGATCACATGCTGCAGCCTCAGCATGAAAAAACTGGTCACAGACATTGGAAAACTTGAACAAAACATTAGTATATACCAAACTTGATGAATCTGTGGAGATCATTTTATGTTTCCTGAGTAACTTGCTCAGGTTACGTCTAGACTGCATCCCTCTGTCGACAGAGATGTAGATTAGGCAAGTTGAAATTGCTAATGAAGCAGGGATTTAAATATTCCCCACTTCATTAGTATAAACATGGCTGCTGCTTTTTCAAAATGGAGTTTTTTGGGGAAAAAATGGCACTCTAGATGTGTATCTGTTGAAAATAAACCCTCTTTCAACAGATCCTGTAAACCTAATTTTTTGAGGAATACAGGATCTGTCAAAAAAAGGTTTATTTTCTACAGATCTGGGTCTAGACTGCCGTTTTCTAAAAAGCCTCAGTTTTGAAAAAAGTGGCGGCCATGTTTATGCTAATGAAGTGTGGGATATTTAAATCCCTGCTTCATTTGCAATTTCGATGTGCCTAATCTCTGACAGAGAGGTGTAGTCTAGAAACACCGTCAGTGGCCTCTACTTGAAGCCACACATCTCTGCAATTTTGTATTCATGTTCTGAAGACTGCACATAGACAAGTACACTGAACGTTTTTTGGTAGATCCTCTTGCTTGGGGGTGGAGGGGAAGCCCTCCAGTGGGAATAAGCAAATTTCAGAAGGTTCAGAATCTTTCTGTGGCTTAAATACGTGGTGGTGGTGTTTTTAAGTACTCACCATATGAGACCTCTCTAAAACATCTTTCAAGTTCTTGGTTAATCCTTTCCAATCATGGAGCCCTTGCCAAACATCCAGCCAAATGTAGAAAGTTGTCTCAATTTAAGTATGTGTGAGTTTTAAAGATCTACTACTTCAGGACAGTTAGATTTCTAGATAAAGGTCAGTTCTCTAAGCTGTTTCATCCTACCAGGAAAAACAGAGCTTTCCCTTTGTGCACACAAGTAATTAAATAATGCGCTGACTTTCATCCTGTGCTAACCCAACATAGTGCTATGTAAAGGAGAGAAAAGGTGGATAAATCAAGTAACTGAATTTCTACAATCTCACTAGAACCAAGAATCTCATGGGTTTTGTTCCTCTCCCCTAGTTGTGGAATACATGTCACCCACCGGAGCTGGTGCGTCCAACTTTGGAGAAGACACTCAAGATTCTGCAGATGGATTATGTTGATCTCTATATTATTGAACTGCCAATGGCTTTCAAGGTAAAGAAAAAAGTAGCCCTAATGCTTATTACAGTATCTGCCTGTGCGAACAAAGTCCTCTGACTCTGGAAATTCTTCAAATGTACAGACCACTGTTCGTTTAAACAAGTGGTTCTTTCGTGGCAGGCTAATGCTTGGCATTCTTTGCATTGCATATTGGTCTTCATAGAAGAAGATAAAGCACAATGACATCAACTTCACTGCATGGAGAATCCTGGCCCAGTAGAACAAGCACAACTGCCAACCAGAATAAAATGGGTCTTCACTACTGGTGCTAGGAGAGGCTCCTTTAGCTGTGGTGTCAGAGGGGATATAGATGGCTTCATAAGCTGTTAAACTTCTGCAGGTCTACTTCAGTGATGGGCAACCTAGGCTAGTGAGTGGGCTGCTTAAGAGGCCATCCTTCATCTCAAGTGGGCCATAAGATGGTCGTAACTAAGATGGTCTCCTAGGACAGGGTAGTTTTGCTAATTGCACTTGACTACCATCGCAGCACTTTGAATGAAGAGGGAGCACATGGAAGGCTATTCTAGAACCAAACTCCGCTGGTTAGAAACCTTTTAATTTCCAATTTAAGTTCACTTATGGCTAGATGGGAAGATTAGCAGGAGTTAAATGACTCACAAGGCAAGTCTGAGTTAGTGGTAGAATTAGGGAATAAAACCACTCTCATTCCCAGCCTTTATTTCAACCACTTGACATCTCCATAGTATTTAAAGGCATTGTGGCAAACCATTTTCATAAAATCTTGCATATCTGCTCATTCGTACAGTCAACTAGACAGACTGCTTTGGGAGGACATACTTAACATCTAAACGTGGCTTCCCTGAGGCAGGAATTTAAACAGTCATGCCTTCGTTCCCTTATTCTAGGGATCACTGACATTTGGGGAACCTGTATCATCTCTTTCCAAGTGTTGCCAACTCTTGCAGTTTTATTACCAGTCTTACGCAATTTGGCACTTTTTCTTGAAGTTCCCAGTCTCTTCATGTTAATTAAACTATTGTGCGGGGTGGGGGTGGTATAGGGGTTTACATAAGGAAGTTACTAGCCCTCATGGCTTAAGAGAAGGTTGAAAACCAATGCAAGAACTCCCCAGAAGGCATGTATAAAAAACCAAAACGGAACTAAGCCATTCATCTTGTTTTGAGGGGGAGGCTGGCTCACTTTTAAATGCTCTGATTGGGCAATACTGCTTCCACTTAGAAAGCAATCTACCTGAAACTTTTGCTTCCTGAGAACTCTCAGAGCTCATGCCTGTCTTTGATGGGTGCATTCAAATACCAGTAGAAACCAACACATGGAACTCACTCAGTTAATTAGAGGCTCTGTGTTTCCCTCTCTCCTATGGAAATGGCATCCTGTTCCTTACACATAGTAATTGATCTCAGATGTTGAGAATTATATAAATAAAGCTCTAGTATGGAATCCTTTTAGGTGCATTTTAGAAAATATAGTTCCCACAATCTGGAATTTCCGTTTTCCTTTTACTTATGCTGCTTTCTTCCCATAGTTCATTTTCCCATATGGTGAAGGTCAATGTCCCACAAAATAAAGATATTGACAGCTGCTTTTAAATAAATCTACAGCTGATTCCCTGAGGCCTGCCTCAGTGCACTCTCATTTGCTATTACAATTGCAGTCCTGGAGCTCTGCTCATGCGCCCCTTTGAGGGGGAGGGGGATCCCTTTCTAATATAACATGCAGTGAAGTTGAAGTATGGAGCAATGTCCGGACCCAATCTGAGAAGCATCTCTTGGAACTGAAACAGTTGTTTCTGCAACACCCCCACCCCCCGCCCACAAGGTGGGATTAGTTGACCTAGCTTTCCAGCTCTCCCACCTGCCCCGGCTGTTGTTGGGCCTTTAAATTTGTGAATTAACGGTACTCTGCCAATTGGCACACCAATTTGTGTATTTTGTATAGTAACATTTGTGCCAGCACGTTTGCCTCAAAGTGATATCAGGTTACCAGCAAAACAAAAACCTCTCATTTTGCCCCAGACGAAGGCTTGCTCTCTGAAGGAGATTTCCTTTATTGTAACCAAAACAATTAGCCTCTCATTAATATGTGAAAATAGTGAAGTGTGAAAGAAAATCCACAATCCTGCCTTTTGTGAAATTGTAAACTCCTTTTTTGTCTGGCTTTTGCAGTTCCAAATTATTTTTCAAATAGCCCTTTGAGAGGACATTTGTTCTGACAAATTTACTCTGGAACAGTTCTGAATATAACCAGAAAGTCTTGTAGTATCTCACCATAGCATCTGACTGCATCCCAAAAGAAAATAGACACCCATTGACTTATTTTGATGAACTTTTTGCCTTTTTCCCTGGATGCCTTAGGCAACGTCTAGACTACAAGCCTCTTTCGAAAGAGAGCATCTAGACTGCAACCACTTCTTTCGAGAAAGCAGATCACTTTTTCGGAAGAGAGCACCCAGGCAGTCTGGATGCTCTCTTTCTAAGAAGCCATGTTTGCATTCAAGAACACCTTTTTTCGAAAGAGCACTTTTGAAAAAAGGTGCTCTTCCTCATAAAATGAGGCTTACCGCAATAAAAAACAACAACGCCGTATTCTTTCGATTTACTTTCAAAAGAATGCAGCGGCAGTCTAGACGCAGGGGAAGATTTTTCAAAAAAGGCTACTTTTTTTTTTTTTTAAAACCCTGTAGTCTAGACACATCCTAAGTGGCTAGAAGTGAAATAACCATTTCTCTCTTCCTTTGTTTTTGATTGCCAAGTCAGAGTGGGCTTGACACTTTGTTCTGAAGGCAGTGAGATCTACAGTCCCCCTTTCTTTTGACTGAGTGTATGGGGGGTGGGGAAGTCTATTTAAAATGACCAGTTGTAGGTGGTGAACAAGCATTTATTGTAGGAGGGGGAAAAAGGGGGACCCTCAGAATAAGAAGGGAGAGGGAGGGGAAAAAATTACCTGTCAGTCCCAGTGCTTATGAGGCTACCTAAGTGAGCTGGAAGTATCCCATACTAGCAGTGGGAAGTAGTCTCTAAAATCTAGTAACCAACATCGCTTAATTCTCTAAATTTGTTTGCCTCTTCCCATAAGCCTTGCCTCTATCTTGTCTGATTTCTAATCAGCCTGATCTTTTATCCAAGCACTTTATCTGGCATGTGGGTAGCTGTGAGATGGTCCTATCTGGATCAGTGATTAAAACGAATTTAGAAATGGGTACCATCTGCCTATTATGGGCTTTTTAGATGCTGGCATCTCAATTTCCCACAGCAGTTTCATTTAGATGATATGAAGGATGGGGGAATTAAACGCTGTGGAAATTCACAGGAGGACTCTCTCTGGATCGTGTGTTTTTTGAACCTATCCCTCTGCTGTCTAAAATATGAATAGTCAGAGTAAAGGAATTTGGAGGTAGTGGCCTTAGCTAAACATTCCCTTTCTATTTAATGAGAGTTGGCTCTAAAGCCGTCCTCTTGAATCCAAACCAGCCCATGAACTCTGGGTTGACTAGAAATCCATACCGGCGTTGCAATGACCCTTACCTCTTTTATAATGATCCATATAGAACACACTGAAATTTGAAGTAGTATGTTACAGAATCTTGAAATGTTTGGGCTAGGATCCCATTTTCATAAAAAACTCCAAACTCCTCTCTACTCTTCTCTCACTTTTTCATGCAATTTGAGAGGGAGGAAACAACCTAACTGCTGTCTTACTTTTTCCTGCCCACGCAAAGTTCTTCCAAGAAAGCATAGTGGTAATAATAACAGGCCAGTCTCCTGAGATTTGCTTTAAGGAATATTCTCATTTTTTGGTGTGTGAAACATAGACTTAATTCCACCTCATACTCTCCTCTCTGACACATGAGAGTGTCTGGTTGTAGGGTTCATTTTCATCTTTAAATGCTTTGTAGCTGCATATGTTGAATGTGGAGGTGCCAGACATCAAGCACATGAGTCACAGCTGCATGTTCCTGAGGAATTGCGCACTTTTTTTTAAACTGTGGCTGTCTGAAGTCAGATCACATGCCGCAAAAGGCATTTATGAAAATCAAGTAAAATTAATATCAGATTATTGATTGGCATTTTAAAATGTGTTGCCTGTAGTAGCAACAAATTGACCAGCACATAAGGAAAAGTGGTGTATTTATGGATCAGGCCTAAGAATACTTGCAACCATTCTTAAAGCTCTCTCTAAGGTATCAAGGGAGATGGGGAAAACATGAGGCATGATCCTGAGAGATCCTTGGTACATCTTGGCAGGTGTCACATACATACAACTCTCAATCATATCCCTGGCAGTTGGTCACTTGATAGCAGGGGTGGGCAAAGAGAGCCTCCATGGGCCAAATCTGGCCCGCCAAAGCAGGTTGATCTGGTCCATGGCTGCCCTGTCACTCTCCTGCCCCCAGGCCAATCAAGACCTGGGGCCGGGGGATCACACACAGTCTCCTCCCCCCTGCCAGAGGTGTGCGGTGCCTAGAGTGAACCATCAGCTGTTCAGAACAGCTGGTTCTCTCTCTAGGCAGTGGAGGCAAAGACTTCATGCTCTTCCCCTGCCCACAGACCAATCAGTCTGTGGGTGGGGGAGCACAGATGTGTCCAGGCCCCACCCCTTATACCAGAGACTCCACCCCTTCCAGGGTGGCCAAGAACCCCCTTCTAAAATTATTGCCCACCCCTGCTTGAGAGTGTAACTTTCATTGTTCTTCAGTGTTCCTAAATAGTAAATTGCACAAGCAAGCAGCCTTTGAGGGGAATTTGACTCTTGCAGTAGTCTAGCCAGGGGGAAATGTTTGGCTGCCATGACAGAATATCTGGGAAATTAGGGGATTAATCTCTTGAATGCCATATCCAGGGGCGGATATAGGGCAGGGCGAACGGGGCATGCGCTGCGGAATTATGCTGCCCAGGGCCCCGCAAAATGGTCATCTGCCCCTGGCCATATCCTTTGCAACCTTGAGGCATAACTCAAAATGGGACTTTTTAGTGCATAGGCATACAGAGAGTATATTTCAGGAAGACCATTAAGGACTATAGCATTAAAGTGCTGGTAGGTGAAGGGAAGATGTGGCAAACCCAACATGAATAACCTTTTGAACTTTCAGGAGGTAGCTGAGTTAGTCTGAACAGGATAAACTTTAACAACAAATGGTCTTGTAGCACTTCATAGACTAACAAAACATGTAGATGGTATCATGAGCTTTCATGGGCGCAGCCCACTTCTTCAGATGACTGGAGAGAAGTGGGCTGTGCCCACGAAAGCTCACGATACCATCTATACGTTTTGTTAGTCTATAAAGTGCTACAAGACCATTTGTTGTGTTTTACCTTTTGAACTTTGTATGTTCAGAAAGACCCTAATATTTTGTCCACTGCTAAATGGTGTGTGTGTGTGTGTGTGTGTGTGTGTGTGTGTGTGTAAAGCCTCTGTTCTGAGTAGTGAAAGCCAAAAACTATGACTTTGTTCTTTCAGCCTGGAGATGCAATCTACCCTAGAGATGAAAATGGAAAATTCCTCTACCATGAGACAAATTTATGTGCCACTTGGGAGGTATGTAGTTGTCACATACCTATGCACTCTGAGGAACCTCAACAAGGCATAGCAGGGAAACTTGTGCATCCACTGACCATGCTACTGATTCCACGGATAAGCATGACTTCCGTGTGCTAGAGTGTCTCATTCCACTAGCATTAAACTGACACTCTGGGTACATCTATGCAGTCAATGAAGGTGTGACTAGAACAGACAGGTGTTCCCGTGCAAGCTTTAATCTAGCTCAGTAGGCAATAGAAGTGAAGATATGTCATCTTGGGCTAGCAGCCTAGTACAAGCCTATTGAGGACTGTGGGTGGCTGTCTTGAGTTAACTCATGCCAACATATTTAAAAGGCTGTTACAAGGAGGGAGAAAAATTGTTCCCCTTAACCTCTGAGGATAGGACAAGAAGCAATGGGCTTAAATTGCAGCAAAGGAGGTTTAGGTTGGACATTAGGAAAAACTTCCTAACTGTCAGGGTGGTTAAACACTGGAATCAATTGCCCAGGGTGGCTGTGGAATTCCCATCTCTGGAGATATTTAAGAGCAGGTTAGATAGACATCTATCAGGGATGGGCTAGATGAGAATGGGCAAAATAATGTTGGGCCACAGCCCAGTGAGAGCCTTAGGCAGGCTCCCTGACTTCTGTGTCCCACATGCCACTCAAAGCAGCTGACTACCAGAGCCATGTGTTCTCTGTGTGCTGTTCACGGGGGGAGAGGGAGCCTCCGCATGCTGCCTCGACCACCAGCACAATCTCATAGCTTCCATTGGCTGGAAACCAATAGGAGCCCACACCACCAGCCCTTGACACCTTTCTTCCCACCCTTCCCCCCACACACACCCTCCGAAGCCCAGAGAAGGTCTGGGGCAACCCCACTGTGCCCCAAGTCCTGCCTTTTCCCTCTCCACTGAGCCATGTGGTCCAGGGGACTAGTGGGGCTGGGGGCCAGCTCTGGTAATAGGGGTTCCCTCTTCCTCCCCCTTCCCCCCAACCGCTGCATTCACCAGCATTGGTGGGGGAAGCAGAGCAACGGCCTCAGCTTGTTGCACTTCTCCAGTTGCATCGCTTGCTTCCCAGGGATGAGTACGGGGTAGTCCTGCCCCTTCTCCAAGGAGTGTAGATAGCTGTGGCCATTGCTCCACTTGTCCCAATGCTGCTGGTAAATTGGGGGGAGGGGAGCCAGACCCCTGCTGTGGGCACCTGACTCCTCTCCCCATGATTCCTCTTGCCATCTGCTGTCTGGCCCCTTCTGCCCATGGCGTTTGGGGCGTGTGACTATCCATATTGCCACACAACTTTTGTAAGAGGAAATTCAATGCCCTGCTGTGGCTTAGCACGCAGTGTTGTGGGTCAAAAATTGGACACACTGACAAAATTCTGACGGGTGGGAGGTGGGGGGGGGGGAGGGTGCTCCTGGGACAGGAATGAAGTGGTGCTTTCAGAAACAGCACTGTGCAGAACTTCCCGAGCAGCTGCTTGTAGTACACCAAGCACTAACCAGTGCTGTCAGGTCCTCAGAATCACACATCGCATTCACTTAAACATGAAAAGAGACATCTGTCCCTGTTGCTTGTTTTCCTCAGTCTGTTTCTTATTGTGAGGCTCTAGCATAACATGACTGCTTCAGTAACAATAGGCAGGAAAAACCCAGCTGCTGCTGCTGAGAAGGGGGTCATTGCTGCCCATAAATATTAGGATCAGTCTACACACAGCTGCCTCACACCTCCCCCGAGTAATTTAATTGTTTCAGCGTGGCTTCCGCAGCCAGTACTGTGGTTATTCTTGTTGCCTCACCATTGAATGATGAAAATCATATGGCAAGACGAGGCCAGCCAGAGGCCATAAAACAAATGGAGGCCCTTGCTTCCCTAATTCCCCTATTCATTTAAATCAGAAAAGAATAATAAAACTGACAAGCAGGACCATTCAGAACCCAGATGTTGGAGACAAATAGAGTCTCCTGTAACTCTGCACCCTGAACAGCCACTGGATTTGTTGGAGAGGTTTGGGTGTGTGAGGGAAAAGAGAAGACTTTCTGTAAGCAAAGATACTCTTCTCCTGGTAGTGAAGCAGAGCACAAATTAAAGGCGAATATCCAAGTATGCCTACTGAAGGATTTATTACAGGTTTACCTTGTTCTTACTCCTTAACTACATGGCCGTATTTGCATTTCAAACAAATCCTGTGTTCCCCACAGCCCTGTCTTCTCCTCTTGCTACTTCATTTTGCAATGAAGCCTTAATGCTGGTTTTTCTGATGGGCATCTGACACCAAGATAGTGCCATGAAATCACATACGTATGACTTACCTGTCAAGTTTGTCAGGAGGAGATCCTGGACTAACACCGACACAGCTGAAATAATACTTGGACTAATTTAGAAAGTGACAAGGAAGAGAGTGCATTTCTTGTTCGGATGTTGTCTCCTTTTCCCCATCCCAAAAGTTGAAGCAGTGTGACAGTCCCTCTAAAGTTTGAAATAAAACTCTCTGGAAGTGAACATGTGAAATGTCTAAGTGCTATACCTCAAATGTCCCTTCTGATTTTCTCTGGTTCCTGGGATGGTTCAGCCCTGCTATGCAATAACATTGAGAGGTGAGGTGCCTTGGTTTGGTCTTCTGAAAAGCCGGGATTGTACGAGAATTGAATTTAGAATAGGAAACTAGTATCTATCACCTCTGTGATGGAGTGCTAACCCTCCAAAGCGTTTCCTGGAAGCCATGCACTCTATTCAGGACTCTGTCTAGGGAGCTAGGAGTATTTCACCTAATAATGCTGACCTTTCAGTTTCTCTGGAGGCTTTCCATCCAAGTTTTCTTCCTGATGCTCCCTGTTCTTCTCTTTGCAGGCTTTGGAAGCATGTAAAGACGCTGGCTTGACAAAATCCATTGGAGTCTCCAACTTCAACCGGAGGCAGCTGGAAATGATTTTGAACAAGCCAGGGCTGAAGCACAAACCGGTCAGCAATCAGGTATGGTTCCAAGCAGTACTCTACCTGCAATGGGCACTGTGGTACAGTGCTCAGAGGGAATACAAATATTCTGCATATGAGGAGTTGTGTGCATATACCTATGATCTGCTGCAGGTAGTAAGCTACCCTCTGTACTGCCAAATTACACTCACTCTTATACACAAAATAAACATCCAAAGAGGCTGGGAACATCCATTTCCTTCCAGATCCCTCTCCAGTGCTTGAAAACCAGAGTCTGTCCCATGCTATATGAGTTTTAGGTGCCATGGGAATACTTCTAATCAAGAGAGGCATGGCTAAATCTTCAGGTCTCAGTTCCTTGACCCACGAAGGTTCCTAACAGCCTGAGACATACATGCCTCTATCAGAGGCTAACCAACCATCTGTGAAGCATCATTTAAAACAATTAAAATCCCAACCCTATAACATATGGGACATTGAGGTATTCTAAGCTTTCTGGGTCTGCTAGGAGTGATCTTTTAAGAAACTGCAACAAGCCAAAGAATTTCTAAGGCATTCTTGATTATCTCCTTTCCACAGATCATTGTATGAAGGTACAAGACCAAAAACTAACTTAGCAATAAAGACCATGCTATAAGCTGAAGTTTAATTTGCCACTAATGTCCATGGTGAAGCCTAAGTAAAACCATGAAAACAGGGCCCCTAATCATTTATTTCAGCGTGGCTTTTCTGGATGCAAGCCAGTAGCACAGGGGTGGACAATAATTTTTGATGAGGTGCGGGCCCCTCCAAGATTTTGGTAAGTGGTCAAGAGCCGCACTTTTCTGTGGCAGAGGTGCAGGGCATGGATAGAGGCTGAGTACAGAAGGGGGCTTAGAGTAGGAGATTGGGATGCAGGAGAGGTCTGAAAGAAGTTGTGACCTGGGGCAGGGGATTGGGGTGTAGGCTCCAGGAGGGGGTATGGGTGAAGGAGAGGATTCTGACCTGGGGGAATGGTTCAGAAGGGAGTTCAGAAGGGTTGGGTTAGACTTGGGACAAGGGATTGGGATGAAGCAGGGAGTGCAGGGTCAGGGCTGGGGGCTGGGTGCAAGAGAGGATTCAAGTCTGGGGGAGGAGTGTGGGAGGAGGTGTAGGGTTTGAGAGGGAGTTGTGACCTGGGGGAGAGGGGAGTACAAGTGCAGAGAGTTTGGGTGGTGACCTGGGGCAGGCAGTTGGGGTGCAGGAGGGATGCCAGATGCAGGCTCTGGTTGGGAGGTGCTTACCTAGGTGGCTCTGCTCAGGAGCCCAACAGGACCCCCATGCAGCCTCCCATTTTCTGCAGCCCCATGCCACTTAAAGTGGCCAGCTGCTGGGGCCATGTGTGCCTCTATGCCATGCACAGCTAATGAGTTGCAATAATTGTGCTCTGGGAGGGGGCAGCACACAAAGTACCCCCCCCCCCACACACACACACACAAGGGGCATCTGGTACGTAGAGGCATATGACAGCAGCCAGGCTTTGGAAGGCAAGGAGCCTACTTGAGGGTCCCAGCAGGCCAAATTTTGTGCCCCTCCCCGCCCTGCATCCACATCTGGTGGTGGCTAGGGTGGCTTTTGATCTGATGTTGAGTAGAGACATTGTTAGAGATTTCCAGTGACAGCTGTCGTGACTGATGCTAAGAGTTGTCCTCCTTGGCAGCATCCGAAGAGAGGCCAAAGATTGCATGGGAAAGAGAGGAAACTGTCCTCTCACCATTAGAGGGCCACCAGCAAGGCAGCGTTGGGGGGAGTCTGGCACTGTCTTTGTAGCTATTCTTAGGTTACATGGGAGTTTCTTTGTCTCAAGGGCTGTCCCTTTTATTTTTTTGCCAGCACCAAAGTTCAAGTTAAAAACAAGGGTACAAACTCCAAAGAGCATAACTGTTTCTGGCTGGATTGTCTGACTCTTAAGACTGGGACTTTTCAGCTTAGAAAAGAGGAGACTAAGGGGCTAGGAGAGAGGTCTATAAAATGATGGCTGTTGTAGAGAAAGTAGATAACTTTTCCTTATTTACTTGTTCTGTAACATAAGAATTAGGGGTCACCAAATGTAATTAATAGGGAGCAGGTTTAAAACAAAAGGAAGCACTTCACACACTGCACAGTCAACCTGTGGAACTTCTTGCCAGAGAATGTTGTGAAAGACAGGTCTGTAACAGGGTTCCCTCCCCTCTCCCCTTCCCCCCCCCCCCCAAAAAAAAAGGCCACCTAGATAAATTCATGGAGGTTAGGTTCATCAATGCCATTAGCCAGGATGGGTAGGAATGGTGTCCCTAGACTCTGCTTGCCAGAAGCTGGGAATGGATGATAGGGGAGGGATCACTTGCTGATTACCTGTTCTGTTCATTCCCTCTGGGGCACCTGTCATTGGCCACTGTCAGACAGGATAGTGGGCTAGATGGGTCTTTGGTCCAACCCAGTATGGCTGTTCTTATATTCTTACCTCTGCCAAGATTATTAGGTCCAGAGAGTGTAGCATTGCCTGTTTATCATAGCCTTCTTCCATGCAATTCCAAAGGGTTTGCATTAACTTCCGGAACTTATAAACGCAAACTACTTGTATAGCTCGGGAATAAACCTCTGAGAAGTTAGGCACGTAGCCAAAAAACTCACTATATGGGTGAAGACACATGGTGGCCTCAGTTGAAATGGTAGAGGTTAGGAGAAGCCATACCAACAATGCCCCTGGTTTTTTTGCTTTTATGTTTTATTTTATTCCCTTCAATTTTCTGTTGATGGTTAAGCAGTCATCCAGCTTTCATAAGGCAAACAGAGAGCCATTCTTTTGGATGCAAGAAGAGACAAATGGCTACCTGATATTTGTAAAATGCTCCTGCCTCCTGGCATAGATCTCTCTCAAAAGACCAGAGTCATAGCTATTCAAGTGACTATATATACCTGTTAGGCAAACATCAATAGCTACTTGTATACTTCCAGTCTCTCGTCCATATCTTATTTGCTATCTGTCCTTTGGGGAGGAGGCAAATTTCCCCATGTAATTACAATAACATTATTGCAAAGTGTTAAACTGTCTGAATTGTATCCCAAAAAGGAGGCCCACATTCCAAGTCTTCGACTTTTGTGAATGTATCAAACTTTTTCTCTTGCATGGACCTGCTCAACATCTGTTGTCATTGGAGCTGGATGAAATTTTCTATGTGACACCTCTTTAGCTGAAAAATGCAGATTTGAGTCAACCATAGATTAGAATTCATGTTGAATATGCAAAATTGTTTTGATTAAACCTAAACATTCCAAAAATCTAAGCCTGATTTTTGGCACTTCTGAAATATCCCCAAATAAAAACTACTTTTCATTTTAAAAAAGCACTTTAGCTTTTTTAAATCTAAATGCTCAAAAAATGTGTGGTGTTCCAGGTTAACTTATAAATGAATCAAAAATTCAAAAGTCTTTTTTATTGATCCGTAACACTTCTTTTGATATGGACAGGAACGTGAAAAATCAGTTATTTCCACAGCTCTTCTTTTGGGACGGTCAGGATGGACCCTACCACCACCAGCCTGACCAGGGTTTGAATGATAAACACAGGAGATGAGATCCCCTTTCCTTAAACCATTTTCCTCTACAGCCTCTAATTCATCTGAGATTATGACTTGGTCAAATATATTGAATAATTTCTTGACATCTTTCTGATTTGTCTTTTTTTATTTTAATTCAATTGCTTCTTCTGTTTCACTCATGTAGGTTGAATGCCACCCATATTTCACTCAGCCCAAGCTCTTCGAATTTTGTAGACAACATGATATTGTCATTGTTGGGTACAGCCCACTAGGAACCTCAAGGGATGAAAGATGGTAAGTTTTCACACTAGCCTCGTTGTGGGGTGAACTCTGCTGCTAGATGGTTGCAAATCTCTCCACGGGGATCTAACAACAAGTAATATAATGGCTTCTCCGAAATCCTTGCTGTTCTCCAGTGAGGCAAGTATGACTGTTTGGAGCTGGGCATCTCTCTGAAGAATGTTATCAAAGTTCTTAATTTGGGTCTTGGGTAAATCTACTCCAGCAACATTTTACAAGCTGTATAACTTTTCTGACTTGGGAATTCAAAGTGTAATTCCCAGTGTTCCTCAGGCCAGCAGGCTATACACTGGGATATGTCTACATTGCAACTGGGAATGATACTTGCCCAGGTAAACAGACTTGTTAGTGCACTAAAATTAGTGGTGTGGACATTCCAGCTCAGGCTCCAGCTTTGGCTCCAGACCACTCAGCCCCCTGAGTATGAGCTCTTGTGGCTTGCCTGAGTACCCACCAGTGCCACAACATCTATGCCACTATTTTTAGTGCATTGGCACGAGTCTCTTGACGTATCCTAAGGAGACTTGCTCCCAGTACAGTGTGGACATTGGCAACACTGTAGTCTGACCCTCTGAAGTGATCCCCTTGCCTTGCTCTGTCAATAAGGAAAGCCAGCGAGTGAGCCCCATAGGGAATCCCCTTGACCAGAAGAGAGGCAGTTGTTGTATAGAATTCTGAGGCTGAAATGAGGAGCTGTACGGTGGGGAAACACTCCAAGGCAGCCAACAGGCTTGCTGGGCCCCTTGACAAAATAGAAGGGCCTGGCTCCTTGTCTAGGGAAGGAGCAGAGCCTTGGGGAGGGGCAGGGAACTAGCCTCCCCCAACCAGCCCTTCAGCACTGCCTGGATCATACCACTCAAGGCTGTGGCCTGGGGTTTTAGGCCCTGGGGCAGCTGCCTCCTTTGACCACCCTTTGGCAGCCCTGTGAACCCACAGTCATTTAGGGCACCAACCAGATCAGAAGACCTACCCAGTGGAAACCAAATGGAACTTCTCCTAGAAGTCCTAAAGAATCTCTCTCCCAGCCTCAGCTACATTCCATTTCTCCTTTTCTCTGCACAATTGATTCCACAATGACTCGATTTGGGCTGTGAGATATCTGACTCGGAAGTGAAGATTGTGATTATCAGGAAACAAAAGTACAATACCAGCCCTCCCATGGGTTAGAGTATGCCTGTATGGTTTGAACCTGATCAGAGGTTTGAGGTGGATAACTTATTAGATCAACATAGAATACTAGGCCTGGAAGGGACCTCGAGAGGTTGAATCCAGTCCTCTGTCCTCATGGTAGGATCCAGTATTGTCTAGACCATCCCTGATAGACATTTATCTAACCTACTCTTAGATATCTCCAGAGATGGAGATTCCACAACCTCCCTGGGCAACTTATTCCAGAGTTTAACCACCCTGACAATTAGGAACTTTTTCCTAATGTCCAACCTAAACCTCCCTTGCTGCATTTTGAGCCCATTGCTTCTTCTATCCTCAGAGGCCAAGGAGAAGAATTTTTCTCCTTCCTTGTGACACCCTTTTAGATACAGGCAGTCCCCAAGTTATGCAGTTACGAACGGGGATTTTCTCCTCCGGGGCGAGAAAAGCTGCTCCCCGTCTCCCTGGTCTGCTGGCTCCCCCAGCAGACCAGGGAGACGGGGAGCAAAGCGGCGGAGGACCCGGGCCGGACCCGCGGCGCTTCCAGCTGATCTGGAAGCGCCGCAGTCCGGCCCGGGTCCTCTGCCGCTTTGCTCCGCGTCTCCCTGGTCTGCTGGGGGGGGGACGCAGCTAGTGCCCCCCGCCCAGCAGACCAGGGAGACGTGGCACAAAGCCCGGGGCCTGTGGTAGAGCAGGTGGGGCGCTGCCGGTTGGTCCCGCAGCACCGCTCCTTGGCGCTACTGGACCAACCCGGCAGCACCCCAACTGCTCTGCCCCAGGAGTCCTGATTCAGCCGCTGCTGATCAGTTTCAGCAGCGGCTGAATCAGGACGCCTGGAGCAGAGCAGCTGGGGTGCTGCTGGGTTGGTCCTGTAGCGCCGAGGAGTGGCCGCGCTACTGGACCAACCCAGCAGCACCCGAGATGCTCTGCCCCAGGTGTCCCCAAGTGAGCCACTGCTGAAACTGACCAGCGGCTGACTACAGGAAGTTCCAACTTACATACAGATTCAACTTAAGAACAAACCTACAGTCCCTATCTTGTACGTAACCCGGGGACTGCCTGTACTGAAAATCACTATCATGTCCCCTCTCAATCTTCTCTTTTCCAAGCTAAACAAGCCCAGTTCTTTCAGTCTTCCTTCATAGGTCATGTTCTCTAGACCTTTAATCATTCTTGTTGCTCTTCTCTGGACCTTCTCCAATTTCTCCACATCTTTCCTGAAATGTAGTGCCCAGAACTGGACACAATACTCCAACTGAGGACTAATCAGCACAGAGTAGAGCGGAAGAATGACTTCTTGTGTCTTGCTAACACACCTGTTAATGCATCCTAGAATCATGGTGGGTTTTTTTTTTTTGCAACAGCATCACATTGTTGACTCCTATTTAGCTTGTGGTCCACTATAACTCCTAGATTCCTTTCTGCTGTTTTCCTTCCTAGATAGTTGCTTCCCATTCTGTATGTGTGGAACTGATTGTTCCTTCCTAAGTGGAATACTTTGCATTTGTCCTTATTAAACTTCATCCTGTTTACCTCAGACCATTTCTCCAATTTGTCCAGATCATTTTGAATTATGAACCTATCCTCCAGATTAGTCGCAACCTCTCCCAGCTTGGTATCATCTGCAAGCCTAATAAGCGTACTTTCTATGCCAATATCTAAATCGTTGATGAAGATATTGAAGGAAGCCGGTCCCAAAACAGACCCCTGCGGAACCTCACTTGTTATACCTTTCCAGCAGGATTGTGAATCATTAATAACTACTCTGAGTACGGTTATCCAGCCAGTTATGCACCCACCTTATAGTAGCCCCATCTAAGTTGTATTTTCCTAGTTTATTGATAAGAATAGCATGCAAGACCATGCCTTACTAAAATCTAGGTATACCACATTCACTGCTTCTCCCTTTCCATAAGACTCGTTATCCTATCAAAGAAAGCTATCAGATTGGTTTGACATAATTTGTTCTTTATAAATCCATACTGGCTGTTCCCTATCACCTTATTATTTTCTAGGTGTTTGCAGATGATTTCCTTAATTACTTGTTCCATTATCTTTCCTGGCACAGAAATTAAACTGACTGGGTTGTTCTTATTTCCCTTTTTATAGATGGACATTATATTTGCCCTTTTTCAGTCTTCTGGAATCAGTCCTGTCTTCCATGATTTTCCAAAGATGATCGCTAAAGCTCAGATATCTTCTCTATCAGCTCCTTGAAATGCATCCTAGAATACTCATCAGGCCCTGGTGACGTGCAGACATCTCACTTTTCTAAGTGACTTTTAACTTGTTCTTTATTTTATTATCCTCTAAACCAGTGGTCCCCAACATTTAGAGGCTCCCGGGCACCCGAGGGGTGGGGCCACTCACGTGCCGGGCGCCCGAGGGGCGGGGCCCATGCATCCGGGGGCACGCCATGGGACTGGGATGCCTTTGCACCCAGCACCGGCATGTGCCCCAGGGCCGGGGTTGGGGCTGCCCAAGTGCCTTGCGCCTGGGGCCGAGGCTGCCCAAGTGCTTTGTGCCGTGAGCCCGGGGCCGGCGCTGCCGCCCGACTAGGGCCGGCACCGGCGCTGCTTGAGCGCCGTGCGCCCGCATGTGCTCCGGGGTTGGCTGCCCGAGCGCCGCATGCCCAGTGCCAGTGCGTGTCGCGCCCCTGAGGCCGGCACCTCCCGTGCGCCGTGCGCCGGGGGCGGGCGGGCCTAGGTTGTCGGCGGGCGCGCACAAATGCCCCGGCGGGCGCTACATGCCCACGGGCACTGCGTTGGGGACCACTGCTCTAAACCTACCTCCTTCCCACTAGCATTCACACTGTTAGGCATTCCTTCATCAGACTTCTCGGTGAAGACGAAAACAAAAGTCATTAAGTATCTCTGTCATTTTCAAATTTCCTGTTACTGTTTCTCTCTCCTCACTGAGCAGTGGGCTTACCCTGTTCTTGGTCTTTCTCTTGCTTCTAATATATTTATAGAATGTCGTTTTGTTTTGTTTTATGCCTTTAGCTAGTTTGAGATCATTTTGTGCCTTTGCCTTTCTAATCTTGCCCTTGCATTTCTGTATTGTTTGCCTATATTCATCCTTTGTAATTTGTCCTTTCCATTTTTTTATGACTCCTTTTTTATTTTTAGATTATGTAAGATCATCTGGTTAAGCCAAGGCGGCCTTTTCCCATATTTTCTATCTTTCCGACGCAGTGGAATAGCTTGCTTTTGGCCCCTTAATAATGTCCCTTTGAACTGCCAACTCTCTTCAGTTGTTTTTCCCCCTCAGTCTTGCTTCCCATGGAACCTTACCTACCAGCTCTCTGAGCTTACCAAAATCTGCCTTCCTGAAATCCATTGTCTCTAGTTTGCTGTTCTCCCTTCTACCATTCCTTAGAATCATGAACTCTGATTTCATGATCACTTTCACCCAAGCTGCCTTACATTTTCAAATTCTCAACCAGTTCTTCCCTATTCGTTAAAATCAAATCTAGAACCGCTTTTCTCTCCCCCCCCCCCAGTAGCTTTTTCAATCTTCTGAAATAAAAAGTTGTCTTCAATGCAATCCAAGAATTTACTGGATAGTCTGTGCCCCGCTGTGTTAGTTTCCCAACATGTATCTGGATTGTTCAAGTCCCCCATCGCCACCAAAACCTGTGCTTTGGATGATTTTGTTGTTTAGATTATCAAGTCCATCCCTTTGCCCAGGTAGGACTGATACCCATGGTACACTCTCTCTAGAGTCCTGTCCTGTTTACTTTGAAAAGAAGTTCTGAATGATGTTGCTCCTGGGGGAGACAAACTGCCTTCCAAACCTTATTGCTTGATTTACTGTTTGCCTCAAGTGCTATTGTAATGTATTAGGCAATCAAATACTTCCAAATACTTTCCATGTTGAAACAGTTGAATGCTGGCGCTCAGTCTGTAAACTGCACTCTGAGAATGAGCAGATGAAATTTTGCATGTTGTTACTTGTCACAGGATGGCACTCATCCCCACAGGGCCTCCCACTGGTCACTCCAGAAATCAGCTTTCCTGCTAAAGACTTCCCTCTGCTGGTCAGTGTCCCAGCCTCTGGTGCAGGTCTTCTCCTGGTTCAGCTTCATGTCCCTTCCTGGTCATGGTGCCCTTCCCTCCTCTGACTGTCTAGCTCAGTGCCTCTGCACTCTGGGGTCCCTGCTTCCAGGGAACCCCCCATTCCTCTATACCCACCTTGCCTCTTTGACCTGCTGCCAGCCATCCTCACAAACTGCAGTCTGAAATGGCCACTCATCATTGGCAAGGGGAGCATACCTGCTGCCTTTTCCTGTCACTGGCTGTGTCCCTGCAGCCTTAGTACGCTCAGACCCTGCAGGCTAGGGGTGAGGTCGGGCGTGCGTGCATGCGTGTTTTTTTTTTTTTCTCCTGCCTTCCAGGAGCCCTTATTTTTTCAGCCCCAGCTGGGCCATAATTGGTTGCATCTGCCTCAGCTGTGGGCTGGGTTTTAATCTTTAATAGGCCAATGCCAAGCAGTTGTCCACAAATCTTACTGATAGACAGAAGCTGTGGGAAACCATGCAAAAGTGGTAACTGATGCAAGAACTAATCTTCATTTCATAATTGCCCAAATTGGTTTTTGCTTTGGATTTCAGCTCTCTGCATTCTCATTAAGTACTCCAGAATCATAATAGGTTTAAAACAAACAAAAGGAAGCACTTGTTCACAAAACACACAGTCAATCTGCGGAACTCCTTTCCAGAGGATGTTGTAAAGGCAAGGACTTTTACCAGTTCAAAAAAAGAGCTAGATAAATTCATGGAAGTTAGGTCCATTAATGGACCTATTAGCCAGGATGAGTAGGAACGGTGTCCCTAGACTCTGTTTGTCAGAAGCTGGGAATAGGTGACAGGAATGGCATCACTTGATTACCTGTTCTGTTCATTCTCCCTGGGGACACCTACCATTGGCCATTGTTGGAAGATGTCTGACCTAGTATGACTGTGATAATAACCCCACTTTTTTTTTTAATTCAAGGGTAAATGTGTCTTCCCCTCCTTTACTGAAGGACCCTGTCCTGAATGCCATTGCAGAAAAATATAACAAGACGGCAGCACAGATCACTCTGCGTTTCAGCATCCAACGAGGGATAGTGGTCATTCCCAAGAGCTTCAATCCACAGCGGATCAAAGAAAACTTCCAAGTAAATTATAGATTAGTCTCTACTTCACTGATACCTGCTGATCCTGTTTAGGATGTCTCCCCCTTCTCTTCTGAAGCAAACAGGAAATTCAGCAACCTCATAAACCTTTTCTGTGTTGACTTACTCACCCTCATTTCTATCATCCAGTGATGGCATAATAGAGGGGAAGCTAGTATGGACAGGATATGGATGGGAGTCTTCATCAGTGTCATCTAGACTTATTCCAAATAGGCTAAAACTCCAGCAGCCAATTTACACTAGTGCTCTCACTTACAGTAGTGCAACAGTAAGATCAAGTAAACACAATGTAGGTGGACCAGTTTTATCTGTTTGTAATGGCACTAAAGGTATGTGCAGCTTGTATCCTCTAATTCCCAGCCATTGCTCAGGGCTTGTAGTTTCTTGATAGCAAGACATAGAGGAGGTGTTCTGTATCCTTCTGCCTATACGGTCGGAAGGTTTGCAACTTTCCCTAAAGAGTCAAGCATGACTCTCAACCCCTTCACTCTGTGTGTGTGTCTCCCTTATTGCTCCCCCTTTTCTAAGCAGTCTTTCTCCCTTAAGAAAATGGCCTAGAGGGGCTAGAAGAATTGCCATTCTTCCCTTAAGACTGAGCTTGGTGAATATAACAAGTCTTATAACCCTTCCCCAGAAGTCAGGACTTTGACCATTAAAATGTGCAAGGACTTCTGCTTTTGTTTCTGAAAACTAGTTGAAATTTCATAGATTTGTAGGGCTGGATGGGATCTCAGGGACATGTCAAGTCCTCTTGGCTAAGGCAAGGCCAACAAAACCTGGACCAGCCCTGACAAGTGTTTGTCCAACAGGGATTCTACATTCTTTCTTGGAAGCCTACAGGCAGTCCCCGACTTATGTGGATCCGACTTACGTCGGATCCCTAGATACGAACGGGGTGAGGCAACTCCCGCACATGCGCAGCAGCATTCCCGGGGCTCGCTCACCTGGGTCCTAGGATCCTCCTCCTCCTCGGGCCGGCTCCGACTGGGGTCCCGCAGAGCTGCCGGGCAGAGGAAAAGTGCCTCCCCACGCCCGCTGCCGCCTCCCCTGAGCAACAGGCTGCCGAACAGCAGACAAAAGCAGCCTCTCTGCCCCTCCTCCCCTCTATACATGCCGGGCTCCCGGAGCGCAGCAGCATCCCCGGGGCTCGCTCACCTGGGTCCTAGAATCCACCTCCTCCTCCTCTTTGGGCTGGCTCCTTCGGCCCGCCGGCTCCAGCTGGCCTCTGCCTGCAACAGCAGCTGGCCAGGGACAGGGATCCCGCAGAGCTGCCGGGCAGAGGAAAAGTGCCTCCTCACGCCCGCTGCCCCCCCCCCCCCCCGCAGCCTCGCAGCCTGCACGCCCCCCCCCCCCCGCCAGCAACAGGCTGCCCCCCCTCCTTCCTCCAGCAACAGGCTGTCCCCTCCCCCGAGCAACAGGCTGCTGAACAGCAGACAAAAGCAGCCTCTCCGCCCCTCCTCCCCCTATACATGCTGGGCTCCCTGGGCAAACAAAGACTCCACCAAAACAAACAAAGTGCTGGCCTCATTGTGTTAGCAAAAAAAGGACCCTCCTCCTAGAACCCTGGGTGGTGTGTGGAAATAAAGCTATTAGCTCAAAGCATGGTGCAGAGCTGTTTGGTATTTGATGAGTTACTCCTTTAGTCCTGAGTTTGTCACAGGGACAGAAATAGATGTGAAATCTTCTGAACAGGGGAACAGACAGCAAAACAAACATTAGAGGGGAGTTAACCTTTCCCTATGCTATCCAAAACTAAAAAAAATGTTTGGCTAGAGTTTCCCCTACAATATGTACCAGTTCCGACTTACATACAAATTCAACTTAAGAACAAACCTACAGTCCCTATCTTGTACGTAACCCGGGGACTGCCTGTATTCCAGAGCTTAACTACTCATATGGTTAAGTTTTTCCTAAGGTCAGTCTAACTTAAATGTCCCTTACTGCAGATTAAGCCAATTGCTTCTATCTTCCCTTCAGTGAATATGGAACAATTGATGCTTCTAGAACAGCCCTTAGTGCTGTACCCATGAAAGCTCATACCACCATCTACATGTTTTGTTAGTCTATAAAGTGCTACCAGACCACTTTTTGGTTTTTTTTTTCCTGTAACAGACTAACTTGGCTACCCCGTGAAGCTCCTGAAAAATTATCAGATTTCCTCAGTCGTCTTTCCTCAAGACTAAGCATGCCCACATTTAGACACTTTCCTCACAGGTCAGGATTCTAACGTTTTTTTTTTTTTGTTGCTCACTTCAGGGCTTGCTTCAGTTTGTCCACTGTCATTCCCCATTTTGCAGTGGTGCATTTGATTTTTCCTTAAATACAGTATTTGATACTTCTATTGAATACCACTTTTTAATTTTTTTGGACCAGTTCTCCAATTTATCAAGCTTGTTTTGAATGTTTAATCTTGTGGTAAAGTGCTTGCAACTCTTTCCAGCTTGTTATCTGCCAGAGTTATAAGCATGCTCTCTGCTACATTACCCCAGTCGTTACTGAAAATATTGAGTAGTACCATGTCCAGGATTAACCACTGAGGTACCCCACTAAATGTAACCTCACAATTTTGACATCACAGTATTGATAACTGCTCTGAGTGTTTTTTCAACCAACTGTGAACCCACTATACAGTAATCTAATCTAAACCACATTTCCTTAGTTTCTTTGTGGGAAAGTCATGTGGGACCTAATCAAAAGCTGTACTGAGATCCAGATATAGCATCTGACTCACCTCCTCTCCCCACCCCAAGCCCTGCCCCAATCAACTGATCCATTAACTATGTCCAAGATGTAAATTAGGAACAGCAAGCATGAATTTGTCAAACAAACCCTGCCAAACCAACAACCCTATTATTCTTACAAATGGACTGGGAAAGATACTAGAAGTAATTATTGTCAAGGTATCGAAGTTCAGCTGACTGGTCTACAATTTAGTCTCTGGGTTCTCATTAAAATAAATGTTAATTGAATCCTAATCTCCTCTTTCCCTAGGTTTTTGACTTCTCACTCACTGATAAAGAAATGAAGGACATTGAAGCCTTGAATAAAAACATCCGCTATGTGGAGTTGCTAATGTAAGTCCAAGCTGTATCCCAGGCAGGTAGCAAGTGAATGGAAGCTCCTGAACAGTGTTCAGTTCTTGATGTTGTAAATCCTGCCATGCGAACACTTCCATGCCCAATCCCCTCTGTGTTGTTTTAAGAGCTTATTTCATGGGGACAAGAGCAACTGAACGTCAAACATCAAAGCATGGAGAGATGTTTGGGCCTAGTGTTTCAGCCCATAAGATGAAATTGGTTTCTAAGCAAAACTTGCAGTATTTGCATATGGTTCCGAGGCTTGACAGGGCAAGGCCAACAGGCCTGTATGTGGTGTTCGACTCAAGTTCCATCTCTGTTTTAACCTTCTCTCCTCTTCTTTTCTCAAGTGGTGGTGACTGTTCCAGGCCACCAAGGAGCTCACACAGTAAAAGGAATCACTAGCATACATGAACTTCTCCTTCCCCTTCTGCTTCCCCTTAATTAGGCCATTCAAAGGCTCCCTGTGACTAAAACATGAATGTTGTTCAATTGCTAAGCGGGGTATCCACACCCATGCTGAGCCACTGCAATTTAATTAAAGGGAACAGTCAGAGGGTCTTGTAGGCCGAACACTCATGGGGGGAGGGCCCAGCTGGAGTAGACCTATCCAAGGTGGCTCAAACAACTTGAGCGAAAGAGATGCATCTCTTTCAGATCTACTTTTTCTGATTTTCCTCTAAGTTAAGCCAGTATTTGGACTCTAGCTATGGAGCAGTCTTGCCATATAGCATCCAGGGCCAGCCTTGGGCCGATTCACCCAATTCCCCTGAATGGGGCCCCGCACCCTGAACCCAGAAGTGGGCCAGGCACTATGGGCAGTGAGTTAATATTTAGAGCCAGGGCCCTGCTGCAGTGATATGTGGAGCTGGGTCTCTTCCCCCCGGCTCTGCCTGGAGTGGGTCCCGGACCCCCCCTGTGCGTCCTCCCACCCTGCCCCCAGAGCATGTTCCCTCTTCCCTCCCCCTCTGTCCCCCGGGCACTGGACCATCCCTGCCGTGCACAGCTCTTAATGCGGTTCCCCCTCACCAGTGTTCACTGCTGCTGCCATGTGCGGCACATGCAGGTGAGTGGGGAGGATGCCCGGCTGTGACATGATGTCACAGCCCGGGACTTTAAAACTCCTCGGAGGCACATTGCATCGCATGGCCTGGCTCCGGGTTCGGAGTCTGGGGCCCGAGCACAGACTCCGGCCCCGCAAAGTAGAAGGCAGAACATAGGAGAGGGGGAAAACTAGGGAGGAAGGGGCTTATGCGGAGGGGGAGGGGGAAGAAAGGGGAAGGCACCAAGAGAGAGGCTGGAGAAAAGACAAATGCCAGGGGCCAAGTGCAGACAATGAGGAAAAGGGCAGGAGGGGAGGTGTCAGTGGGAGGGGGGGACAGGGTGATGCTGGGAGAGAAGAGGAGAGGGGAAGGGCATTGGGGGGAGCTACAGAGGGGAGGGAGAGGTGCTGGGAGGAGGCTTGAAAGAAGGGGTGGGCATGAGAAAGGTGGGGATGGAGCAAGTCATGTGTGAGGGCACAGAGGGGCACGGGGCAGAGAGTGGTGAGGGGGTGGGCATCAGGGAAAAAGGGGGCAGGGGCAGTAAGGAAAGGGGAAGGTACCAGGAGGGTGCAGGGCTAAGGGAAGGTGCAGGTGCCAGGGGATTTTGGGGTGAAGCAGAAGGGCAGACATCTGCAGGGGAGGGACCAGCACCAGAGGAGAGAGGCAGGGCAGATATGTAGAGGGAGGTGTTGGAAGACGGGATGAGGAGGGGTAGCTCACATGATTAGAGTGGGGCTACCGGAGGAGTGGGCACAGGGAGAAGAGAAGGGCTGGTGGAGGGGGGTAGGTCGTAGGAGGGCTGAGGGCAGAAGTCAGGACAGCAGAGGAGGGTGAGGAGTTGGGGGGCAGCAGGCACCAGGGGAGCTGATGGAGCAAGGGGAGAAGACATGGCAGCAGAGAGAAAAGGTAAAGGTTTATAAAATATTTATTAATAACTTGGGTGCCACAGTGTCACATCCAAACAAGCCACATGAACTCAGTGCAGGTGCACAACACAAAATCCATTTTGCTCATGGGAGGAAACTCTTAGGCTATGTCTACACTAGCGGCTTCTTGTGCAAGAACATCTTGCGCAAGGGTTCTTGTGCAAAAAGTCTTGCGCAAGAATATGTCCACACTGCCATGTGTGAGCTGTGCTTTTGCGCAAGAGCATCCATGGCAGTGTGGATGCTCTCTTGAGCAAGAAAGCGCTGGTGGCCATTTTAGCTATAGGGGTTTCTTGTGCAAGAAATCCCTGCCGAGCATCCACACTGCCCTCTTGCACAAGAAAGCTTACACCTGTTAGAAAAGAACGTAGCTCTTGGGCAAGACACCCTCTCTTACCACACAATACTGTAAATTTACTTGCACAAGAGCAGGCGGGCAGTGTGGCTGCTCTGTGGGTTCTTGCGCAAGAACGGCTGTACTTGCGTAAGAAGCCGTAACCGTAAGAAGACATAGCCTTAGAGGAAACACTTCCCCCAGTCTCTCTGCCCCCGAGTTAATGTCACACACGTTGGGTTAATGCAATTGCAGGATAGTTGCATGAGGGGGGTTTGGTAGGGGCCAAACTAATCCCTTTTGGTAGGAGGATGGTGGGAAAAGTCCTTCAAAAGGGGTGACATGACACCTTTTACTTCTGGTCATGTGTCCATCTTGCCCCGAGCGTGTTACCTCCAGAAGCCTAGTTAATGGGGATCAGGGAGTGTGGCTAATGGAGGACCACCAAAAATTATACAAATCTGCCAACCCTGGAGGAGGAGTGCGTTGGCTGGAGGTGTGAGTTTAGTGCAGGGTTTTCCTGTGCCGCGGGAGGGGGTGGGTGTGTTGGCAGGGGATTTTTTTGTGCTGTTTTTTGTTTTGTTTTGTTTTTTTGTTCAACCAAAATTGCTGTGGGGCCCTGTTGAAATTGTTCGATTTGGGCCCCGCACTTCCTAACGCCAGCCCTGATAGCATCCATCAAACAGTGGAATTTTTTTTTCTGCTGAAGTAGGAAAGCCAGCAGCTTTACCCCTGCTTTCTAAAACTTGCGTAGCATGTTTTGAGTTGAGAGAGTTTAACCATAGTCCTGAAGTTTCTAGCAACAAGACCAGGAAAGCTTGCCTTAATCTGCTCTTCACTAATGTGCCTCCTCTGTGACTGGGAGAGGATCAGTGTTCCCTCTAATCTTCCCCACTCCTGAGCAGAATGAATTTTGTTGTGCGATGCATCACCTTCACATTGGTGCACATAACAAAAGCTGTGTGGTGGCGCTGGGACAAAAGTGCTGAGTGTGGAAGGGGGCCTAGGGTTGGGGTGCAGAAGTATGAGGGCTTTGGCTGGGGGTGTAGGCTTTGGGGATGGGGCCAGGGATGAGGGCCTTAGCCCTTGCACCCTAACCCTTTGTTCCAGTCTTATGTCTGGGGGGTGGGGCAGAGGGTAGGGTTGTCAGGGAGTGGGGGCTCAAGCCCAGGCCACAGTTGAGTTCAGCCTGAATGAGAAGTGCCTGGTTGAGACTGTCCTTCCCCCAGTCATCAGGCTGAAGGCTAAGTTGGGGGTGGGGCAGCCCTCCTCAGGTGACAGGTGTCTTAACTACCTACATGGTGATAACTAGGTAACCATATGGCTACACAGCCTACAGGGAACTTAGGAGGAGATCCTCTCTTTTTCCAGGCCTGGTAAAGCTCTGGTTTCTTGAGGTTAACCACAAGGCTGTCAATGCCCATGCTGACTTGTGTGGTATGAATACTAGTCCACGTGGAACTTAACTAATACACACATCCTACCCCATAACTGTTCACATAGGTCAATGGACAGCTTTTGACTAGCTGACTCCGTTAGGCTGAAGTAGTAAGTGAAATCCTTCACCTATTTGGGTTACTCTTACTAACACTTCATTACAGTAGCAGAGACCTCAACCAGTTCTGCAGCCTGTTGTGCTAGGCACTGTATAAATATGACTAGTGCCCAGGGTTGCTGTGCATAACTTCTGTAGTAAACGCCCTTTATCTGAATTCTTTTTACAGGTGGCGTGACCATCCAGAATATCCCTTCAGTGAAGAATACTGAAAAGAAGCATCACAAAGCACATTCAATGCAGCATTGCAAGGCTCTGTCCAAAACCACCTACCTTTTTAAAGGTGGTGCTTTCATGGGAAGGGAGACTTTTCCAGAACATCTCAATTAAAGCATGCATGAAATCACATTTCACTTTTCTCTTCAAACATTCCTTGTTGGGGATAATTCTGTTTAAGTTACTGCTAGGCCCAAACCATGAGAGCTGAACACCTTATTTTTTTATTTGGGGCTGGAGGAGGGAAGAAAATAATTGTAGGATCCAATATATATCCTATTCGGTTTTAATGTGCTCTTTCTTTACAATAAAGATCAAAACATTCCTGAATGGTAGTGTTTCGATCAAGTCTCAAACAGTGGGGTGCAGGCCCATTGCTTCCTCAAATTGAATGCTGCTTGTCAGCTTACCATCCTCTTTGATCATCCAATGAAGCTGTAACATTGAATTTGTGACATCAGAAGAGTAGGCTGGCAGCACAAATACAGCATTACCAAGATCCAATGGAAAGGCTGGCTGGAAGTAGGTAATTACTTGGGCATTTTAAAAAAAAATTGTCTACCAGAGGCTTCACTTCTGCGTATAGTTTCTCTCTGCTTGAGTTGCAATGTGGGGGGGGGAAACCCATCTCTTTAAAAGAGCTAAAAATTAGTCTCTCTTCTTTACATCAAACTGAGAATGTACTGCTTTAGCCTTCTTGCAAATTCCAAAAATGATGATCCACCCAAGAAACTATTCTTTTCAAAGCTCCAAAAACTCTTTTATAATGTGACTGCAAATTCCTGACCCAGTCTTTCCTGCAGCAAATGTGACTTTAAAAGAGGTGTTTTGTTAATATCAAGGTCTTCATATTGCGTTTGGTGTAAGACAGTAGAAAACTTAAATACAATGGTAGAAAACAGATGGATGAAAGGAATCTGTCTGAACACGGGGGGCAGAAGGGGGAGTGAGGGAAGCAAATTCCTATTTGTCTCTACTATCCCTAGGAAAAGGGTGAGAAATAATTCTTGTTGGCTTCCCTATACACAGTATATGTGGATTAAGGATGTTAAAATGTGGTTAATCGACTAGTCGATAGGCACTTCCGCATTCCTCCTTTGAAATGTACCATTTCAAAGGAGGAATGTGGAACTCTGCATACAGCCCGAGGCCAGCAAGAAGTCCTGCTGACTCCAGGCTGCATGCCCTGTGCCTGCTTTGAAATGCACAAGAGTCCCCAGCAGGGGCTTTGTGCATTCCAAAGCCATGAAGCCCAGAGTCAGCACAGGGGACTCAGTCCTCCACTGATCCCGGGCTCCATGCTATGCTGCTAGGAGCCCAGGGTTAGCTGGGGACTCCCCAGCTGATCCCCATTTCCCCGGCACTTCTCCAGAACCTGAGATCGGCTTCCCCAACACTTCCCTGGGTTCCCAGGAAGTGCCATGCAGAACACAGGATCAGCTGGCCCGGGGCCCCAGTGCACCTTTGAAAGGCATGGAGGTGGCAGTTTCAAAGGGGCAGCCACAGCACAGCTGTGATCAGCTGTGCGGCAGCTTCCCCTTTAAAATGCTGCCTCTGCACCTTTCAAAGGGGACTGCCCAGCTGACCCAAGGCTCCCCACAGCATTTCCCTGGAATTTGAGATCAGCTAGGGACTGATCCTGGGTTCTGGGGAAATGCTACAGGGAGCCCGGGATCAGCTTGGCAGTCCCCAGCTGACCCCTGGGCTCCCCAGCTGCCCCTTTGAAAGGTGCAGAGGCAGCATTTTAAAGGGGTAGCCTGCCATACAGCTGATCTGAGGATCAGCTGTGCAGTGGCTACCCCTTTAAAATGAGGCCATGGACTTTTAAAGTGGCTGTGGCACTGTCACTTTGAAGTACCCCTTCCCACCCCACCCCACCCCCACTTTGTCAAAATACTATCTGATAAGCAAATGCTTATTGGATAGTCAACAAGTCTTTTACATCCTTAATGTGTAATCCTGAATAATACTGCTAATGTGTAATTTCCTTCTATTGACTGGACTAGAAATACTCTGAAGTCTAGTCTTGTGTAGGTATAGAATGTTTGTTGAAACAGAATCTATTGTTCCAACATCTTTCCTTTTTCTAATAATGTTTTCTTATCTTGAGAAGTTTACCTGTTTAACTCCCCCTTACTTAAAATATCTGCCTTCTAATTGTAAGTTGAACTGAGACATTAAAGGGGATTTTTTTTTTTAGCAAACAGTATTGCCACTTCTCTATTAGATTCCCCTGGAGTGACATATGGTATCCAAATATTATGCAGGTATTTATCGTATCTTTTCTTCAAGAGTATTTCTTGTAAATCAACAGTACAACAACCCTTTTTTTCAGTAGGCAGAGTACCCCTTCCCTTTTTGTTGGATTGGCCATCTCCTGAAAATTAACATTCATGACATTAATAGAGTCTTCCATGAGTACCACGTCTGCTCACACTCAGTATATTATCTTTTGTTCAAAGCAACCAGGCCTCTTCCCTGCCCCAGCCAGATGCGAGCTCTCCAGTATATTTGTGCCTCTTTAAAGAAGCCATCTGGGAATTATAACTTAGCCTGCTTATGCTCCTGCATATATTAGATTAAAAGGCTGAAGCTCACTGGAAAAACAAAGGAGCTGGCAGTTAAATGGAGCTTTGTTGTAATGATCCCTTTAGAATTCAAGAGCAGGATGAAAATTTCCGGAAGAGAAAAACAATGCAGAAAGGAGCAATAGAAGTGTTCCCTGTATACTGCACAGGCAGCAGAGAGGGGGATCCCTATAAATAAGGCGGCATTCCAGCAAAATGAGACCTATTTAAGAAGAGTGGTTGGTTTAAAATACATTTTGTTTTGGGCGACTTAAAGCTACCACATCTAGTACAAACAATTAAGGCCATGCAAACACAGAGGCTATGTCTAGACTACATCCCTTTTTCGTAAAAGGGATGTAAATTAGACACATCGCAATTGCTAATGAAGCGGGGATTTAAATCTCCCCTGCTTCATTAG
This sequence comes from Pelodiscus sinensis, assembly GCF_052426305.1. Taxonomy (NCBI): domain Eukaryota; kingdom Metazoa; phylum Chordata; order Testudines; family Trionychidae; genus Pelodiscus; species Pelodiscus sinensis. Next base: position 103,358,174 of record NC_143052.1, read on the forward strand.
CATAAAAATGGCTGCTGCTTTTTTCCCCTTATTTCAAGAGGGATAAGGGATCTTTCGGAAAAGGCTTTATTTTCCGCAAGATCAACGTCTAGACTGGTGCTTTTTTCCAACAAAGCTCCGTGTGGGGAAAAAAGCGGCAGCCATTTTTATGCTAATGTAGCGGGGGAGATTTAAATCCCTGCTTCATTAGCAATTGCAGTACATCTAATTTACATCCCTTTTACGAAAAAGGGATGTAGTCTAGACATAGCCGGAGCTAGTAAACAAAAATATTATGAAAAAGGCACTGAAACTGCTAGGCAGAAAGTTTAAAAAAAAAAAAGGATAAACCAGCCAGTCCTCTTGCTAGAAATAGAGAGATTTAGTAACTGGCAGCAAACAGATCTCTTGAACAATTGCTTCTGTTTTCCAAATTGTATCAGAACGTCCAAATCCTGAACCTATAAATAGCTGTTTGAAAAGTGTAAACCACAGTTAGCTCTCAGAGGATGAGGTGGTAGCTCTTGCTGGGCTAATAGCTGCAGATAAAGATGAAGATATAATCAAGACATTAAAATCCAATACAGCTCCACATTTTCTAGGGAGTAGCTATAATGCTCTAAAGCTATGCTGTCCAACCAGTTCTGAAGTAGTAGCCACTATAGTAGTCAACTAGCCACATTCAACCAGCCCACTAGCCACATGTGGCTAGCATGTTGGACACCATGCCTCTAAAGTAATCCCCTTTTAACTGGATTGTTTAAAGGTATATTGCAGGGAAATGAGTTTCCAGATTCCTGGAGAGGGGCAAAAAAGTATGGTCACATACATCATTTAAGTGCATGTCCACTTGACCATTATGGATGTTAAAATTTACACCAACTCACTTTTAAAGCACTTGGATGAGGGGAAATTGATCAGGAATAGTTAACATGGATTCACCAAGGGCAAGTCATGCCTGACAAATCTGATTAGCTTCTATGATGAGGTAACTGGCTCTGTGGACATAGGGAAGTCGGTGGGTGTGACATATCTTGACTTTAGCAAAGCTTTTGATATGGTCTCCCACAATATTCTTGCCAGCAAAGTAAGAAAGTATGGATTGGATAAATGGACTGTAAGGTGGATAGAAAGCTAGCCAGATTGTTGGGCCCAACAGGTAGTGAGCAACGGCTTGCTCTCAGGTTGGTAGCCAGTTTCAAGGGGAGTGCCCCAAGGATCAGTTCTAGGGCTGGTCAACATCTTTATTAATGACCTGGATGAGGAGATGGATTGCACCCTGAGCAAGTTTGCAGATGACACTAAGCTAGGGGGAGAGGTAGATATGCTGGAAGGCAGGGATAAAGTCCAGAGTGACCTAGACAGATTAGAGGATTGGGCCAAAAGAAATCTGATGAGGTTCAACAAGGACAAGTGTAGAGTCCTGCACTTGGGATGGAAGAATCCGAAGCATTGTTATAGGCTAGGGACCGACTGGCTAAGTAGCAGTTCTGCAGAAAAGGACCTGGGGACTACAGAGGATGAGAAGCTGGATAGGAGTCAACAGTGTGCCCTTGTAGCCAAGAAGGCTAATGGCATATTAGGTTGCATTAAGAGGAGCACTGTCAGCAGAGCTAGAGAAGTGATTATTCCCCTTTATTTGGCACGGGTGAGGCCACATCTGGAGTACTGTGTCCGGTTCTGGGCCCCCCACTACAGAAAGGACGTGGATGCATTGGAGAGGGTCCAGCAGAGGGCAACCAAAATGATTAGGGGGCTGGAGCATATGACCTATGAGGAGAGGCTGAGGAATTTGGGCTTATTTAGTCTGCAGAAGCGAAGAGTGAGGGGGGATTTGATAGCAGCCTTCAACTTCCTGAAGGGAGGTTCCAAAGAGGATGGCGAGAGGCTGTTCTCAGTAGTGACAGATGGCAGAACAAGGAGCAACGGTCTCAAGTTACAGTGGGGGAGGTCTAGGTTGGATATTAGGGAAAAAACTATTTCACTAGGAGGGTGGTGAAGCACTGGAATGGGTTACCTGGGGAGGTGGTGGAATCTCCATTCCTAGAAGTTTTTAAGTCTCAGCTTGACAAAGCCCTGGGTGGGATGATTTCGTTGAGGTTGGTCCTGCTTTGGGCAGGGGGCTGGACTTGATGACCTCCTGAGGTCTCTGCCTGCCCTAGGATTCTATGAGCCTATGACTAGCAAACAGAGTGAGTGTGTTCTTTCCCAATATGTTCACCTAGATCCTATGGAGTCATTGCTGGTAGACACCTATCTGATGATAGCTAAAGAAGTCTGCATTTGATTCACAACTCTTATTTCTAGCACATCTCTCGTACACTCAGGGCCAACCTGAGCCCTTTTGGCATCCTGTGCCCAGGCACCGCCCCCGGGGTGCATGCGCTGCCCAGCCCTGCCCGGACAGTGCTGCTGACGCACGTGCAGGGCCCTGGAGCCGTGTGGGGAAAGGCACTGCTGGCCGGTGCTGCGGGAGCCGGGCGCGTGGTGCCTGATGGCAGCTATAAGGGAGGACGTGCACCCCTTACAGCTGCCACCAGGCGCCCCCCCCCCCCATTGGTTGGTGGCTCTCCCATGCCTCAGTCAGGCTCTGTGTACTCTAGTCTTTTATAGGCTGGGGGAAGCTACTTAGCAGCCTACAACCAGCTGGCACGGGAGTCCCTCAGGCAGATGTTGGTAAGGTTTGGTTTTGGAAAGCAGTGTCATAGGGGCATAATGATCCCTCTGCTTTGGTTAATGGTCTTCAATACCCTCCTCTTAATTTGTCTAGGGGTATGAGACAGGGTTGCTCATTATCCCCCTGTGGTTTGCTCTGCCAATGGAGCCATTTGCAATAAATTTGAGAAACAGCCCCTGGGGAACAGGCATCAGAATGGCTTCTGGCTTAGCACATCAAATAGCTTTGTATGCGGACACTGTATTGTTATCTTTGCTCACAGGGCCCAGCAGCCTCATTAAAAATTACAGAACAATTGGCTCTGGCTTTTGGTCTAATATCAGGCTTCAAAATAAACTACCAAAACTCTACAGTTTTAGGAAATAATATCCCCAAAAGGGTCAAAACAAACTATTGTTCACTACATACATGTAAATGAGTAAAAGACTCTTTAAAATATTTAGGAATGAATATTGTGGAGAATCACTGGCATATTTTTAAGGCAAATTACTCTCCCCTGTGGAATAAAGCCTTAGCTCACGTTTCTTCTATTCCTCTTTCTTGACGTGACAGAGTAGCCTTAGTAAAAAGGCTTCCTTAAGGCCCTGCCCGCTTTGTTCTTCTCTCCATCACTTGCTATCCCCAGCCCTTATATACTGTGGCTGTGTCTACATTGGCACCCTTTTCTGTAATGGGATGCTAATGAGACACTTCGGAATTGCAAATGCCGCGGGGGATTTAAATATCCTCTGCTGCATTTGCATGAACATGGCTGCTGCTTTTTTCCGGCTCGAGGTTTTGCTGGAGAAAAGCGCCAGTCTAGACGGGATCTTGCAGAAAATAAAGCCTTTTCCGGAAGATCCCTTATTCCTACTTGAAAGGGATGCCTCCTACTTGAAAGTAGGAATAAGGGATCTTCCGGAAAAGGGTTTATTTTCCGCAAGATCCCATCTAGACTGGCGCTTTTCTCCAGCAAAACCCCGAGCTGGAAAAAAGCGGCAGCCATGTTCATGCAAATGCCGTGGGGGATGTTTAAATCCCCCGCGGCATTTGCAATTCCGAAGTGTCTCATTAGCATCCCTTTTACGGAAAAGGGTGCCAATGTAGACACAGCCTGTCAGGGTATGGCTATACTGCTGCTTTTTTTTTCTGATTCTTCTGTAGGAAAAGGTTTTTCCAACATTTGGCCTGTCTAGACTGGGCCAAATGTCAGAAAACCCCCTTCTTTCGGAAGACCCCCATATTCCTCATGGAACAAAGAATACAGGGGTTGACAAAAGAGCATGTTTGCTCTTCTGCTTAAAAAAAAAAAGTGGAAGAACAAACGCATCCCTGGATGTGGAAGAGTTTTTCCGGGATACCTGTGGTATCGCGGAAAAACTCCTGCACGCTAGCCATACTCTCACCAGGATGTGTCTGGGGTGGGAATGCGGGATTTGGGTGTGGGAAGGAGTGAGAGGTGCAAGCTCTGGGAGGGAATTTGGATGCAGGAGGAGGTGGAAAAGGGGATGCTGGCTTGGGGAGGGGGCTCCAGGCTGGGGAGTGTTGGGGTCAGGTGGAGGGTTGGGATTCTGAGCAAGCCACAGGCTTGTGGCTGTGAGGGTGCAGGAGTTTGAGTTGGGATGTGTGAGGGGCTCAGGGAAGGGAGGTTGGGGATATGATGGCTCAGGACAGATTTGCAATGGGTGGATGGTGCAGAAGTATTGTGGCAGAAGACTGAGGAGGTGGGGGTGCAGGCGTTTGGGGATGTGAGAGGCTCAGGACAGGGGGTTCCAGTGTATGATAGGCTCAAGTCCCAGCACGCGCCTCCTCCAGAGACTTACCCACTCCCCCTGTGCAGGACATCCCTAGCATGCTACAGACCTGGGTTTGGGCGAGGGGGAACATCCAGGACACTTCCTGAAACCCTGGAAGTGGTGCACAGCTGCAGGACTTCTGTCCACCCTGCAGGAAGCTGGCACTACCTACATTGTTGCTGGAGGTAGCGTCAGTGGGATTTCTTGGGAGGTGGGGAGAAATGGGGGTGCCCAAAATGCCTTGCGATCGACTGGTCGAGCCCTCCTGATCAACCAGTCGATTGCGATTGATGGGTTGCTGACCATGGCTGTATGTAGACTGATTGCTGGTGGCTCTTTTTTCCATTTCCATGAGCACTTTACAATTTCCACTGGCTCTTTCTGTGATAGAGCATCTCAAGGATTACAGTATAACTTTAATAATTTGGGCCAGGTACAGGACTCTCACATAATGTGGGACCCTTGAGAGATATGTTATGTGGTTATAAGAAGGGCAGTCGACACAGCAGTTACCATATTTTCATTGTGAAAGAGCCCAAAGGCTACTTGTGGTTAGGATTAGGACCCCCATTGACCTGGGATGCTGTGCAAAGACAGGATGATATGGACATCTTGCAAATTAACTTGAATCAAGTGAGAGAAACACGTGACAAAGAGCAGGAGGGGAGGGAGGATAATGGTAAGAAACAATGTGATCACTCTGGCAGGTATAGACACAACTGGGGTGGTTCCAAATCATTTGAAAGGTTGGGGTTTTTTTAATCTGATAAAATCAGCAATCTCCGACTGCTGCTCAATCCAGATAGCATTTGAATGATTGCTTGTAGGCATCACAGCAAAAGTGTGTCTAGAAGAGAAAGCAGTGGCCTCAATGAATAATTAAGGGTTTAAAAAAAGTAGGAGGGCTATTTACTCTTATTCATGGCCCCATTTCTGCACTTTCTATGGCTATTTCCCCGTTGGCCGGTAATGAATTGTAGCTTTTGTTCTTTTCCCAAACCATTTTGGAAGGGCAACAACCATTATCAGTGAAATACTAGTTAAGATTTGTCCAGCTGTGGTCTTCCTCCCCTGAAATACATTTAAACTCTATTCGGTGTTCTTATTCATACAACTATGCATTGACGGGAACTCTCCCCTCCCTGCCAAAAACAAAACTAGGGAGTGGCTAAAAAGCTGGTTTTGATGGTCATGGATGGGCCCAAGCACATTCTCAACCCTGCTCTGACTGACTGTTTCCAATATTTGGGTATTCATATCCAGGGGCTTGTAACCAGATTGTTCCCTAGGAGCACCTTTAAGCAGGCTCCCTATCTCCATGTTTGCTCTTTTTTCTATTAGGTTATTTCCACACAGGGTTCTGCAAAATCAGAGCTATTTATGGACACGATGGCTACGTCTACATTGGCCCCTTTTCCGGAAGGGGCATGGTAATTTTTGAAATTGCAATAGGGAAATGCGTGGGGGATTTAAATATCCCCCGCGGCATTTAAATAAAAATGTCCGCCGCTTTTTTCCGGCTTTTAGAAAAGCCGGAAAAGAGCGTCTACACTGGCCCCGATCTTCCGGAAAAAGCGCCCTTTTCCGGAGGATCTTATTTCTACTTTGTAGACGCTCTTTTCCGGCTTTTCTAAAAGCCGGAAAAAAGCGGCGGACATTTTTATTTAAATGCCACGGGGGATATTTAAATCCCCCACGCATTTCCCTATTGCGATTTCAAAAATTACCATGCCCCTTCCGGAAAAGGGGCCAATGTAGACGTAGCCCATGTGACTAGGCCCTAAACCACCATTGGAATCTTCCCAATAAATCTAGAGTCATGGTGTGAACAGCAGTAAACAAAGAGAAAAGCCTTGAAGAACACTTGTAGCAAGGAGACAAAGAGTTAAATGCCCGTGTGAGAAACAAAGGCCAATGCGATTCCTCACAAGACAAACCATGGCATTCAAATCCTAGCAGGCTAACCTTACAGTACTTGGCTCCTGGCAGGAAAAAGCTGAAGTCCTATGAGGACAAACTGATCTATTCCTGACAGGACAAACAAATGTAGGTTGTTCCAGGACAACCTAGAAGAATCCTGCTAGGACAAACAAACAGGCTGGCATCTGTCTCTGGACAAATCAAAGGCAGTCAGGAATTTTGCTAATAACTTTTTTTGCTATTTGCCCACTGAGCAGCAGGAAAGGACTTGTGATTTTTTTTTCTGTGTAGTCCTTGAAGTAGCCTGATCACTTCAAATTAAAACCTCAAGACCACACAAGAACAGCCTAAACTTCCCGTGGACTCCTGTACGAAAAGTGATGAGGTAGAACAGTAAATGCATACAGAGGTGCTTTCATCATGCAGATGTGTGCGCACAAACTCATGTTTAAGAAAGTGAGAGGTAACTAGCACAGGCAGAGCCGGCCCTAGGGAAAATGGCGCCCTGGGTGAACTTGCATTTTGGCACCCCTGCCTCTCCCCCCTCATTCCAGGAATGCCCCCCTTCCCCCATTTCCTTTGGAAGCTGCTCAGTCCCTTGCACCCCTGAGTACTGGGCTATTGTCTCCCCCTTGCAAAAGGAGTTGTCACAGTCCTTCTTGGCCAAGCCCTTCCTTTATATGGGAAATGGATTGTTTTAGATTATATATTTTCCTGGAAGATACGACACACAGAAGGCAGGCTGCTATGTATGAATGGCATCCAACTGTGAAATGAAACAGTGGGCAAAAAACCTGAGTGTGTCACTCACCCTTCAGTGGGTTCTTTCTCCACAGTTTGAGCTGCTCTGCAGAAGCCCTGACAGCTCCCTTGCTGCAGCAGCACTTGCCCCTTATGCCTGGTGCTTGGCCTGCAGCTCATGGCGAGCTCCATGCTGTCAGATGGGGGCTGCATCTTGCCCATGGCCCTCCTGCAGCCCTCTCATTTCAGATTGTGGTGGGGTTGTCTTGTCATTTCAGATTGTGGTGGGGCTGAGGAAGGCAACTTTAACTGTGATTCAGAGGATGCTTAGGCACCTGAAATTGTTTTGTTTGTTTGCAAATAACTTAGGGTATGTCTACGCTAGCCCCCTAGTTCAATCTAGGGAGGCTAATGAGGGTGACCAAAATTGCAAATGAAATGCAGGATTTAAATATCCCGCGCTTGATTAGCATATTCCCGGCCGGTCGTCATTTTAGAAATTGACTAACCCGAAGTAACTGCCTGTGTCTACATGTGGCAGTGAAATGGGATTCCGAATTAAAGCCCTAAATCAAATTAGCTGTTAAACCTCACTCCAGGAGGAATAACAGCTAATTCGATTTAGGGCTTTAATTTGGAATCCCGTTTCACTGCAGCATGTAGACACGGGCAGTTACTTCGGGTTAGTCAATTTCTAAAATGGTGACTGGCTGGGAACATGCTAATGAAGTGCTTTAAATCCTGTGCTTCATTTGCAATTTCAGTCACCCTCATTAGCCTCCCTAGATCGAACTAGGGGGCTAGTGTAGACATACCCTTCGGAATTAGCTGATTTCACAATACACACAAATTCTGAAATATTTCCATCAGTAATAATTAAACTATTTACAGGTAGGGCAAGCAAAAAAAAAATGCTGCTTGAGAACTCGTTAGAATTAAAATTCAGAGATATAAACTTCTGAACTGAAGTTGTTACAACTGGATGAGGGAATGAATAGTTAAATCAACAAATCATGTCTGGTATTAGGATATATATTTGTATATTTTGATATGTGATATAGAGGGTTTTTTTGCTGTTTGTTTGTAGTCATGTTAGTGCCTGGGATGAGAGCCACAAGGAGAGTGAAGTACTATCTTTAATTGGACCAAATATGGTTGGAGACAGAAACACCTTTGGAACTCCTCAGAGCTCTTTTCCAGGTCTGTGAAGCTCAAAAGGGCTAATCTCTCACCAACCAAAGTTTGTTCCAAAATAATAATACAAAGATATTACCTCACTCACCTTGTCTCTGTTTGTATTTTAAAGCTTGAACTCTTTGCATCTCAACTTCAGCTGACTCTAAAACTTATCACACCCTCCATAATTTCTCACAACTGTGAAAATTATAAAAAGACAGAAAGCTTAAAAACATACTACACAAAGAAATAATTTTGTGTACTGTTACACCTCATGGTAACTTGAGGTAACTAGTGGTCCTTAGTAACTAGTGGTCCTTGTTACACCTCATGGTCCTTGGTAACTAAGGACTTAGTTCGAGTTAACGTTTGACTGCCGTGTGTAGCCGCGGGCAGTTAGTTCGGACTAGGGGGATTTAAAAATGTCGCCCGGATGGGCAGATGCAAATAAATCCCGGGATATTTAAATCCCGGGCTTCATTTGCAACTTCAAATGCCTACATTAGCCTTCCTAGTTCGAACTAGGGGGCTAGTGTAGACATACCCTCTGAGTTTAAGGGCCTGATTGAAACTGCAAGTCACAACAATCACAAATTATCCTCAGATCTTCACAGTAGGAATCCGAGTGACGTCCAGAGAATGAAGAAGGTTTGCAAGTTAAGATGGGAGTGAAGATGATTTCCTTATTCTTAATCTTGATGCAACAACACTGTGCCCAACAACAGCTTTGACAAGGCCCCCCTGCACTGAGAAACATCAGCATACTGATAAGTGCAACTTGTAGTGAAAATATAAACAAAACAAGATGTTGTGGATAGTGATCAAGAGTTGAATGAAAGGTGTGTGTTGCAGCGAGCCAGGCAGATGCTACACACGATGACTCAGTTTCCTCTCCTGTTAGGGGCACATGGGAGAGCTGATTTCAGTAAAACTCACTTATCTCCTCTGTACCTACCACCTGCCTCACATTGGGGAAGCAGCAGCAGCCCCCCGCCCCACACTCAAAAAAAAGTGAGTGAAGCTTCTGATCTATCCAGGGGTGCAGGGGGACAGGAACTTCAGCTGCTGATGTGGGGCACAATTTAAAGGTTTCCCCCAACAACTCAAGTGTCATACCTTCTCCCCAGTCAGTAGCCCAACTCTACCCCTCAGTTCCCATATGGGGCTCTTAGGGGGGAAGGGGAAAAAAGAGGGATAGACTCAGGGTACAACTAGACTACAGAGCTTTTCTGGGATACCTCTGGTATCCCAGAGAAGCTCTGCCATGTCCAGAGAATGCGTCTGCTTTTCCAAAAAAATTTCAGAAAAGCAGATGCATTTTTTCAACTTCTACATAAACCTTGTTCTACAAGGAAGAAGGGATGTTCTGAAAGAGGGGTGTTTTTTTCAACATTTGTCCCCGTGTAGACAGGCCAAATGTTGGAAAAGTCTCTTTTGGAAGAAAAGCGGAAAAAGATATGCAAATTGCTGTTTGCAATTTGCATCTTTTTCTGACTCTTCTTTGAAGTGTAGACATAGCCTCAGGCCTGCTCCACACTAACACACATCCAGATAGCAGGGCTGCTCCAAATCCCAGCTAGCCAGAACAGAGAGAAGCTGCATGTGCGCACACACACATACCTTCCTTTGTAGTGTAGAGGTACTCTATGTGCTTTTGTGGGTGACACACTTCATCAGATGAGTTGGAGTGGAAATAATAGAATCCAAGGTATATATAATAGCAAAAGCAGCTACTTGTCAATTTTAGGACCTATGTTAATGAAGCTAATTAAGTAGGTTGGAGATGTCCAATTTATAGCTTTTAATGTGAATGTCATGGCTCTAGCTTCGATCCAAGACATGCCACACAATCAATTGTCTACAGCTGAGCCCTAAGATACAACTGTATCTGCTCCAATCCCACAGACAGACACAAACACCTACAAGGTCAGTATCAAGCATTCTTTAAAATTAAATACCCACCTTGGGAAGTGAGAAAACAGATTGATAGAGCCAGACGAGTACCCAGAAGTCACCTATTTCAAGACAGGGCCAACAAGGAAAATAACAAAACACCACTAGCCATCACCTACAGCCCCCATCTCAAACCCCTCCAGTACATCATTTACAATCTACAGCTTATCCTGGAAAATTATCCCTCACTCTCACAGACCTTGGGAGACAGGTCAGTCCTTGCCTACAGACAGCCCCCCCAATGAAGCAAATACTTATCAGCAACTACACATGACATCCTAGATATACTCACCCAGGAACCTACCCTTGCAACAAAGCCCATTACCTACTCAGTCCATATATCTAAATAAGCAACAGCATCACAGGACCTAACCACATAAGCCACAACATCCAGGGCTCATACAGCTGTGCATCTTCTAATGTGATTTACGCCACTTAGTGCCAGGAATGTGCCTCTGTCCTGTATATTGGCCAAACTGGACAGTCTCTGCAACAAAGGATAAATGGACACAAATCAGATATTAGGAATGGTAACACATAAAACTGTAGGGGAACATTTTAACTCCTCTGGACCCTCTATCGTGGATTTAAAAGTAGCCATTCTTCTACAATGAATTAACCAATTACAGAGAGAGATGGCTGAACTGGAATTCATTTACAAATTTGATGCTGTCAACCTGGGCCTGAATAAAGACATTAACTGGTTAATGCACTACAAAGCCAATTTTCCCAGCCTTTGACATTCACATTTTCACTTCAAAAGCTATGAATGGGACACATCCAGCCCACTTAATTAGTTTCATTAACACAGGTCCTACAATTGACAAGTAACTGTTTTTGCTGTTACATATATTTTGTATTCTCTTATTTCCACTCCAACTCATCTGATGAAGTGGGTTTTACCCACAAAAGCACATAGGGTACGTCTAGACTACAAAGGAAGATCAAAGATGACACTGTCGATCTTCCAGCTAATTTGAAGTGACAGGGGCATTCCCGTTGATGCTGGTAACCCTGCTTTCACAAGGAGTAAGGGAAGTCAAAGGAAGAGTGTTCTTCCTTCAACTTCCTGCAGTGTAGACGGTGCCAAAAGCTGAGTTAAGCTACTTCGACTTCAGCTACGCAACTAATGTAGTTGAAGTTGCGTGTCTTAATTCAACTTTGTCCCATAGTGTAGACGTACCCATAGAGACTAACAAATGTATAGGATTAAGCCCTGGTCTACACTAGGGAGTTATTTCAAAATATCAAGCGGAGCATCCACACTACCAAGTCCGTTATTTAGAAATAAGAAGCTGGTCATTTTGAAATAACTCCTGCTTTCCATGAGGAATAATGCTAATTTCAAAATAATTACTTTGAACTAGTGGTAGTGTGTATGTGCCACTGCTGCCATTAACTACTCCCTGGAGTCATTCAAAGTAATTACTCCCCAGTGCTTCCTGGGGCCCTAAGTCGAGGTAGGGTGTTCACATTAAGAAGGCTTGTCTCGCACTAGTTTCGAGGCTTCCTTGTAGTGTGGACACGCTCTTTGGAAATAGTTATTTTGGGAGCTGTAATTTGGAAATAAGTTATTTTGAATAATTTCCAAGTGCAGTCATGCCCTAAAGTACCACAGGACTCCTCATTGTTTTTTCTGTCAGTGCATCCAGCTCTGCTCAGCAGGACCATCTAGTAGTCCAGTCCTCAGGCTTTCCTTCGTAGAGATCTGTAGCTGTGCAGTGAATTGGTAATGAGTAGTACGAGAGTCAACATACTCATTTCATTTGTGAGCTAAAGCAGGATTGGCAGGTTGGCCTCTAGGAGCAATATTGCACTAGCACAGTCTCTATGCTAAGCTGCATCTTGTTTCAGCTCTTCCCACTGTTCTGTCAGTCCCTTGCACAGAATTCTCAATAAAGGGCTTTTAAATGTGCAAAGAAAGAATAATATTTAATATTTCCGTGCCTGATGCCCAACGTTCCACGGGAGCCATAACAAAAAATAACTATGAGCAATTCTCACAACCGGACAACATATCCCAAAGTAAACACAGGGCAGGGCAGAGCGGAAAAGGGATGCATACACCCAGCTTGACAAGAGAGCTGGGTTTTGCTCCACAGACTTCAAAGCTAAAAGAGATCATCAAACCAAGCAGAGGCAGAGGAGGATGCAAATCCTGCCTTGAGGCAAATACACAATCATTTACAAAAGACTTGAAGACTCCCATAAACCTAAAACCTCTCTCATGCTGGCCAGAGGCCTGAAGCAAGGGGGCTTGTGCCAAATACAGCAGTTCTAGGACACCAGAGAGACTTTTGCTCTCTGTTATGCTGCTTTCACTCAGAATATGTTTGTTTGTGTCAGCAGAATTACTCCAACTTTACACCAGTGTAATAGAGCAGAATCAGGGCCATATTTCCTGCCCCAAGGAACACACAGCGCAACAATTCCCTCTCCCTAATTGAGAGCTCTAGAACTATTGCACTGTGATGCACGGTCATAATCCCAAGTTTGGATAAATACTATTCAGTTTACATGCAGCGACCTGTACATCTTCAAAGGGCTTTACTGGGGAGTCTGCCTTTCTCGCCAGGCCATATTGTCTCAGGTGCAAGAGAGAACACTGAAACGAGCGTTCCCCTCAGTTTAAAACAGTGGAGGGTGCTGCCAATGCATCCTCCGAAATAAAATAATTTCATTGTATTATTATTAACTAGAAGGCTTACCCAGTCCTTCAAGGCAGGAGCCTGGTGGCGTGGGGGGTGCAGGAGTCAGGATGGAAGGTTGAGGAGTGGCTCAGGGCAGGGGGCTGGGAATGTGGGCGAGTGTCAGGGTTGGGATGAGGAAGGGCTCAGGGCAGAGAATGGGGGGCACAAAAGTCAGGGTAGGGGTCGAGGAGGGGCTGAAGGCAGGGGGTGAGGGTGCAGGAATCAGGGCCAGTGGTTGCGAGGTGGAGAAGTTCAGGGAAGGGGGTGAGCTCAATGCAGGAAGGCTGGCTGCCAGCTTCTCCGTGGGGGCAGTTTGGGGCTGTGGAGACCACCCACTAATTTGTCCCTGGTGAGGCGTGGCTGCACACTCTGCCTGCTGGCTTGTCCCTGGGGCTCAGGGAGGGATCTGATCTGGGGGACAGACCTTAAAGGTTTGCAGCAGTGTAATTACGCTGATGTCGCCAGCTAAGATTTTATGGCAGCCTGTAATGCAGAAACTCCAATCAATATAGTAACATGTGAATTTCCTCAATGGAGGCAAGACCTTGGACAGGATGGAAAATAGCGGAACAAAGTTTCCAACAGGTGCCTCATATCCTGGCAGGTCATAGCTATTACCTGATCCCACAGTTGTGTTTTCAAAGCTTTTCTCTGCAATGGCACCTGCTTTCCTCCTGGTTTCATATCCCAGGGGCCATATTTTAATTCTAGAATACTTTTGATGTCTCTGTACATGTTGAAAATGTTTGATTTGTTTTATTACAGCACCTCAAGCAAGCAGCAGCTGTCCCTTTTGAGGGTACCACTCTCTAACTGTCGCTGGGGACAGCAGCTAGCTTGCAAGTAACAAATTATTTTTAAAGAAATGGCCAATTAGCTGTATATAGAGCAAAGGAGCCAAACTGTGTCTACAGATGTTTCTGCTGCCTGTGTGCCATCATTGACAAGCTGGTAACAGCACATAAAATCTCAGCTAGTTATGTAACCTGCAGGAACCATGTGGAGGGAGGCTATTTTCTGTATATGTTCCAAATGTTCTGTGTACACAGCTTTTCCTTGGAAAGATTCACCCACTAGTTCTTGTGCAATGTTTCCTTGAGGGAAAGTGCCTGTGCAAATATTCATTACATCACAGGCTTAACATTATTAAGTGGTTCAAAGTATTTAAGTGTGGACTTGCATTTTGTTTCTTTGAAGTATTAGGTTTTATTATCATATATATAGTAGCCCAATGTCTGAGAGTCTGTAACACTGTAGCATTACAGACTCGCCTCTGGGGGTCGCTCTTGCCTCCCGCTGTGGCGCTCAGCTAAGTTCTGCACTGCTCCACTGGGCCGCGATGGGGGAGCAAGTGGCACAAGCAGCCATTTAGGCTCCGCGCTCCCCGTGCTGCATGAGCAGTTTGGGCTCCGCAGCCCCGCAAATGAGAAGCAGGAGGGGGAGGAGAAGAGAAAGGGACAGTAACAGGCAGGAGGGGGAGAAGAGAAACAGAGATGGAGAGAGAGGCAGGAGGTGGAGGAGAGCTGAGAGAGAGAGGGGGAGGCAAGAGGAGGAGCAGGAGGAGCGAGAGAGAGAGAGATGGACATGAAGGAGGGTCCCGAAAATTCCCATTGTATGATGGGTTATTGGCTAGTTATCATAATAGTAACCCTTAAAATACTGCTTAGCTAAATGCTTTTCTACCAACAAGTTGGACGGGTTGAACTTCTCTAGTCCTGTACCCTCAGGACCTGACCGGTGCCGAACCAGATAATTTGCCAAGGCATGGGAGGTCAACATTGTCTGGAAGTGTTACCAACACTTCCACTGCTTACTGGGCTCTTGGAAGACATTTGGGGTAAATTAGAGCTAAACAACAGCACAGAACACTGACAGACATTACCGGTGACTGTAAACAAACTTTATGGGACCGCAGGAAACTTAGCCACACCCATGATAAGAGGACATCTGGCTAACTAAAATCATACTGGACCACGGATGTTGCCGGACCAGACAATGCCAGACTAGAGAGGTTCAGCCTATACTAAGATATTACACAGACCATTATATGTTCGTTTGCAATTGCCGCTACTTCTAACATCCCCCAAACTCAAATGCTCAACTCCCCCACAATCCTTAGAGAGTGATCCAATACCCTTGCAAATTGACTATGAAAAACCTGGATTTGTACCATAACCTGGCTCCCTTAAGTCTCATTTCAATTCAGCCCCAAGCTAGATAACCACTTCCATCTCTCCATCCCACTTATTCACTCGTAAAAACAATAAGTAGTCCTGTGGCACCTTAGAGACTAATGAAAACACATATAGTATGAGCTTTCATGGGCAAAACCCACTTGTTCAAATGAGCATGAGTGGAGAAAAAGGGGCTTAACAGCTCATCTAAGGATGTGGGTTTGCCCACAAAAGCGTATGATACTATATGTACGTATTGGTTAGTCACTAAGGCATGGGTGGGCAATCTGGCCCACCAAGCTGGTGGATCTGGCCCGCGGCCGCCCTGCTGCTGCCCCACCCCCAGGCCATTCAGGAAGTCTGTGAAGTCTTCCTGCTCCCACAAGAGCATGCGGCAGCTAGAGAGACACGCCCGCTGGTTTAAAACAAGCAGGGTCTCTCTAGCCATGCGCGCTTGCGGGGGTGAGGAGACTATTCGCACACTCCCTCGCCCTCACTGGCCTGGGGGCAGGGAGAACGCACGAGGTCTCCTTCTGCTAGGTGCCTAGAGGGAACTGCCAGCTGTTTTAAAACTGCAGGTGTTTCTCTCTAGGGGGCGGGGTGGGAAGGGAGAGGGAAGACTTTCCACCTCAGGCCAATCAGGGTGGGGAGGAAGCACAAGAAGTCTCCTGGCCCCACTTCTTCCGCCGGAGGCCCTGCCCCTTCCAGGGTGGCCCCCTTTTAAGAATGCAGATGCAGTCAGGGGCCTGTGCACAGAATCTGCAGGGCTCGTGACCTACCTAATAAAAGAAAAGTTGTGATTTACTTTGTACCCATGGTCTTTGTACTTCAGGAACCTGGAATGAGGATGCAGTACACTCACAAGGCTGCCTGATTGTGTAAGAAAGCACAACAAAAACTGGAAATGAGAGACAGCATCAGAAGGTGCCTTTTAGAGTGAAGTCAAACATTGAAGATGGAATCTCAGCAGGCCGAAAGAGACACAATAAACCTGCTGTTGGGTAGAGGTACAGTTTACCCTAGAGCACCACAGGGCATTATACATAGCTGAGAGTGAGAAAGCTCACACAACGGTAACAAGGAACAGGAGGTTACAAATTGCGGAGTTATTTTCAATGGAAAGGAGAAAAAAAGATAGACTGGACTTGATTGAAGAGATTCAAATTATGATATAAGGAGAACTGATTCATCTCTGCTGTGCCACCTACTGCATGAGACAAGATCAAAGGAGTAACCCTACAACCTAAGGGTAGTAAACACAGAACAAGGCATGAAAATGTTACTTTAATGTTAAGGCACCATCTGGAATTCACTGTTAGAATAGCTCAGTGCCAAATGCTGTGACTGCAGTTTTCAAAGTGGTGGATAAAGGTCACTAGTATTCAATAATATGGTTTGTGTGTGGATCTTAAGGAGTTTTCTCCCATGTTTACCCCATGAGTAGCATTTTTCAATTACATTGGTGGACAAATGAAGGGAGTCAGGCCCTCTTCTAAAGGAGCAGGTATTGCAGGACACTTGATGAAAGCCCAGTGAAACCTGCATGTGATACCTTTCTTGCTCAAAAGAGGCCTCAGTTGGAGTGTTGTGTCCAGTTTAGGGCCCCACATTTCAAGAAAGGTGTGGAGAAATTGGAGACAGTCACGAGAAGAGCAACAGAAATGATTAAAGGTCTAGAAAACATGAGCTATGAGGGAAGACTGAAAGAACTGGGCGGCTGCGTCTAGATTGGCATGATTTTCCAGAAATGCTTTTAACGAAAAAGTTTTCTATTAAAAGCATTTTTGGAACAGAGCATCTAGATTGGCACAGACGCTTTCATGCAAAAGCACGTTTTGCGGAAAAGCGTCCATGCCAATCTAGACGCACTTTTCTGCAAAAAAGCCCCGATCGCCATTTTTGCGGAAAACTAATCTGAGCTGTCTACATTGGCCCTTTTGCACAAAAGCTTTGCGGAAAAGGGACTTTTGCCTGAATGGGAGCATAATAGTATTTCTGCAAGAAGCACTGATTTCTTACAGTAGGAAGTCAGTGATTTTGCGGAAATTCAACCGGCCAGTGTAGACAACTGGCAAGTTTTTTCCAGAAAAGCAGCTGATTTTCCGGAAAAACTGGCAAGTCTAGATACAGCCGGCTTGTTTAGTTTGGAAACAGGAAGACTGAGAGGGGACATGATAGTAGTTTTCAAGTACCTAAAAGAGTGTTACATTGAGGAGGGAGAAAAAATATTCTCCTTGACCTCTTATTTTAGCAGAAGAAGCAATGGCCTTAAATTGCAGCAAGGGAGGTTTAGGTTGGATAGTAGGAAAAACTTCCTAACTATCAGGGTGGTTAAACACTGGAATAAATTGCCTACGGGGGTTATGGAATCTCCATCACTGGAGATATTTAAGAGCAGGTTAGATAGACATCTATCAGGGATAATCTAGATAGTGCTTGGTCCTGCCATGAGAGCAGAGGACTGGACTTTGATGACCTCTTGAGATCCCTTCCAGTTCTAAAGTGTTCCATGAAAACAAGGGCTGCAGTACAGAAACAGAGCTTTCCCCTGAGTGACCTAACATATACATTCATGAGCATACACACATAGTGCTGCCTGTCCCTTCATGCTGCTGTGCTCTTGGAAGCTGACAAGGTAATACACTTTCCAAGAATCCTTCTCCCTTTGGGCCAAAAGTGATCCTAGAAGAAAGGAATTTCACTAACCAATTACAGAGAGGCCTCGTCTACACTGCCGGTTTTGCCAGCAGGGAGTATGCAGATGAGGTGTGGATTAGCATATTACATTGCCTCATTTGCATAATTTATGCACACCGTTTTTGCACAAAGGGTTTTTGTGGAAAAAAATTAGTGTGGATGGGTGTTTTCCTGGAAGACGCATAAGGCTCTTGCAGAAAATGGGGTTTTTGTGAAAGAAAAAAAAAAAGGCCACACTACTGTTTTTCCCCACAAAAACCCTTTGCGCAAAAAAAAAAACCAACTGTGAATAAATTATGCAAATGATATGCTAATCTACACCTCATTTGCATACTAGCTGCCAGCAAAACCGGCAGTGTAGACGTAGCCAGAGAGTCTTTAGTATTGGAATTTATCTAGCTATTTGACACTTTTACCCTGGGCCTAAACTGGTTGGTGCATTACAAAGCCAATTTCTCCTGCCATTAACATTTGCATTTACACATCAAATGCTATGTAGGGACACATCCAGCCTACTTATTTAGCCTCATTAACACAGCTCTGAAAATTGAGTATTTCTGATTATAGATAGATATGTTCTGTTATTTTCATTCCAATTCATCTGATGCAGTGGGTTTTGCCCATGAAAGTTCATGATTTTGGTTAGTCTCTGAGGTGCCACAGGCTCTCACATTGTTTTTGGCAAGGAAATTCGCCTCTCTCATGCTTCGTGTGAATTGAGGACTCTGATATGGATGGTATGTGGAAGACATTCACCTATGTCACCTTTCCTCTTCTGTTCAAATCTCTGCAGCATTAGCTGACCTTACCTCTGAGAAAAGGACCAATTTGTTTTCTCCAAAGACCAAAGCAGACTGTAAAGAGCTTCAAAAAGATCGCAACACACCAAGTGATTGGGCAACAAAATGGCAAATTAAATTTAATGTTGATAAATGTAAAGTATTGGAAAAAATACATTGGAAAAAATAATCCCAACTATACCTACAATATGATGGGGACTAATTTAGCTACAGCTACTCAAGAGAGAGATTTCAGAGTAATTGTGGATAGTTCTCTGAAAACATCCACTCAGTGTGCAGCAGCAGTCAAAAAAGCCAGTAGAATGTTGGGAATCATTAAAAAGGGATAGAGACTATCTCATTGCCTCTATATAAAACCATGGTACGCCCACATCTAGAATACTGCATACAGATGTGGTTGCCTCATCTCAAAAAAGATATATTGGCATTGGAAAAGGTTCAGAAAAAGGCAACAAAAATTATTAGGGGTTTGGAACGGGTCCCATATGAAGAGAGATTAAAAAGACTTGGATTTTTTATCTTAGAAAAGAGGAGACTAAGTAGGGATATGTTAGAGGTCTATAAAATCATGACCATGTGGCAAAAGTGAATAAGGAAAAGTTATTTACTTATTCCCACAATATAAGACCTAGGGATCACCAAATGAAATGAATAGGCAGCAGGTTTAAAACAAACAAAAGGAAGTTTTTCTTCACTCAGCAAACAGTCAACCTGTGGAACTCCTTGCCAGAGGATGCAGAGAAGGCTAGAACTTTAACAGGGTTCAAAAAAAGAGCTAGATAGATTCGGGCAGGTTAGGTCCATCAATGGCTATTAGCCAGGAGGGGTAGGAAAGATGTCCCTAGCCTCTGTTTCTCTGGAGGTGGGTGACAGGGGAGGGATCACATGAGGATTACCTGTTGTGTTCCCTCCCACTGGGGCATCTGGTATTGGCAGAAAGGATACTGGGCTAGATGGACCTCTGGTCTAACCCAGTATGGCCCTTCTTATGGTCTCCCTTGATTATCCTAGCTAAGGTGCTAACTTGAAAAGGGGCACTGTATTTTAGTTTTACCAAATTAGGAGAACCTTGATTCATTTAATTTGCTTCTCCTTTTCTGCCAGCTCCTAGAATGGTGGCTCTTACTTAACAAAGTCAGGGTGGAATAATATTAAGAGTCCTCTTCATTTTGAGTCAGAGAAAAGCTGATAATCTGCTTCCCTTAGGCCATAGCCAGGCCAGCTGCAGATAATTTAATCAACACAGGTGCAGCTGTCACCAATTAGTGAGGAAATGAGGCTGTAAGGGTAACTGCATCAAGATGGGCTAAAGTGATTCCCATGATGGAGATAAGGGCAGGGGGAGCCTTGTGACTTGTGAAACTGCAGCCCATGTGTATTTAGTTTTTCTTTTCTTTACTATAACATTTTGGTGTTATATATTTTCTCTCTACTACCTCTAAGTGTGCATCTATTTTTGTCATTGGGCTGGTGATGACGGCAATAGACGTAAATAAATTAGTATGTTATTGTCAAACTCCTTTGAAAACAAACTCCATTAGCCCCTTACTGTGCCATTTTATGTTTTCCAAATTGAAAAGATCCAAATGGGCAGCACCCAGAGAAGAGTCATATCCAGATGTCTATGGTGGCACAAACAATAGACTGCAAAATATAAAATGAAATTCTTTTGACAGCAAGTAACTTGACACAATCTGCTTGTAGCGTCACAGCTTGAGAGAATTAAAGGCTCCCTCTAGTCTAGTGGGCTGCTCTGGCTTTGTTATAGAGATCTTTTTGCTTTGTGATTTCATCTGCCAGCTACTTGAATTGGAGAGAATGTAGTGTCCTTATAAAATCAGATTTTACAAGTGAAAGCAAGAATCCAAACTGTAAAAGAAAGTTTCTGCTACATAAAGAGGATTGGACTTCTAAGTGCTCACTGGTGAAGGCCATAAGACAGAGTGGCAGACCTGAATCTATGATATATGCCATATGCATGCTGCTTAATTATTGAAATCATCCTACTTACAAGCAGCTGAATGTAAGAGCCATAAACAAAAAGGCTGTGTCTAGACTGGCAAGTTTTTCCGCAAAAGCAGCTGCTTTTGCAGAAAAACTTGCCAGCTGTCTACACTGGCCGCTTGAATTTGTACAAAAGCACTGACGTTCTACTGTCTGAAATCAGTGCTTCTTGCACAAATGCTTTGACGTTCCCGTTCGGGCAAAAGCCCTTTTCCGGAAATGTTTTTGCACGAGGGCCAGTGTAGACAGCTAAAAACTGTTTTGTGCAAAAAAGCCCCGATGGCGAAAATGGCGATTGGGGCTTTCTTGCCCAAAACCGCGTCTAGATTGGCAAGGACGCTTTTCCGCAAAAAGTGCTTTTGCGGAAAAGCGTCCATGCCAATCTAGACTCTCTTTTCCGCAAATGCTTTTAACGGAAAAACTTTTCCGTTAAAAGCATTTGCGGAAAATCATGCCAGTCTAGACGTAGCCAAAGGTTTTGGTAGTTGGTATTATAGTAGCACTGAGAAGCTCCAGTCTAGATTGTGTCTCTTTGTGCTAGACTCAGTTATATTCATCCGATGGCAGTCATGGTGTGAAAAGCTCTGTGGCCTGCAGCTGTTCTACACTGCAGAGTTAGGGTTGATGTAAGGCAACTTGCGGGGACAGAAGCTTAGCAGGCTCTGGTGAGGAAGTGAGGTCTAGTGCTTACAGGCATTGCAGGGGAAGACTGGGAGTTAGGACACATGGGCTACGTCTAGACTGGCATGATTTTCCGCAAATGCTTTTAATGGAAAAGTTTTTCCGTTAAAAGCATTTGCGGAAAAGAGCGTCTAGATTGGCACGGATGCTTTTCCGCAAAAGCATTTTTTGCAGAAAAGCATCCTTGCCAATCTAGATGCGGTTTTGCGCAAGAAAGCCTTGATCGCCATTTTCGCCATCAGGGCTTTTTTGCGCAAAAGTTTTTAGCTGTCTACACTGGCCCTCTTGTGCAAAAACATTTCCGGAAAAGGGCTTTTTCCCCGAACGGGAACGTCAAAGCATTTGCGCAAGAAGCACTGATTTCAGACAGTAGAACGTCAGTGCTTTTGTGCAAAATCAAGCGGCCAGTGTAGACAGTTGGCAAGTTTTTGCGCAAAAGAACTTGCCAGTCTAGATGCAGCCATGGGTTTTTGCCCAAGTTCTGAGAGGAGAGACGGCTGTTATGGTTAAAGGGATGGCACACTGATATCGTCCTGAGCTCATTGCAAGAGGTGCATTTGCAAGGTTACGTTACACAGCACTCACAGCATCATTCAAACCACAGTGCCAAATCACATTAGCAGGCATCACACAGAAAAGCAACACACGTCATTGTGGGTCATTTTTAAAATGGTCTTTCAAGCAAACTTGTAGTACAACCCTGGTACATGGTAGCTCAAAATCAGCAGCCAGTGTATCCACCGCTGTCCCAGACACTGGCAGAAACTTCCCCCCCTTTGCTTCACAGATACTATGAATCACACAGCAGGCAGCCATAGCTATGGGAGTATTTTTTTCACTAAGGCCTACTCTAGTGAATACATTGTGCCAATTTGCTCTTTGAGACTGCCAAAGGTACATTCAACAGTGTTTCTGTGCCTGCTTATAGAAGGCAATTAACAGCCCTTCACAGGCTCACAGTAATACCCACTGGTGGATTTCCCTACTCCAAATTGATTCCCAACTGATCATTAGCAGTCAGGTGTTGCAATCTTCCACACACTTGCTTCTCCACTGTCAGCCCCGCTCTTACTCTGGTGTCACTGTGAGGCAAGGCTGGGGGAATTCGGCACACAAGCTAGGGAAAGTGGACTTGTACATACAGATGTTTTGCAGTCACTGCTCATGATCCCATTAATGCATAATGATGTGATCCCACCAGTTACTCCTTGCTTGCTGGAACTAGCACCAGAACTGGCATTCCACTGCATTCAGCTGCTGACAGCAACAGCAACACCAAAGAATTTTTTCATTCCACAGCTTCCAGCTGGGCTATTTGGAAAAAAAAAAGTTTATATTCTGCCCACTGGCTCCTCGGGCATCTCTGGATCAGGCGTGAGGAGTTCACGCAATGCTTCCCACACTAGCGAGGCGCTGTGCTAAATCCATATGTCTCTACAGGTGGTGGACTGGAGGGTGATGCTAGACTTTTGAAAACATGTGTAAAATACTAAGGGAGGGACTTTCAAAAACATCTCAGTGATTTAGAAGCACAAAAGCCCACTGACTTCAGGTTTTAAATGCTGATGGAGGAGTGTAGCCTGATCGACTATTTCAGCTTTCTGGACTTATGGAAGTTCAATCTATTGGAAAGTGATGTTGGATGCAAATATTATCATGGCCGCTTTATCAGTTTTGTGTCTGATTGTAGGTTGTTCTCATAGTACGGATATTGATTAGCCCTTGCTCCTGTCTTGCACAGTATAAAAGAGCATTCTAAGTACAAGACTTCATAGATTTAAAAAAAAAAGTAAAATCTGAATTTCCACCATTAGAAATATAATTGAAGGGCTACAGTCAAAAAACTAGGGAAATGTGCTCTAGATTAAATTACTGTAAGATGGGTGGACAGTAGGTATAAGAGGCAAGAGGAGGCAATGACTTCCCTGGGTCTTAGTGCTTAACCTATTTCCTCTTCCTATCCCTATTCTGACCACTCCTAAAGGCTCCCTCTTAAAAAGACTGGGACTTTTCAGTTTAGGAAAGAGGAGACTATGGAGGGAAGTGACAGAGGTCTATAAAATCATGACTGGTGTGGCAAAAGTGAATACGGAGAAGTTATTTACTTGTTCCCATAATATAAGAACTAGGGGTTACCCAATGAAATTAATAGGCAGCAGATTTGAAACAAACAAAAGGAAGTTTTTCTTCATTGAGCACACAGTCTACCTATGGAACTCCTTGCTAGAAGAAGTTGTGAAGACTAGGATATAACAGGATTCCAAAATAGAGCTAAATAAATTCAGAGAGGCTAGGATCATGAATGGCTATTAGCCAGGATTGGTAGGAAAGGTGTCCCTACCGTCTGGAAATGGATGACAGGAGATGTGATGATTACCTGTTGTGTTTACTCCCGCTGGGTCATGTGGCACTGGCCACTGTTGGCAGACAGGATACTGGGCTAGATGGACCTTTGGTCTGACCCCAGTATGGCTGTTCTTATGTTATGTTCTCCCACAGCAGGCTGTTGCTGCTTGCAGACTGGTGACTAGTCCCCCAAAATAGATCTGTTAACTTAAAAGTGAAAAGCCTTCCAGCCTGCGAGACCTATTTGCATAACATTGAACCTGTGAAAGAGCCATTAAGTGGTAATGAAACCATTTAACAGGCTTGTGCCTACCGTGAATTTACTGACAAAACAGCTGTGCATTACTATGTCTATAGGATCTTAGTTTAAAATTGGCTTTAAATATTTCACTAGTTTATTGCTGAAGATTATTAAACCACATCTCTAAAACATCCTTGCATAGTTATTTAGATGCACAATCTGAGTATTCAGCTTTAGCCTTAAATGCTTGGATCTTCAGACAGATTTTTAAATAAATTCTTCAAAAGACCACCATTCTGTAAAATACACATGTTAATTACTATACAGTATAAAAACTTTTTTCAAAAATCTTCCTCTCCTTTCTACCTATCTCTATACTTACAGTCCTTCTTCTCCCCCTCTCTCCTTTGTTATGCCTAAAATATTTGGAAATGTATTTTAACATAAACATATAGGCTGTGTCTAAACTGGCAAGTTTTTCGCAAAAATCGTCTGCTTTTGCGGAAAAATTTGCCAGCTGTCTACACTGGCTGCTTGAATTTCTGGAAAAGCACTGACGATCTCATGCAAGATTGTCAGTGCTTTTCCAGAAATACTATGCTGCTCCCATTCGGGCAAAAGTCTTTTTCCGAAAGACTTTTGCACAAAAGGGCCAGTGTATACAGCACAGTACTGTTTTCCTAAAAAAAAAGCCCCGATCACGGAAATGGCGATCGGGGCTTTTTTGCGGAAAAAAACGCGTCTAGATTGGCCACAGACGCTTTTCCGCAAAAAGTGCTTTTGCGGAAAAGCATCCTGCCAATCTAGACGCGCTTTTCCGAAAATGCTTTTAACGGAAATCTTTTCCGTTAAAAGCATTTTCAGAAAATCATGCTAGTGTAGACATAGCCATAGTGAAATTTATTAACGTCTTGTTATGAAAATTAAAGTTCCCTTTTTCTGAAAGCAGTGACCATTGTTATGAATACACTAAACCACTTTGACCTGATTAATTTAAAACAAAATCTTTGTTTCAGTGAGTTTAAATATGAAGTTAATGTAGGTTTAAGAGTACATTTAAAATATAAAATCAGCTTAGAAATACTCATAAAAAATGTAAATCAGAGAAGGAATGCAGTATTCCATAACATTTAATGTTATATTCTGCAGGCTAAAAAATTTTTTGCAAATAAATCTCTGATAAACTTCAGGGTATATCAAGAAAGCTGTGACTCAAAATTTTTATTTTCAAATTTGAGTGTTCTTAATTAGATAACTTCTGCATGTCCAGTCTTCACAATCTCACATGCAGTGGAACATATGCTCCATTTTCTTTAGAAAGACATTTTAGAAGAGGAATTTACAAAGGCATTTTGCTACCTAATCCCAGAGAGAGATTGCTGATCTGGAATTTATTTGCAAATTTGACACTTTTTGATTGGTTCACACACTTCAAAGCAAATTTCCCCTGCCTTTGACATTCATATTTTCACATCAGACTTTATGAATGGTACACATCCAGCCCACTTAGCGGAGATATTTCTACACAGCGTAGATATTTCAGGATACCGAGGTATCCCAAAATAGCTACCCCGTGTCTACATAAGCCACCAGTTATTTTGAATTATTTTTCAAAATAATGGGCATGCTGTTTTGCCATCCCAATAAGCCTCATTGCACGAGGGATAAGAGATGGCTCAAAATAACACATTATTTCTAAATTTGGCACAATGTAGATGTGCCAAATTGCAAAATAAGCTGTTTTGAAATTGTTTCGAAATAAGATATGCAATTTGCATAGTGCAATTTGCGCATCTTATTTTGGGTTTTGGGTGCTGTGTAGATTCACCCTTAATAAGCTCCTTTACACAGGTCCTTCAATTGACAGGTAACTGCTTTTGCTGTTGTACGTACTTTGGATTCTGTTATTTCCATTCCAACTCATCTGATGAAGTGGGTTTTACCCATGAAAGCTCATGAGCCTATATATTTGTTAGTTTCTAAGGTGCTACAAAACTACTCAATGTTTTTAAAGTCACAGACTAACACGGCTATCCCTCTCAGATATTTTAGAAGAGTGTTTTTGGTCCAAATGTCATTTGGGTTCAGGGATTTGAGTGGAATGGGTGATCAGGGAGAAGAGGGAGACAATAGAGAGGAGGAAGGGGTTGGGTGGAGCAGGGATGGAGTATGGGTGACACCACAGGCTGGGGAGTTTACCTCACCCAGAAACAGGTTCACCCACCACACATGGGTACACAACTGATAGAAATACTGTACTCAGTGTACTTTTCAGTGGTTCACTGTAAACCTGGGAAGATATACCAGTGGTACCATGATGGTCAGTCCTCTGCCTTGTACTGTTCCTTACTTTCATTAATGGCTTGGGTATTGGATTGTAAAAGATACATAAACTTCCGATAATCCAGCACCTTTAGGACCCAGGGGATGCCGGATTATCAGATATGCCGGACTATCGGAAGGGAGGGCTATGAAGAGTCTGGGGTGGGGTGGGGAGGATGCACCCCTTGGCGCTGAGGGACCAACCCAGCACCACCCCATTTTCTCTGCCCCAGACTTCCCCAAGTCAGCCGCTACTGAAACTGACCAGTGGCTGACTTCAGGAAGCCCGGGGCAGAGCACCCCAGCTGCTCTGCCCCAGGCTTCTCTGAGTCAGCCGCTGGTCAGTTTCAGCAGCGGTTGAATTGGGGAAGCCAGGGGCAGAGCAGCTCCAATTGTCCGGCTGCCCAGAGACTTCTGGGTTCCAGATGGTGCCAAACCATCAGGAGTGCCAGACCATTGGATGCTGGACCAATGGAGTTTTACTGTAGTTATAAAATGTGTAGATCCCACTAACCTGGGAAGGGCTGCAAGCATTTTGGAGAACAGGATTAGAATTTCAAATGAGCTGGATAAATTGAAGAATTTATCTGAAATCAGTAAGATAAAATTCTGAAAGTAGAAGAAGAAGAAAGAAAAAACAAATATACCAAGTGTGGGATAACCAGCTTGTCAGAAGTATAACTGAAAGGGATCTTGGAGTTATACTGGATCACACAATGAATATGAAGCAACAGAGGCATTTGCAAAAATCCTTCTATTCTGGATTTTATTGACAGGAGTGATTTATGTAAGACTTTAAAAAACAAGAAAATTGGACATAGATTACAGAGAAAAAAAAAGTTTAGAAAAACTTGACGTAACAGAAAAAGTTTAAAAGTTGCATATTTTTAGTATTCAAGAAACATAAGTGAGGTGGAATATTAACAGCCTTCATATGTATTAAGGACTGCTATAAGGAGGACAGTGATCAATTGTTCTCCATGTCCACTGAAGGTGAGACAAGAAATAGTGACCTTAAGCTGCAGCAAAAAAGAGATTTAGTTTAAATATTAGGAAAAACTTCCTAATTACAAGGATATTTTAGCTCTAGAACAGGCATCCAATGGAGGCTGTGGGCTAACCATCACTAGAGGCTTTTAAGAAAAGGGGGTGACCAAACATCTGGCAGGCCTGGTTGGTGTGCTTAGTTCTGCCTGACCAGAGGGATCTGGATTAGATGTCAAGCTCCTTTTCAGCCTTTTCCTTACATTTCTATTCCTCTGTGAGTCTATAATTTAAAAAAGAACAAACACACACTCCCTTTAGCAATTTGGCTATAAAATGGGAAGAAATAAAGAACCAGGAAACGATACATTAAAAATGATATAAATTATATATATATATATATATATATATATATATATATATATATATATATATATATATATAGTAAATGTTGAAAAAAATCAATTTTAACTTATTTTTAAATCATGATTTTTCTCCATGTATTTATGTGCTAGTTGTGTAGAGGCAATAGCACCCTCTACTGGAACATGTCTTTTTCACTAACAAGACGATTTTGGAGTCCAGCTTCGGCATTAGAACCAAATCTTTCCTGCTTGTCTATTGTTTTCATTTTTCTTAAACACTCTGGATTACTAATGTTCTTAGCTGGCAGAGGAAAGGGCCTTTTTAATTTCTTAGGTAGAGTTTCAGCAAGAATGCCGATCTACTCGAGAGAGTTTGTTTGACCCAGCTATGTCATTCAAGACCCAGAGTTTGAAAAATTCACACCCCTGAGAAATGTATTTAAGCACAATCTAAACTCCAACGTAGACAGAGGTAGACTGACAGAAGTCTCCTATTAACCAAGCTACCACCTCACAGAGAGGTGGATTCACTACAGTAATGAAGTACCCCACCTATTGCAGTTGTGTCTGCACAACAGTGGCAGAGCTGCAGTAGAGTTTTTAGTGTAGATATAGCCTAAGGCTATCGCTCTCCTATTACGAGGAAAATAATTTTTAGAACCAATTTATCAGTGTCCTCATAGTGGAAGTTCTTCATCATCGGCAATGCATGGGAACGCTCATAGGAAGTGGAGGAGTCAATCTTATGAGAAAGAGGAAGAAGTCCTTTCAGATTCTCGTTTTGATGCTTTTAAGTAATTTTGTATTCAACCATTTAGAAGCAATTTGGCAGGAGCACTTTGGTGGCTAATGATGGGCTTAGAGGGCTGGAGCTTGAATGGATATGGAACAGTAGCAACTGGATCCCATCTGGTGAGGCGAGAGCAAGTTAAGACATGTTGGGCTGGGTCAATGTTTTATTGTAACAAAGTCATTGTGCCTGGGAAATCCGTTCCTTTTATTGAAAGAAATAATGGAAGTGCTTGGTGATGAATTGGGGTACAGACTAAACTAAACTACTGTAAATCTGAGATACTATGCCTTGTTTCCAAAAGATATGTGGATGATGATAAATGCCCACTGAAAAAGTTGTGGATAACAAAATGAGCTAGTAGGCATTAATGTTTCACCAAAAGGCAGGAAAACTGTTTAAATTCAATATTGACCAATTAATGAGAATTACTTACAATGACTTAGATGTACATTACCAACACTTGACTTGTGTAGAATTTATGTACTTACCCTGAATGACCTGCAGCCCAGGGTCATATGTCTTTTTCCTTTGTATCCCTTTTATGCACCCAAAAAGGTCTTTGGATAACTTTTAAAAATGTTTTGAAGATGCCGATGGGCAAATCAGAAACCAAGGATCAAAACAGAGTGGCTGGGAGATTCAGCTGAGATGGCAATCCCCCTATCATCAGATTTTAAGACACATTAGAAGACGGCACAGGTCAGACTGCCACTGGAATAGCTCTGTACAGGAAGAAATCCATTGTAGATGTACACAGAATGGAAACTGGAAAACCCAATCTAATTTTTCCAGAATCTAAAATTCTGGCACCCATAAAAAAAATCTTACACCTAAAAGTGGACATACTAATTGTGTGAGGTATTTGACTGAACAAATATTGAAGGCTGCCATAATTATGAAAAATAAGTTATTGCTTTCACGCTAAGGCTGAATAAGGCAGTATTTAGATATTGGGACAATTATCACTGTGATAAGTGGAATAATTTCTTTAAAGCTATTTCTTTATACAATATATTTGTTAGTCTCTAATGTACCATAGACTACTCATTTTTAAAGTTACAGACTAATACGACTACCACTCTGTGACTCAAGAGAAGGATTCTAGTTATAGTAAACATTTATAATTGGCTTTGCAAATATTATTATATAATCTATTACTGGGTCTAAAAAAAATCCCAAGTCTGATTTTCAAGACTAGTCCTTAGGATCCAATGAATAATAAAAGAAACACTTTAATGAAATAGATCTTATATTCTAATCTAAATTACAGGATATAAACCAGAGTACAAAAACAAACCATTCTGATAAATGTCAAGGATAAAAAGACACACAGAATTATTTTCATGAGTTGACAAAATTCATTATTCCATTTCATTTTGTGTGTGTTTACTATATCAATGCCTGCATGTTCCATTCCTCAGAAAAGTTAATCTAGGCAGACCATAAAATATAAATTATATTAACAACTGTGGGACTCAGGTGAATTACTGTGACCGCATATTAATTAGACTTGCCATTTGATTTCTGTGTCTCAGGCTAATCCCTATATGATCCACATCATCTCTCTTCAAGGTACCAAATTGGAACATTTCTTATGAGCTTCCTTTCTTTTATCAGAACCAGCAGCGGTTATTTCTCAGGGCACGTCTACGCAGCAGTTAATCCAAGAAAGAGCACCCGTCCTCCAACTTCCCTTACTCCTCGTAAAATGAGGGTTACAGGAGTATGAGTAAGAAGTCCTCCAGCTTGACATTATTTTGACATATATCAAAATAAATGATTGTAGTATAGATGAGGACTATGTGGCTGTGTCTGCACTGGCATGAATTTCTGAACATGCTTAAAACGGAATACTATTCCATTTTCAGTTTTTCCGGAAAAGGAGCATCTACATTGGCAGGCTGCTTTTCCGGAAAAGCCCTTTTTCCGGAAAAGTGTCTGTGGCCAATGTAGACGCGCTTTTCCGGAAAAGAGCCCCGATCGCCATTTTCGTGATCGGGGCTTTTTTCCGGAAAAGACTACTGGGCTGTCTACACTGGCCCTTTTCCGGAACAGTGTTCCGGAATAAGGACTTATGCCCGAGCGGGAGCAGAATAGTTTTTCCGGAATAGCGGCTGATTTTGTACAGTAGAGCATCGTTGCTTTTCCGGAAATTCAAGGGCCAGTGTAGACAGCTCGCAGCTTATTCCGGAAAAGCGGCTGATTTTCCGGAATAAGTGGTTATTCCGAATAACACTGCTGTTTAGATGTACCCTCAGAGAGCTGCTTACCCTGTGGAATCATTTAGGCTTACACACTCCATGCATTTCCAGTGCACAAATCCAATATTTATATATAATTACAGAATGTAAATTCACAGGATGCTTTCACTGTAATTGGAAGTGATTTTACCCTTTTAACAGCCTGCACTGCATCCTCGCCCTCTTCTGGATTTTTAGATTCACCACCATCTATAGATACCTCCTCTTCTGGTCAATAAAAAGGCATTTTCAGTAATTATATCATCTTCAATTTCAGTATCATTTAACGTTTGTCAAAGTGTCTACTTAACGTGCTGCTTCATTATCTCCCCTTGAACCACTTAGCCTGTGGGTCAGTGGGCCCATTCATACATTTCTCATGTCTCTTTTTCACAGCGGGTAACTGACTTTAAATTCAGAAGGTTAATTTATGAAAGGCTCAATAGTACTCCAAGCAGTGGCCGCCCTTCATGATCTGATCACCCCATGAAAGTCTGTTCTGATGAAACCTTCCACAGAGCTTGGAGTTTTTGTAGACGTTAACAAAAGGGAACTCTCTCTTTTTGCCTTGTGCAGATTCCCTTAAATCCAGTTCCACTATCTGCCTCACCAATGGAAAAATGTTATTTTTCTAATTCTTCCAGACTAAGTACTCAAACAGATGCCATTTGAACAGATGTCTGCTGAGACTGTTTCTCTAGATTGTAAAGCTAACCATCTGTGTTTTTAGGCTGAGGGCCCAAGGACCCATTTCTGTAATTTATGCACCCATGTACCTTCCCTGAATGCAAGAGGACTGATCGCATGAGTAATTATGCACATGTGTAACTTTACTTGCAGAGTTGAGCTAGAAGGTCCCATTCTTACAACTGAATTCACACAGGCAGACTCCTGTGCACGCATTGATTCATTTTTAGGACCAGGAGCTAGTGAAGGTGTCAATATTTGTGATCTGAAGAAGTGGGTTGTGACCACGAAAGCGCATGACACTATTTATTTATTTGAGTCTCTAACATGCTACAGGACCATTGCTGATTTAAAAGCCATGAAGCGTTGCCTCAAATGAAAGCAGATTTAATATGTGCTGGTTTTGGAGTAGGGACATCTGAAGGTTTATTGTTTGGTGCTTTGTATTTTGACTGTTACACAAGGTGAGGGGCAGACTTTTCTCTCTCTCTATATATAAAAAGACTTTCCTGCTGCACGACAGAATGACATGATCAGGCTCTCTGGCTGCAAAAGTGAAAGTGGCCAGAAAGAGGAGGTTAGCAAGCATAGTGAGCAGCGGGTGCAGCCCCCTAGTAAAAATTAATCATACATTTTATCAATTAAAAATTCAGTTTCTCTAAGTTCTCCTTTACATCCTGGTTACAGGGAAAATGAGAACTTTGTTCATAGCTGCCAAGTAGGGGCAGCTTCATGTGCACATTAGTTAATAGGTCATTTGTATAGTAACATAAAATTCAGTTTATGGTCAATAGCCACTGCTCATAAGAGCAGTTGCAGTAGGACATGGCAATTTGATTGCTAAAAGTCTTGGTTACATGGACAACTTTACTACTGGCATTTCCTATCTTAAACCTCCCACATGAGAGCTTTTCTACAATTGAAAAAGGTGCAAAACTGGAGTAAAGGAGCACATTTCTATGTTAGTAAATATTATATTGCTACTGCTCGTATGACAATTATTTGTAAACTTATTAAAACTTCGTAAGTTACTGTGATGTTAAACCACAAAGGGTAAGCAACTATCAACCTAAATAACCCACATTCATCCTTTAGAAGTATGTTATGTTAACCAAGTAAACAGATGGTTCTTGTCTGTTACTATATCCTATTGATTCAGAGTTCAAAAAGGGAATATTAACTTTTAGATGGAACTTGGGTGTAATAATGACAGTGTTTATATTTCTTTTTGAAGCTTGTAGTAAACTGTCTCTGAACTGCTTAATGGCTAATTACCTTATGCTAATGAATGCAGCTAGCTACCTGTATATACATAGGAAATAAAAGGTTCTACATCAAACCACAGTGCTTCACCCAATGCCTGCATGTTGTTAAAAGGCTGATAGAAAACTGTTAAAAGACCTCTATGGCCCTGATCCTGCATCTCATGAACGATTGAGTTTCATCAAGGGGAAGTTTGAGTCACAAGATGTAGACCAGGTCTACACATTAGGGGGCAATATCCAACTAAGGTACACAACTCCAGCTATGTGAATAGAGTAGCTGGAGTTGAGGTACCTTAGTTCAAGTTACTGAAGCATTTCCACTGTGGAGAGTCAATGGGAGAAACTCTCTGCTCGACTCCCCTTACTCTTCTCGCTACAGTGGAGTACCAGACTTGATAGGAGCACGATTAGTGTTCGCTTCAGCTGGTCTTTTCTAGACCCACTAAATTGACCCCTGGGAGATTGATCCCTGCAGCACCCATCTCCTGGTAAGTGTAGACAGGGCCTGAGAGGTCTCCAGCTCCAGTTTGGTCACCCTTGTATTGAACATTGGACTATAACCGATGCGACTAAATCTGACAGAACTCTTTCTAACTCAAAGGTTTAGCATCTCTACTATGAAAATAACCTACGGCAGTGGCCACCAACCAGAAGATCAGGATCCTCTGGTAGCTCTTGGAGCCTCTGACAGGTGATCCTGACTGGTTTGGCCAAGCAGCTATCAAGTGCGAGCACTTCAACTGCCCTTCCCCCTCCTGCTGCACATCTCCTGCCCTTTGCCTTAGAGCTGCCTTCCCCCACCCCCGAGAGCCTCCTGGTTGCTGCACGGGGCAGGGGAGGGAGAAGAGGGGTGCTGATGTCAAGGTGCACCCTCTCCCACCCTGTATCCTATCTCCACCGAGCAACCACGGATGTAACCATGTATTCTGGTAGGAACTGAATTTTTCATTGACCCGGTAGATAATACGTCTGATTCTTTGGAATTGGTAGAACTTTTTATACGATGAACAAGATTTCTAGTAATCTTCATTATAGTTGATGTGGCAATCTGAGTGGGAGCCACAGACTGGGTTGCTTCAAGGGAACTATATTTCGGGCTTCTGGGTAACCAGCAGGATACTATTATAAGAGATGTTTCATTGTTGGCTTGATGAATCTAAGTATTAGAAATAACCTACAGTTTTGTAGATCTGTCCCATTCTTTGCAATTTGCCCTCGTTAAACAATCTCAGCATGTCTCCCAAGGGACCCTAGTCAAGGTATTTAAGAACGCTGTATGGCAGTTCATATTCAGTGGATTCTGCTTAGTAGCAGGGCTGTGCCTAGGCATACATAGCATATGCAGATGCATAGGGTACCACTATATTTGAGGCTGACCTAAATTTAGTAGTGCCCTACAGTTATGCTGACCATCCATCCCAGATTTTATGGGACAATCCCAATTTTTAATCTCCTGTCCCCATGAAGCACTGAAATGCCCCCAAAAGCCCCAAGAGTCCAAATATAGCTAGAAGCGGCTGTGCGCTGCTGTTTCCTATCCCCTCCATGTCACTATAGTGTGGATGGACAGATTCTTTGCAAGTTTTCCTCATCCAAGCAGTTGAGATTAAAATAGCATGTTAAGAAGTCATGTGAAAGTACTTGGTGTATCCACGGGGAGGCAGGGTGTATTGCCTCTCTACAGAGAAGGTTGTCATGACTTGCATGTCTGGGTGAACAAGCCCTTTGTGAGCTCTGTGAAGAGCTGAGATGTTTTGACTTCCAGTTTCAAGGGATGTGTTCTTCTATCTTTGGGCTGCACGTTGCCTAGACCTGA
Source organism: Pelodiscus sinensis (assembly GCF_052426305.1). Lineage (NCBI taxonomy): Eukaryota > Metazoa > Chordata > Testudines > Trionychidae > Pelodiscus > Pelodiscus sinensis. Next base: position 103,392,500 of record NC_143052.1, read on the forward strand.
ATGGAGTTTGCTTTGACAACGCATGTCTGAATTATTCTGACACACAAAGTAAAACCTGTGCTAAAGACCCCACGTCCAGTGAGAGAAAGAGCTACTGTCAGAAGAAGTAAATTCAAAGTCTCTCCAATTTTTTTAAAAAATTGCCTCTACCAGGCAACCGGGCTTTTATTGATTGGTCCCTTATATTTTTGAAAGGTGACTAAATGTTAACTGGATTTTCTTAAGTAATGTCAACAGATTGCCAGAAGCCAAATGCTGGAGTTATAGGATACCTTTCCCAACACCTTCCAGTCTGTGTCCTGCCGGGGGGCTGCCCTCAGCAAAGGCCATGCTGGGAGGTGCTGAAATACAGCCCCCAGAGTGTGCAGGGAGAGATATGGTGGAGGCCCCCAGTGCTTCTGCTCTGGGTAGGAAGCTCCAGCATCAGGGCTGCAGGCCTCTTCCCCCTGCTGCCCTTCACCTATTAGCAACTGCTGAATAGTAGCAGCTTATGCATTATGGGAAACAGGCTCCCTTCTTCTCCATACCCCAGCTCCTCTCTCTTTAGTGAAGAATTAATGCACTGAAGTGCTAATAATCCACAATGGGATTGGCTACTTCTGTTTCGCTGCATTTCACTGTTCCACAACACACACACGCACACACATATACACCAGTTCTAATAAATATATAAATATATTTTAAAAATCTGTAAAATCATTTGACGGTTACATTTAGGAAGTTAGTATTGCTGCCCATTACAAGATCGCACAGCGGTACTCTTCTGTGTATTCTATTGTATATGCCGGGTAAATCTGGTGCTTTTCAAAGATGACAAAAATGGAGGGATTCACTAGGCTGTCCACACAGCTGTCATAAAACCTGTTCGGATGGCTGGGTCTGGGTGGGGGGCGCAGGTAGCTGCTACTTCCTTCAACAAAATCTCCGACTAGCACTCGAGCAACAAACATGGTCTTGGAACTGGTGTCAGGCTGACAATACTTATGGGAATAACTGGCATCCCTGGCGAAGTAGCTTCCTAAGAATAAGAAAAAAGGCGACAAGTGAATTATTTCTGTAGACTATTTTATGCTTGTATCTGATACTGCCACAACGGTTGATGCTTCAGCCCAGGGGCAGGGAACCTTTTTTGGGTTGGATGCTGCTGATCCACAGAAAAATCAATTGGGGGTTGGGCGGGGGGGGGGGGGCGCACAAAAATAAGAAAAAAAAAAAACCAGTTCTCAGTTGGTGGCTTCCAACTAAGAAGGCGAAAGACACTTCGCACGTTCCCCTCTCACACCAGAGCCTACAGTGGCCCAAGCAAGTAGATTTTGTGTGCTCCAGACCCGTGGTGGGGTAATGGGGGACTGGAGCATTGGGGCCGAGGGGGTATGAACCCCAGGAGCGGATCCAGGCAAACTGAAGGCCACATCCAATACCCGGGCCTCAGGTTCATCTTTAACCTGTAGCATTTTAACAAGTGCCCTTAACGCTGTATGTACCTCCAGATAATTGCAAATATCTCCTAAATCATATACCCATACATTGTGTTTATTATGAATAAGGTCAAGAGCTAATAATGCTTTTTACGACAAAGACTTCCATCATCCACAACTCTGCTCCATAGTCAGGAAGTTAGTTCACTGACCGGTGCAACTATTTCGTTTTTTTAATGTATGTTTTACTTCATGCATCCTGCACTACTTGTCTACACAAAAAAGTTGAGGTGCTTTAACTAGACTAGTATACTTAAAGCAGTATACCAACACCTAATGTAGTTGCACACATAGAGATTCAACAGCATCTTATTGCAATATAGTTTATTTCTGTATTAAAAGAGGAACAAACTGTACCGGTATAAGATACTGGTAAACTGTGTCAATCAGGGATATTTGTCCAAATACTAGCAGACCTGCTAGTATGGATACATGTAAATAGGTATAATATCATCTATAACTGGGCCTAGCCTAGGGATTATGCTAGTATTTTGGAAATGAAATACCTGATCAACATGATTAAGACAGTACTACATCTGTGTGCAGACCAGACCTTAGCTGGTCAGAAAGTAGTTCTCCCCACTCTAAGAAACTTCTACTTCTCTAATGAAAAAGGTATTCTGGCATAACTATGTTTGTCAGGAGAGGGTGGAGAAAAAAACATGCCACCTAGTGATACAGCTATGCTGACAAAATCTTCAGTGTAAATGCAATTGTGCTGACAGAAGAGTTTTTTTTTTTTTTGGCATAGCTAACATTGCACTGGGAGATGGTGTTCTAGTACCAGCAGTGAGGGTCAGCTAGGCTCCATAGCTACATAGACATAGCCTTGGAGAAAAGTTGCTTTCTGCAAAGTTCTTGTTTTGTCAAAACCCCAATTTTCCATTACAAAAATAAAAAATTTTGACCAGCCCCAGTCAATACTCAAACTCCTATTGATGACAATACAAGACTTTTTGAACAGCATCTAACGCAGCGTTTCTCAACCTTTTTGATATCAAGAGCCAGCTTGATGCCTTCCTAAACTGGGTTAGACGATCCCATGGATTGGCACCAGCCTGTAGACTGGTCTTTGAGAAACATTTTTCTCAGGTCCTCTGACAGAGGCATGTAAACGGGACAATTGCCCCGGAGTCCAGAGCTTCAAAGGGGCCCAGACCTCCTGGCAGCTGCTGCTACTTGTGGCAGTGGTGGTGGCCAGAGCCCCAGGCCCCTTTGAGTTGCTGCTGGAGTGCCACTCGGTGTGGTTGTGAGGGCTGAGGGGAGGAGTGCACTGTGGTCTGGGTGGTGCTAAGGGCTTACTGTCCTCAGCCCCACCCCTTCCAGGGGCGTAGCACTCCCCCCTACACACACACACACACACACACACACACACACACACACACACACACACACACACACACCTGGCTCTACTGACAGTTCTAAAGAACATAGTTGCCTCAACAGTTTTAAGCAAACTTATTTCTTCAGGATTGAAGAAAAAAGAACTTCTGCAAGTGAATTCTCAGGTTTTTTACCAGCTAGTTGGCTGTGAATTCTGTGATTAATAGTCCAACAATGGAATCTTGTGACATCAAACTATGAAGACAAAACTAGAGTTTTAAAGCAACGCACAATAAAATCTAGTAATAATGTGAAAGTTAAGAAAGGATGGCTTCAATTCAAGTGCTTCCCATGGATAAGGTTGCTCTGAAAATATTATACAGGACCCAACAAGCCCTTCTCAAGACCGCAAGAGATCCCGCCGCTGAACAGGCTACCTGGTGAGCGTGAGAGTACCGCTTTTGGTGTGAGTGAGTTTGCTTGACTGTTTGTATTTTGTTTGTTTGTTGAATTCTGATTCTGATTTCAGGTGACTGCAGTTTCAGTTTGAGCTGCTGTGGCAGTTGGGACTGAGTGCCTAACCCTTTGTTCCCTCAATTGCTCTCTTGATTGCATCTGGTCAGCCTTTCCTTGTGTGACTCACGAGGGGGCAGGCCTGGCCTAGGCAAGCAGGCGTTAAAAGCCAGAGGCAGAGTGACCAGGGAGCGAAAGCGGACAGGGGAGTTTGACAGAGGGAGGCCTACTATGGTCAGGAAAACCCGCAACACCTGTGCCAGCACTGTTTCTGTCTCCTCCACCTGCGCCTGTAGCCAGACAGAGCGCCTTAGCATGAATGCCTCTACCCAGATCCTGGTGTGGTTTTGCAGGGACTGTGGCTTGCAATTCCCACTTACTGATATCCAGGCTGGGGAGATCATCCAGTGTGAAAGGTGCCTGCTGGTGGAATCTCTCAGGAAGCAGGTGGGAGAGCTACAGGAGGAGTTGGCTAGGTTGAGGAGCACCCGAATCCACTAGCAATTCCTGGACCATGTTCATGAGGAGACAGCTGAGGTAACTGTCCCAGTACACAGGACTGCGGACACACCACTGGTGGAGGAGGAGACGGCTCAGGGAGGACACTGGCAGCTGGTTACTTCTGGCAGCAGGCGCTGCTCCATCCCTGCTCCGAACCCTCCCGCTGTTCTTTATACAGGAGATAAGGAATCACCCCTACAACAGAGGAGGAGAAGCCTCATACCCCCAAGGCTGGGAGGTCTGCTGCCACCACTGCGAATAGGAAACGTAGGGCAGAGGTGGTCGGAGACTCTCTTCTGAGGGGGATGGAGGCACCTATCTGTTGCCCTGACATTTCATCTCAGGAGGTTTGCTGTCTGCCAGGGGCCCGTATCCAAGATGTTACAGAGGCATTGTCGAGGATTATCCAGTCCTCTGACTACTACCCCAGGTTACTCATCCATGTGGGCACAAATGATACTGTGAGGTGTGACACTGAGCAGATCAAGCATAACTACAGGGATCTGGGGGTACGGGTGAAGGAGTTTGGAGCGCAGGTGGTATTCTCTTCAATCCTTCCTGTCGAAGGTAGGGGCCCAGGCAGAGACAGGTGCATCCTGGAGGTGAATGCCTGGCTGTGAAGATGGTGTCGCCAGGAGGGCTTTGGCTTCCTCGACCACAAGATGCTATTCCAGGAAGGACTGCTAGGCAGAGATGGAATTCACTTTTTGAGGAGAGGGAAGACCCTATTTGGACACAAAATGGCTAATCTAGCGAGGAGGGCTTTAAACTAGGTTCGACGGGGACAGGTGAGCAAAGCCCACAGGTAAGCAGAGAACATGGAGACCTGGGAGATGGGTCGGAAATGGGAGGGAGCATGGGCTATAATGGCAGAGAGCAAGGAGGATCAGGGCAAAACTGGGAGGCAAGGTCAAATCAGGATCTTAGATGCCTGTATACAAATGCGAAAAGTATGGGAAATAAGCAGGAAGAACTGGAAGTGCTAATAAATAAGTACAATTATGACATTGTTGGCATCACAGAAACTTGGTGGGATAATACACACGATTGGAATGTTTGTATGGAAGGGTACAGCTTGCTCAGGAAGGATAGACAGGGGAAAAAAGGGAGGAGGTGTTGCCTTATATATTAAAATGAACACACTTGGAGTGAGGTGGAGATGGACATAGGAGATGGAAATGTTGAGAGTCTCTGGGTTAGGCTAAAAGGGATTAAAAACAAGGGTGATGTCATTCTAGGAGTCTACTACAGGCCACCTACCCAGGTGGAAGAAGTGGATGAGGCTTTTTTTAAACAACTAACAAAATCATCCAAAGCCCAAGATTTGGTGGTGATGGGGGACTTCAACTATCCAGATATATGTTAGGAAAATAACACAGCGGGGCACCGACTATCCAATAAGTTCTTGGACTGCATTAAAGACCACTTTTTATTTCAGAAGGCTGAAAAAGCTACCAGAGAGAAGCTGTTCTAGATTTGATCCTAACGAATAGGGAGGAACTGGTTGAGAATTTGAAAGTGGAAGGCATCTTGGGTAAAAGTGATCATGAAATCATAGCGTTCACAATCCTAAGGAAGGGTAGAAGGTAGAACAGCAAAATAGACACAATGGATTTCAGGAAGGCAGATTTTGGTAAGCTCAGAGAGCTGATAGGTAAGGTCCCACGGGAATCAAGACTGAGGGGGGAAAACAGCTGAAGAGAGTTGGCAATTTTTCAAAGGGACATTATTAAGGGCCCAAAAGCAAGGTATTCTGCTGTGTCGGAAGATAGAAAATATGGCAAAAGACCGCCTTGGCTTAACCATGAGATTTTGCATGATCTAAAAATAAAAAAGGAGTCCTATAAAAAATGGAAAGTAGGACAAATTACAAAGGATGAGTATAGGCAAATACAGGAATGCAGGGGCAAGATTAGAAAGGCAAAGGCACAGAATGAGCTCAAACTAGCTACGGGAATAAAGGGAAACAAGAAGACTTTTTATAAATATATTAGAAGCAAGAGGAAGACCAAGGACAGGGTAAGCCCACTGGTCAGTGAGCAGGGAGAAACAGTAACAGGAAACTTGGAAATGGCAGAGATGCTCAATGACTTTTTTGTTTCGGTCTTCACTGAGAAGTCTGAAGGAATGACTAACATAGTGAATGCTAGTGGGAAAGGGATAATTTTAGAAGATAAAAGAAAAAAGAAAAAGTTAAAAATCACCTAGAAAAGTTAGATGCCTGCACGTCACCAGGGCCTGATGAAATGCATCCTAGAATACTCAAGGAGCTGATAGAGGAGGTATCTGAGCCTCTAGCTATCATTTTTGGAAAATCATGGGAGACAGGAGAGATTCCAGAAGACTGGAAAAGGGCAAATATAGTGCCCATCTATAAAAAGGGAAATAAGAACAACCCAGGAAACTACAGACCAGTTAGTTTAACTTCTGTGCTTGGGAAGATAATGGAGCAAATAATTAAGGAAATCATCTGCAAACACTTGGAAGATGGCAAGGTGATAGGGAACAGCCAGCATGGATTTGTAAAGAACAAATCATGTCAAACCAATCTGATAGCTTTCTTTGATAGGATAATGAGTCTTATGGATAAGGGAAAAGCAGTGGATGTGGTATACCTACACTTTAGTAAGGCGTTTGATACGGTCTTGCATGATATTCTTATCAATACAACTAGTCAAATACAACTTAGATGGGGCTACTATAAGGTGGGTGCATAACTGGCTGGATAACCGTACTCAGAGAGTAGTTATTAATGGTTCACAATCCTGCTGAAAAGGTATAAAAAGTGGGGTTTAACAGGGGTTTGTTTTGGGACCGGCTCTCTCCAATATCTTCATCAATTATTTAGATATTGGCATTGAAAGTACGCTTATTAAGTTTGCAGATGATACCAAACTGGGAGGGGTTGTGACTAATCTGGAGGATAGGTTCATAATTCAAAATGATCTGGACAAATTGGAGAAATGGTCGGAGGTAAACAGGATGAAGTTTAATAAAGACAAATGCAAAGTGCTCCACTTAGGAAGGAACAACCAGGTTCACACATACAGAATGGGAAGCTACTGTCTAGGAAGGAGTGCGGCAGAAAGGGATCTAGGGGTTATAGTGGACCACAAACTGAATATGAGTCAGCAGTGTGATGCTGTTGCAAAAAAAGCAAACATGATTCTGGGATGCATTAACAGGTGTGTTGTGAGTAAGACACGAGAAGTCATTCTTCCGCTCTACTCTGCGCTAGTTAGGCCTCAGTTGGAGTATTGTGTCCAGTTCTGGGCACCGCATTTCAAGAAGGATGTGGAGAAATTGGAGAGGGTACAGAGAAGAGCAACAGGAATGATTAAAGATCTAGAGAACATGACCTATGAGGGAAGGCTGAAAGAATTGGGCTTGTTTAGTTTAGAAAAGAGCAGATTGAGGGGGGACATGATAGCAGTTTTCAGGTATCTAAAAAGGTATCATAAGGAGGAGGGAGAAAACTTGTTCATCTTGGCCTCTGAGGATAGAACGAGAAGCAATGGGCTTAAACTGCAGCAAGGGAGGTTTAGGTTGGTGTGATGGGGCAAGGCAGCCCCACACTGGACCTGCAGGGCCCAGCCAGAGTTACCTGGCTGTAGAGGCCCCTCCCCCACAGCCCTACCGAGCATGCCCGGGCTGTAGCTCCACTATAAAAGCCCGGGGAAGAACTCAGTCAGGGGAAACAGCTGGAGAAGGAGGACCTGTGGAGAGGGCTCCCGCACAGATGTTACTGAAGACTCCAGGAGAAGCCGGAGGGGACACGGAGGCAAGCTGGTGCGACCCAGGAACTGCCTGCTGAGGGGATGACGGCTGGGAGGTCGCAGCAAGCAGGGCAAGTACAGGGGAAGGAACCCTAGGGAACCAGGTAGGAAGTGGCCCAGGGCAGGGGTGGGAGCCCCCTCTCCCACTCAGAGAACCTCGGCGCGTTTTGGCCGGATTGCCCCGCTGAAGGAGTGACCCACTACCTGGTCGCTCACAGGGCCCTACCTGGGGTGCGTCCCCGCTACAACCCTAAACTGTGTTATGGACTCAGGCCAGAGGGTCTTGGCCTTGTTTTAAAGGGCCAGCTTTAAACTGTTTTGTGGACTCAGGCCAGAGGGCCGTGGCCTTGCCGAGAAGACCCGGATGTAGACTGGACTTCGGACTCAGGCCAGAGGGCCTTGGACTTAAGAGGGTAGGCGGGAGGCGCCCGCCACAGTTGGACATTAGGAAAAAGTTCCTAACTGTCAAGGTAATCAAACACTGGAATAAATTGCCCAGGGAGGTTGTGGAATCTCCATCACTGGAGATATTTAAGAGTAGGTTAGATAAATGTCTATCAGGGATGGTCTAGACAGCATTTGGTCCTGCCATGAGGGCAGGGGCCTGGACTCGATGACCTCTCGAGGTCCCTTCCAGTCCTAGTATTCTACGATTCTTGAGTTAACTATTACTGAATCCCTACCTGCAAGCAAGGATCCTTTCAATATTTCTAAACTAGTCAGTCATTCTATATGAAAAGGCGGGAAGGTACTTGTCAAATGCAGAAAATCCAAAGTGTTGCTAGATAGCAGCACAGGTTCTTCACATTCTTTGATATGCCTGACTAACTTCCATTATTATTAAAACAATCCTATTAAAATCAGAGGGAATTTTCGAACTGCCAGGATTGAATTCAGAAGGATAGAACAGATCTTTTAAATTTGAAACCATATTGCTCTGCACTTTGTGGAGTCATTGACACCTCTAAAAAGAAAATATAAAATACTAGTTCAATAAGCCTTTTGTCCGCTAACTATGCAAGGCACAGTATGCAATGATCTGAGTCTGCGTCACTATATTCCAGGAATAGAGAAAGAGCAAGAGAAAGTTCATGGTATATGTACACAAATAACTTCTATACCTTTTCCAAAGGCTGTTCCATGGGCCCCACAGATTCTCCAGTCAAAGTTCTGCCAGCAGATGGTATCCAAATGGGATGCCGTTGTTCCATGGAATAAGAGCCTCTCATCTACATCTTTTCCTATGTTGGTCTTCCTCATCTGCTCCTTTTGCCTGAGTATAAAAATGCCTCAAGATCAGCACAAAGAAAAAATCCCCAGACATTTGTCAGGGCAAAATGAGGTTTCTAATCTTCCTCTCTGCTTCAACCATATGACAGATCTTAAACATAGAGGCTACGTTTACATTGCCCGGTCTTGCATAAGAACATATGCAAACAAGGGGCAGCGATGAATATTGCCGCACCTCATTTGCATACTTAATGAGCTGCCATTTTGCACAAGGGGCTTTTGCATATGTTCTAGCGCAAGACTGGACAATGTAGATGTAGCCAGAAAGTGGAACAAAGGGTGAATGGATTTTCCTTTCCCCCCCATTATCCAGTAGATTTTTTTTATGCTTAGTATTATGGTTCTGCCTACCAGAAAGCAAAGAAGCCATCAGACAAGACAGTATAAAGAAGGTGCCAGTTACACTTCAGTCTAGAAACATCGACAGCAAGAACAGAAGTTCTAGGACAGACGGAGCACAAAGAAAGATGTTCTACCACAGAAGAACAAACCTCAAGAGGATACAGGAGAGAAGTGGGGTGGAGAAGAGACTATGGCACAGCACTGCAGGTGAGATCTCTTGCGGTAAGTCTCCTCATCCTTTGTAAGAACAGGAGAATTTCAAGATTAAATTATGTTTCTTTGGGAATGTCCCATGGAAGAAGTTAGAGCATTATCTAGTAATAAGCTTTGGCCCCACTTCTAGTTCCACAGCATCAATGCAAATTCATCTAACCATAAGATTCAACTATAAAGTAACAGGCTCATAGAAACATGATTCTTTGACTATCCCACAAAGCCGCATAAACTATATTCTGACAAGATCTACAGACACGTTTTAAAGCAAGGTAAAAATGGTTTGCAAAGTTTAAGTAGAAAACCTCACTGGCCCAGGGTCTTAATAAAAAGGGACCCAATATTACACATTCATGAGAAAATAGCATAGGTGCTAAAACTAGAGGTGCTGCCATGCTCCCGGCTTGAAGCGCATTCCATTATATACAGGTTTATTCTTTAGTTCAATGGCTCGCAGTTCCCCTACTATACAAATTGATCCAGCATCCCTGGAAAACAGTCTTGATCTATTTCACTTATGATATTTAGGGGAAATAGTTTCTTCTTAATTATAACAAAAAACAGAACTATGTAGCACTTTAAAGACTAACAAGATGGTTTATTAGGTGATGAGCTTTTGTGGGCCAGACCCACTTCCTCAGATCAAATAGTGGAAGAAAATTGTCACAACCATATATGCCAAAGGATACAATTAAAAAAATGAACACATATGAAAAGGACAAATCACATTTCAGAACAGAAGGGGTATGGGGGGGGGGAAGTAAATGCCTGTGAGCTAATGACATTGACATTGTGAGCTTCCCCAATTATCACCTCTAATATCATTAGCTCACAGACATTTACCGCCCCCCATCCCCTTTCTGTTCTGAAATTTGATTTGTCCTTTTCATATGTGTTCATTTTTTTAATTGTATCCTTTGGTATATATGGTTGTGACAATTTTCTTCCACTATTTGATCTGAGGAAGTGGGTCTGGCCCACAAAAGCTCATCACCTAATAAACCATCTTGTTAGTCTTTAAAGTGCTACACAGTCCTGTTTTTTGTTTCAGCTACACCAGACTAACACGGCTACATTTCTATCACTATTCTTAATTAGAGTTAATGAGAATCATCAGCGCATAATGAGAAAGAACAGGCCCTAAAATGACTGGAATCTTTCTGCTGCACCCAATTACATGCATGGACTTTGAGGTCAGACGGGACCATTGTGATCATCTAGTCCCAACTCCTCCATATTACAGGTCACAGAATCTCACCCACTCCTGAAACAGACCCCTCAGCAGCATTCCCTCTAATTCTCCCATCCCTGAGCCTGGATCAGATTGGCTAGCCCACTGCTAGACCAGCCTTGGCCTTCCCCAAGCTCTGATAGTGCCCCTCACTTCCAACCCCAAATATGGTCATCAGTTACACCCTGAACACATGGACAAAACTAACCAGGCAGATAGCTGGGAAAGAATTCTTTATAACAACTCAGAGCTCCCTCATCAGTAGTTGGGGTTTTTCGCTATTAGCAGTGACCAATGGGCCACATGCCATCGCTGGCAGTCCCACCATATCATCCCCTCCATAAACTTATTGAGCTCAGTCTAGAAGACTTTTAGCTTTTTTAATTAAATAAAATGGATACAAACCACTGGAAAACTTGCCAAAGTGACGGGTTCTGAATCCTTTGCAATCTGCAGATTCTATAATCTTTCATTGTCTTCTCAAATAGGTCTTTGACTTCCCTGTACTCACTGGTAGTGTTACTCAGCTCCACCAACTAAAAATGTTAAGCACAACAGAAATAAAGATATTAAAGTGTTTTTAGTTAGTCCCCCTACCACATTGCACTAGAGAAGGCGCTATCCTGCAACTACCCTCATAATTTCATCTGAGTGAATAGTTGATTTTTTCCGTTTGGCCCCCAAACCTTGAGGGGAAGAGAGGTTGATTTGAACCTAAGAAATGTATGGATTTTTTTTTCAAAATTTGAATAGAAATGCTTGAGTAAAGTCAAAATGAATTTTCTACCAGCTTTCCATTTTCTTCTAATCATTTTTGGGTATGTTTCACCTGGGTGTGCAAGTGTATGTTTTAATTTGGTCAAATTTCAAAAACAAGCTCTGCTACATGCCAAATTTTCTCAAGGCCCTCCATTACCTGGTAGAAGTCTTTTCACGCTTGAAAAGTAATACTAATTTTACTCCTTAAATGGAGTCCAGACCAAATGACCAAAAATTCATTATGATCTGATGGCTGTTCAGTCATGCACTCTTGTGGAATGGGTTGGTGGTCTCGACACACTTCCCAGTGGACATGTCTTTATCAAACATGCCAACTGTATATTTCCTTCTTGCACACATCACTGGAAACACCACATGAACCTCCTCTCTTGAGTCTGAGGGTTATATTTTAAGTGGTCTACTTTTCACAAGAAACAAGTGTAGGAAATATCTCTTCTTGAGTAGAACTAACAGGTCAAATAGTACCTGGTACCCTATGTCAGGCAATGCCGATTGATCCCAGTTTGGAGGAAACAGATGAAGTGGGCTAGTAGTTTCCCTTTGGCTGTTTGCAAACAAAAGAAATGAACAACAATGAGCTTACGGAACTTCCACACGGATTATCCCACCCCAGAGCTACAATCAGCTCTGAACGCTGTCATGGAGACACAAGCCATGTCATCTTAAATTGGCAACTAATGTCACCAAGATAAAATAGGTAATCTTACATATAATAGTGACAAGCCATAATAGGAACAAAAGCTGACTTGTTGCCAGAGAGAATAAAGGCTGCTGAAAGAGTCAGGTAGCACAATTAAGAGGAGGTAGAATGAGTTAGGGTTTTTCCCAATTTAATGCTGATGTCGGTTACCTCATGCTATACTGAGGCTCTGCGCTTGCGAGAGGGGAAGAATTGCCTCTTTGAGGCACCCAGAGGTGTATGTAAGATTTCCCAGGTCACTGGGTGGGGGCTCAAGCCAGTTTTGTATTACCTTGTTGGGAGGAGACTCCTAGATACTGAACCCGGCCCTTGCTGCTATTTACTCGGCCTGGCAGAAGGGTTACACTGGTACTTCCTCAAATTAATAGATGTGCCCTAAATCAGAGTGTAATGGCTCCAACTATCTGCAAGCCAACAGTCACCACAAAGCCCACATAGTGAAGGTACTGTGGAACCTACATTCACCATCACATTCACACTACAGACAAGCATTAACCCATTCAGCAAAATGTCTCAAGTGAACGAACCATCATATGCCAGAAGTTTCCCTATAAACTGATATCACATATGGGGCACCATTTGGCAATAAAATAAAAAAAGTAAGCAGTGAACAAACTATCCTGTACCTTCTCTCACGCTTGTCTTCTCCTCCAAAGAACACAAGCTTTGGCCACCTACAGACTTTTCTCCGAGTTTGATAGAGCAAATTTATCTGGACCATTTCTTGAAAGAAAAAATATTAATGTGGCAAGAGTTAAAGAACCTTCATCATAGGTTTTGATAAAGGAATTACACAAACTAAAAGAGGAAGATATATTGGGTCATCGAGTCCATTCTTTCTGACACTACAGGATTGTTCCTTAGGGTTTTAGCTTCCTCTTTCTTGCATTTTATCATCTTGTTCTGATCTCACAGATCGAGTATTGTTGTGCACATGTATTTGGGGAGCCCCACACCCCTTTGAGTTCTTGTGACAATTACTTTTGAGACATTGGAAAGCCAGTCAAGCTTTTAATTTATTTCACAGTGTTTTATCTATAGCACAACCACAAAGATCTCTGTTTTCTTTCCATTTTCACCTTAGTTCAAGAGACCCTTGATGCATCCTTTATGTCTTCCCTCATTGTAATTAGTCTGCAAGAATATTCACTGGCCTTTGCATCTTCACCACATTTTAAAGTTCAGTTCTCTTCTTTTGCTTTCCCCTTTGGGCTCGCATGAGAGTGGCTGTCCCAGGCTTTGTCTACACTGCAGGGTTTTTGCACAAGAAGCTTTTTGCGGAAGAGATCTTCCGCAAAAACTTCTTGTGCAAAAGTGCATCCACACCTCAAAAGCGCATCGCAAAAGCGATGTGCTTTTGCACAAGAGCGCGTCCACACAGTATGGATGCTCTTGCACAAGAAACTTCTCATTGCCATTCACAGAATGGCGATCAGAGAACCTGTGCTTTTTGCAATGGGCTCTTTTTACACAAGAAACCCCTGTAGAGCATCCACACACCTTTTTGCGCAAGAACTCTTGTGCAAAAAGGAGTTATTCCTCGTGGGGAGAGGAATAACTCTACCAGTAAAAGCCCTCTGTCCTGTCGATTTACTGTATTTTTTTTTTTTTTTTGCACAAAAATGCACTTGAGGTATGGATGCTCTGTGGGTTTTCACGCAAAACCAGCTGTTTTTGTGCAAAAACCCCTAGTGTAGACATAGTCCCAGAGTTCATCGAGTTCTCACTAATCTACTTATCATTTTAGAACATCTGCCTTTAACATAGCTTCCTTCAGACAAACATATTATAACGTGTTAAACTTTAAATAAGCAGGCACGTTACCTTGAAAGTTTATCTCATACTGCTGAGAACCAGCTTGAAACAACACAGTGCCTTTTTGGTCTGCTAGAAATGCTGCCTCCAGGTCCGCAGAAGTGACTGTGGCAGCATAATAGTTTGCATGCTACAGAATGAAAGCACAGGAAAATTAAACTCATTACAAATGGACCTTTGGCTTCACTCGCATTTTATGCAACTGCACAGAATTTAGTCTACCATCAGTTCAAGTTTTTATTAAGTCAAGTGTTAAATGAGGTCAGTTTGGCATGCTTCTTCCTGCCACTGAGCAAAGCTAAATACATTCCATCCAATGCCTGTTAGTCTGGTTTAAAGATGTACTGGTGTGCAGGAGCTAGAAAGCATTTACTGAAGAGGAGCCAAATAGAACTCACTCAAATGGACATTGGCTGCAGCTCGGTGACAGATTTTGATTGATGGGGCTTACAAATGCCAACAGTATTCCTGTGAAAACAGCATTTAACTCCCCCTTTCTTTGGTCCTCTCACAGAGTTCCAAGAGGAGCGGCTATAAGTCTGTCACAGATTAGTAGATTTAGCACAGCCACACATCCACCTTGTTCAGAAGAGACTGAAAGCACTTGACAGAAAAAAGGGCAGTAGGGTTACAAACCCCAGTATTCCCATAGAGCTGTAGCGCAAAGCAAAAGTGAAAGCATACAAGATGGCAGACTCTTTTCTGAAGGCAGTAACTGGAAATAGGACTGTGTACTAGAAAATACTAGAGCAAATCAAGATATAGGTTTCTGCCTTCTGGAAAATTTTCCTGAAAATGATTTGTTGGTTTTCATCAATTTTCTGCAGAAGATTTCGACTTTTCAGCAAAATATCAAACCCCAAAATACTCTGATTTATAAAGATGTTGCTGTGACTTATGGGGATTGTAGTTTGTGCGCCTTGTACTCTCATTGTTGTTCTACTCGCCAGACTACATCATCAGTAATGGCCCAACTTCTCTTGTTTTCGTGGGGAGGAGGGAGGGCATCACAGGAGATGAAGTACAGCCAGAAAGCCCAGCCTACAGATAAGAATGGGATCACTCAAACTACAGCTTCCACTGGGCCATTTTGAATTGAAGTGCAGTACTGTAGTTTGTTTATCAGGTATTCAGTTTTCCATGCAATATCAACATTTTCCTTGGAAAGTCGATACCTTTCATGGCACAATTTAGTTAGTTAAAAAACAATTTTTGACCAAAATTACATGACCAGCCCTAGAAAAATACACCAATTTGTAGAGCTATTCTTCACAAGCTTCTATGGCAGAGGTGGGCAACAAAACAGCGACAATTCCCCAGGGTTAACCCCTGGTGGGCTGCTGCCACTATATTTACCTGCACCTCCACACCTATGGGCGACTGCAGTTCCCGTCGACCAAGCATGGTGATCTGCAGCCTATGGGAGCTGTGATCCCCCCTACCTGTGGAGGCACAGGTAAAAATGGTGGTGTGGGGGACCACCATGGGCTAACCCTGGCAGACTGGATTTGACCTGTGGACTGGTATTCACCCACCCCTGTTCTATGGAGTATTAATACAATACTGAGGAACAACTGGTACACAGAGGCACACATGAGAATACAATAATGCACATGTGCACCTAGCGAGTGAAAGAACATCTGTGTGACATCTAGAATAGCTCAAAGGTGGCTGTCTCAGAGGGCCAGGCATCAGTCAAAATAAGCTCACCTGCTTCCCATATTCAATCCACTGCCCGGATCCATCCAACCAGTACCAGATGTGTTCCATTCTGACAATAGAGTTCAAACGCATAACAGATGCTGTGGTGAGATGACAAAGTGGAACAAAAGAGCGGATCAGCTTCAGGTAACTTCAGGAACTCTAGGACTGAGAGAGAAATCCAGACGTAATCCAAGCCTTAACAGGACTTGTTCAGGTGGTATCTTCTCATCTTTCAGCATCAGAACACTGGCTGAATTTAAGGGAAAGGGCTAGTTTCTGATTTTGGAGAGGGCTTGTACATATATGGCATGATGCACCAAGATGGAGGAAAAGTCTGTGGCCAGCAGGAGGCAAGGCAGCTCAGAACTCCTGCCTGCAGCAAATGCTAGGGGATTTAGCTTTCTCCCACGCCAGGATAGAAATTTGGACATTAAGGCTGCATGTCCCGCCCACTCCTCCTCTCACAATGAATCAGTAGCCAGCAACAAACATAGTAGGGTATTAGCAGCTGCTGGGGGAGTGCAGGGGAAAATGTGTCTTTCTGGCATGATACCTCCAGTGGCTGCCTGATCTTCCACACGTAGTCAGGTAAGAAAGAGCAAGGCTCATTGCATGTGTGGCAAGAGCTCTTTTGACAGCAATAGCAGAATCTGGGGAGTGATTAATAATAATAAAGGAAGATGGAGCTCTGCAGGATTACATGCAGGTTGCAGACTTTTTTGGGGGGGTGTCCTGCATGAGTGTGCTAGCCCACAGTATATCCACGCAATTTAATGAGCATGCTTATTCTCAGGAATACTCCATCCTAAGTAAAAATGGGTTTAAGTCAAAGTACATTGCACGACAGTGGGTTGAGGATTCAGGCCCAGTGACTCTCTCTCTCTCTCTGTGCCCACTAAGCTAGATAAGAGTACACAATGCCACAGAACAAAGTTATACATTTATAGGTTCAATATATATTTAGGGAGAAAGCTAGTTTGTTGTGGAATGGGGCGGTGCAGAGAAGCAGGGTTAGGCTTAATCCATTCCATGAATACCAGCTCTGCAGTTTGGATCTGAATCACATTTCCATACAGTTCATTTTTGGCTTCAGGATTTTGGCTTGGGCCTATATCTAGAGGTAGTCCAATGATGAACATATGGCTATCCATCAACCAAATACAGGAAATCCCCAACTTCCGACCACCCAAGTTATGACCGCCCACACTTACAACCATTTTTGTAAGTGTGGAAGGGGCTGAAAACCCGTGACTTACGTACCCAGCCTGCATTTACGACAGTGTCTGGCACCTATTGTAAATGAGGGTTCGAGTTACAATGCCCCCCGACCTGCAACACTTCCCCGGGAACCAATCACGTCGCAAGTTGGGGGCTTCCTGTATTAATAAGCCTATTGTTTGGAGGGTTTGGGAGATTTTTTTTTTTTTTTTTTTTTTTACTTGCACATCTCAGTCTTCAACTCCTCACAAGTTATATCCTCTCTGTACTTTAGTATGTTGCTCTCCCTTGCACAACTTTTCCTTAGAACTAACTGTGCACATTCAAAAAGTGCCCACCTGCAAGTTTACACTAGGCTGTGTCCGAGATTTTTCAAAACTGCCTAAGAAGCCTGCACACCCAATTCCAATGGCAATTGAGCCCCCAAATCTCTTAGCAGGCTTTGAAAAATCCACTAACTTTGCTTCTAGGTCTATAAAGATTCCAAGACCCAAGTAGCTAAGGAACAAGAAGAAACCCAGTCAATCAATTTTAAAAAATCCCATATTTTAAAAAAGCACCCAGTCTACATTTTTCAGAGTATAACAATTAGAGCACAAAAGGTCTCATCTAAGTAATTGCAGGAACTAAGAGCCTTGTGGCTGATCAGAGATCTTGCCTTTTGATTGCCTTAATAAAATCCTTTATTCAGATTCTTTCCCCTGCATTGTTATTCTTTCTTAATCTATAGGAACCCGGAAGTGCTGGGGCAGCCAGACAATTGGAGCCAGACAATTGAAACTGACCAGCAGCTGAATCGGGGAAGCTGGGGACAGAGCAGCTGGGGTGCTGCCGGGTTGGTCCCGTAGCGCTGCCCCTCAGGGCTGCAGGACCAACCCGGCAGCTCCCCAGCTGCTCTTGGGGATGCCTGGAGCAGAGCAGCTCGATAAAGATGAACCTTGTTTGTTCTCATTCAGATCCCATTGCTGGGGATTTCCTGTGTTTTGAGTAGCACCGGTTTCTTTTCCAAAGCCTTACAGGGTGGCACTTGTGCAAGACTTTCATTTTCACTTTCTGAAGTTGCGCCTGTCATTAAAGTTTCTCAGATTTTAATTTACTGTTAGAGAATGCGACAATTGACAGCTTTACATGGCTTTTTTAAGAGCACAAAAAAAACCCCCACTCATTTGGGGGTTCTTTTGGGATAGACAAACCTCACCTTGGAGTACAGCCTACAAGCACCCCGATACAGGCATCTTCTTAAATTAGAAAGCCAAATTGTCCCTTCATAATAGTAGTTTTTTATTCTATCGTATACTGTGCATGGAAAAAGCAATCTTACAGTACATTTCCTACTGACAGTAGATTTCAGATAGAGAAATCACAGAGAAATGATCAGATCATTACGTTGCTCACTGCAAACAGGCATTCTTCCCAAACTGCACTGAACCAAAGTCCACACGCTGTTTAAACACAAACGCTGCCCATCTGCTCCGTCTTTATTAACAACAACAAAAAGACAAAGACAAGAATTAGATCTTTTCTGCCCCCTGGGGTGCTCATAGGGTTCTTACCTGAGAACGACTCGGCCACAGTCCTCTAAGTAACTAGACCCTCCCACCACACTTACACCCAGTTGGAGAAGTTAGTCAGCTGTCTCTGAGTCAGAAGAACCCACTTAACCCCTTCCCAGCAGAACTAGGACCTGCAGCCTTTAGAAAAACACTGCAACTCTTGTACACTCAGTCCAGCTACACCTTTGAATGCTGCTGCCTTTTCTCAAGTATTTCCCTTCCTGAGATGTGAGCAGCCTTATATTTAAAATCCTAAATAGAGGTGAAAGTAAGTGGGTGCGCCCTGTAGCGCAGCTCTGGCAAGAGCTGGCTGAGCTGTGGCAAAAGCCAGCAGGGAGCTGTTTAAAGAGCTGGCAGGGACCTGGCTTGCAATAGGACAGTACCTGTAAGAAATTGTAAGTTACTTTCACTGCCGAGCCTAAAATATTTCCTTGCAGTTAACAGCACACTCCTTCCTATGACCCTTCCCAAGAGCTCATTTTAGGAACAGGAAAGGCCAGGACCAGTCAGAGAACTCACAAACACAGGACATCACCCAGTTTAATTTTATCATCAGTGGCACTACAACAGAAGTCCAGTCAACTATATTAATTATTCTTGATATTTGATTTCTGCACCCCGACCCATTTTTGTCTCAATTTCATACCCTCCCTCTGCCTCCTCCGCTGTCCTAGAATTTTCTGAAACCTTCTCCCTTCAGGGCTCTTGTCCAGTGTGCAGCCTATCTAATTTCATTTTTTCAAACACTTACAAAGCCAAAGCCATCTCTTTCCAAAGCCACTATTCTAGATGCAGTGTTATAGTTACATACACTACACTTTTCCTTTAAATTATTTTTAAAAAGTTTTATGTGGGGGTGGGTGTCACATGCGCTGCACCTATAATTAGAAATAATTCCATTTATTTCACAGCCTGCCCCTCTGCCAATCTCTCAGGGTGCATCTACGCAGCACCCTAAACTCAAAATAGATTATTTTGAAATTTGACACATCTACACAACAAATAACTCGCTATTTCGAGCCATCCCTTAGCTGTCATCCAAAATATTTTGAAGTAACAGGCGGCTTGTGTAGACGCAGGGTATCCCGAAATAGCCATGGAATGTAGACGTATCCTCAGCTGTATTTTTAAATTCCACAGTAGCTTCTCTTCAGAGCAACAGAAACCATTTTCAGTGACTATATTGTCATCAGTTTCAATGTTGATGTCCTATAAGCTTTTGTCTAAATATTTGGGCTACGTACAGCTTCACTATTTCCCATGGAACTGGTAAGGACCTTGAGGTCACTGGTTCCAGCACTTTCCTGAAAATACATGTCTTATTCAGCAGGAATTATTTCCCTTTTTCACAGAGCGGTCATTGAAATAATATAGTAAGGATTACTATAGAATAGGCTCAGTAGCGCTACAAGCAATGCCCTCCCCTCTCCAGGATCTGATCACCCAAAGACAGTCTGCTCTGATGACATAATGCCCATGTAACCCGTCTGCCTGGTTGTGTTGGCAGCAACAAAGGCTGGGCTCAATATCTAAGGGTTCCTGTTAACATTACAAAACAGAACCAGCTCAAGCCCCCACCCAGAAATCTAGGAAAACTAAATACTGGCCCTGGGTGAGTCTAAGCAGCAATACTACACCACCCACAAGCACAGGGTACGTCTACACTACAGCGCTAGTTCGAACTAACTTAGTTCGAATTAGTTAATTCGAACTAAGCTAGTTCGAACTAGCGCATCTAGAACTAAAAACTAGTTCGAACTAGCGTTTTGCTAGTTCGAACTAGCGCGTCCACACTGATTGGACGCAGGGGGCATTTAAGGGCAGCTGAAACCGGTTTTGGCAGGGCATCAGGTCAGCAGTTGCTTTGTGTGGCTGCTGTCTGAGGCTATCTGAGGCTCGTGCTTAAAGGGACCCCCTGGACAGCCGGTTCTCAGCTTTTCCTGCTTGCTTGCCAACCTCGCCGAGGGACAGCAAAGCGTCGGTCTCTGTGCCCGTCTGTGTTGGTGCTTCCCTTCGGGGGGACCGCCGCAGGTGGCAACATGGAGCCACGGCTCGCCCTGCACCTTCTGGTGCACGTTCTGGACTTGCTGCTGCAAGCCTGCCAGCAATGGCTCGAGGCTGCCTGGCACCACCTGGGGAACGTCAGCCCCCTGCCTCTCCGCCTGGCCGCCCTGGGGGCCGTGGAGGAGCCGCGGCGGCGCCCCGGCACCGGCGTGCCCCGCCACATCTGGCGTCTGGACACCAGCAGCGACTGGTGGGACCGCATCGTCCTGGAGCGCTGGGACGACCGACAGTGGACCCAGAACTTTAGGATGAGGAGGGACACCTTCCTGGAGCTCTGCGAGTGGCTCGCCCCTGCCCTGCAAAGAAGGGACACTCGCATGAGGCCCGCCATCCCCCTCCAGAAGCGGGTGGCCATCGCCCTCTGGAAGCTCTCCACGCCGGACAGCTACCGATCCGTCGGGAACCAGTTCGGCGTGGGGAGATCCACTGTCGGAGCAGTGCTCATGCAGGTACGGCGCTCGTCAGCCACCGAGCCGGGGGGGAGGGGGGCTGCGAGGAGGGGATGGGCCGCCCCAGGGACAAAGGGGGGGGCGGGAGGAGGCGAAGGCGCCCCGCACCGGAGGGGTCGGGCTGTCCTGGCCGTACTACACGCCGCCAGGGGGGTTGCTTCCGGGAGTGGGGCGCGGGGCACTGCCAGGGCATGAATGCTCCCAGCCACCCGGGCGCCCCACTGATTGACGCTTTGCTGTGTCTCTCTCCGCAGGTGGTCAAGGCCATCAACCGGGTGCTGCTCCGCAGGGTGGTCCGCCTCGCCGACCCGGATGCCGTCATCCGGGGATTCGGCGCCCTCGGCTTCCCCAACTGCGGGGGGGCCATCGACGGGACGCACATCCCCATCCGTGCCCCGGAACACCAGGCGTCCCGGTACGTGAACCGCAAGGGGTACTTCTCCGTCATCCTGCAGGCCGTGTGTGACCACCGGGGACAGTTCACGGACATAAATGTGGGCTGGTCCGGCAAAGCACACGACGTCCGGGTGTACCGCAACTCCTCCGTGTGCCAGCGGCTGCAGGACGGGACCTTCTTCCCCGACCGCCACATCAGGGTCGGGGACGTGGACATGCCCGTGTGCCTGGTGGGGGATGCCGCCTACCCACTGCAGCCGTGGCTGATGAAGCCCTACACGGGGCACCTCAATCCCTCCCACCAGGCCTTCAATGCCAGGCTGACCAGGGCCCGCATCATGGTGGAGGGGGCCTTCGGGAGACTGAAAGCCCGCTTTTGATGCCTCCTCACCCGTCTGGACCTGGCTGAGCACAACATCCCTACCGTGGTGGCGGCATGTTGTGTGCTCCACAATTTGTGTGAGCGGAAGGGGGAGGCTTTCTTGCCAGCCTGGATGGCTGAGGCTGACCGCATGGCTGGACACTACGGTCAGCCCCGCACCGCCGCCGTCCGGGAAGCCCAGCGGGGGGCCATCCGGATCCGGGAAGCCCTGCGGGAGAGCTTCCAGGTGGAGGAGGAGGAGGACTGACCTCTCCCTGCATGCCCCACCGGGGCCTTCTTCCACCCTACCCCCCTTCCCCTTTCCCCTCCCTATCTACTGTACAATAAAGACACCTGTTTTTCAAACAAAAACGTCTGTTTATTTCAGAGAACTGGGGTGGGGGAGGGAGGAATGAAGGTGGGAGAAGGGAGGGGGAAACCTGGGACGAGGGAGCTGGAAGGGGAGGGGAGGGAAGGGAGGAAGGGAAAGGAAAGCTCAGGGGTGGGAGTCTGGGTGCCTCTCCCGTCTCGCCACACTGCGGGTCCGGGGGCGTCGGTGGGGAATGGTTGTGGAGGGGGGGGCAGAGAGGACAGGGGGTGTGGAGGAAGCAGGAGCGGAAGCAGGAGCGGAAGCAGGAGGAACAGGAGGAGCAGGGGGAGCAGGGGGAGCAAGAGGGGGAGCAAGAGGGGGAGCAGGGGGAGCAAGAGGGGGAGCAAGAGGGGGAGCAGGGGGAGCAAGAGGGGGAGCAAGAGGGGGAGCAGGGGGAGGAGGAAATGGAAAGCGGTCTAGCAGGCTCTGGAGGTGGCCTCGCAGGGCACGGCCCTGCTCCTCCAGGGCCTCCAGACTCCTCTGGCGCAGCCTGAGGTCCTCCTGGACCCAGTGGTCCTGAAGACGGAGCTGTCGGTCCAGGAACCGGAGATGCCGCCTCTGGTAGTCCTCCTGGTTCCTGGCTGTCCTGCTTGCCCGGGCGCGGGCGGCTGCTGCAGGCGGTGTGGTGCGCCCTGCAGTCCCCGGTGCTGCAGCTGTGGTGCAAGAAGACCAGCGGTCAATTACCCCAGGGGCCCAGGTGTGTGAAACCCAGCTCCCCTCTGCAAGGCCAGGGCCCCTGCAGGATCCCCAGCTGCTGCTCCGTAGTGGGCAAGGCCCAGGCGCACGGTCCCGGGGCTCCCTCTCGCCCCAGCCCCCCGTACACATAAGGGGAACACGAGGGTACTCACAGGTGGACGCCTCCCCGGCCTCTGATGATGCAGGCGAGCGGCTCTGTGGGGTGCCTCGGGGGTCCCGGGTCCTGGGAAGGCTGGCGGCAGGCTCCTGGCTCTCAGAGCCCTCTTCCTCCTCCTCGGTGTCCAGGAGCGGTCCCTCTGCCCCGGGGTCAATCACGTCCCGGGGGGCAGGGACGGCATGAGGCCCCAGGATGCGGTCCAGGGCATGGAAGTGGGGGCAGGCCTCCGGGTCAGCCTCTGGCAGGCAGGCCCAGGAGTAGGACTGCCGCAAGTCTTTAATCTTGCAGCGCACCTGCTCCCGGCTGCGCTGGTGGCCCCTGGCGGCCAGGCTGGCAGCCATGCGTCCATAGACGGCCGCGTTCCGGTGGCTAGTGCGGAGATCGTGGACATTTGAGGCTTCCCCCCAAACCTCGATGAGGTCCACGATCTCCGCACTTGACCAGGCGGGCGCCCGCCTTTTGCGCCCCCGGGCAGGCTCCCGGGAGCCGCCAGGCTGGTCGTGGGGAGCAGTGGAGGGCTGGGAGCCCTCGGATGGCTGGCTCATCCTGTGGCAGGTACAGGCTGTGCAGGCACGGGTGCTGGCAGCCTTGCAACTGGCACAAAGTGAGTAGCCAGCCCGTGGCCCTTTAAGGGCTCCGGGGCCGGGAGGGGGCAATAGAGTTTCCCTGTGTTGGCCAGAGTGGCCACCAGGGAAACCTGGGAAGCCTTAGCCTCCCACTAGTTCGAACTAAAGGGCTACACAGCCCTTAGTTCGAACTAGCTAGTTCGAACTAGGGTTAGTCCTCGTAAAATGAGGTTTACCTAGTTCGAACTAAGCGCTCCGTTAGTTCGAATTAATTCGAACTAACGGAGCGCTAGTGTAGCGCATAGGAAAGTTATTTCGAACTAACGTCCGTTAGTTCGAACTAACTTTCTAGTGTAGACATACCCACAGAGTCTGTGTATAACAAAAGAAAACTTTCATTAAATGGGGAGAGAACTCTGCATTAATTTGGGTAAACATGGCAACAATGCTTCAACAGTAGACAAACCGTAAGTACATACCCAACCCACAGTACCTTGGGCAGTGATCTTTTACCTCAGTTTCCCACCTTGCACTTTGAAAATCCAACACACAAAAGTCCCTTTAGCACATCACTCTCCCTTTCTCTCTGCTTCACCCCATTCACAGCTGTTGTCTGAAATCCCAGAATTCATCGGTGCCTTCATGTTGGTTCACTTCCCACCCCTGAAGAGTGGGGGCAGGTTTGAGCTATTCTTCTGCTGCCTCCAGTCACCATTGCTGCTCTTGTCTCGACTGCAGCATGACACAGTCACTGCCTCTGCTACTCACGGCCTCCTCTGCCTCTAGCTGTGATGCCACATTCGGAGGTTCTGCCACTTCGCCTGGTTTTCAATGTGTTTAGCAGGGAACCCCACTACTGCGGCACTGTCTTTCACTGCAACACTGTCCCCACACCAGATCGGAGGTTCAGCCCCTTAAGTCTGCTCATTGGTGATTCAGCTCTAGTAAACAGTAATAAGATGATATGCATATTGACGGGAGATCAGTAAATGGCATCTAAGACTCTTTAAACAGACTCTGCGCCATCCTATAAAACACTTCTCCCTCAACCCTTTTGGCTTTTAGTTGAAGTTGGTATCACAACCCCCGTTTAGCAAATGAGGTCGCATTTAGGATGATTTCCCCCTTCATTTAGGACAGGGGTGGGGAAACTTGTTTCGTTCAGGGGTTGCTGACCCACAGAAAAATCAGTCGTGGGCTGCACACAAGTGAGAAGCAAGTGAGATGTCCCTGACTGAGAAGAAGACAGACCCTCCCCACATTCCCTTTGCACACCAGAGCCTAGGGGGGCCCAGACTGGGCTAGGGGGGCCCAGACTGTGCTCCAGCCTTTCGGGTGGGTGGCTGGAGTGCCAGCGTGGACTTCCCAATGCTGAGTCTCGGGGGTCAGATCCAGGCAAGCCGGAAGCCACGGCCGGACCGCTGGCCTGAGGTGCCCCACCCCTGATTTAGATCATATTAAGTACAGGCTTGCTCCCTTTTACTCCTAATAAAAGAACAATATTTAATTTTTCCTGCATTCAAGACTAACGTGAATTTTAACCCCAAACAGCCAGAATTGGCCACGTTAGCAAAACTGGCAATTATGGCCTGCTCCTGAGTGTGGTTTAAAGTAAAAGGTTCGGAAATGTGGCTAGCCCCAGGGAGGCGCAGAAACAGGCAAACTATTACTAAATATCTTTTAAACTTTTATTGAAGGGCTTCTACATATAAATTATTATTTTATCGATTTCTTACATATGTAGGCACCAAATAAGTATTAGAATGACCAATAAGCAAAATGCAACACAGTAAAGAAAATTCCCTGAGGTTTTTCTAAATCCCAATAGTTGTTAACAAGGGACCAGGGATTACTAACAGCTACCTTTACATCAGTCTTACTTATAAGACTAATACTACCTCTAAACAATTTCAGATAACAATACTTACATTTAACAGACACACAAACTACAACATCATCATCATATTTGGTATACATTATATTTGGTATATGTTACACTCTACAGGAACTTATTTGGTTCAGTGAGCGGGAGGTGGCTCTCGGGTGATCAGTCCTCGGACCTGGCTCATATTCTGCCTTCCAATGTTTATTTGGGATTCCTCAATTTGATACAGGAGGGGTAGCTGTTTTATAGAGAAAGCTTTTGCGCACTTTTTGTGATAGGCTAGAAGACCCTGTCTGTTAAGTGACAGGAGGAAGGGGGTGAGATGGTTTCCTGTTTTTCCTTTTCTGCCTTATCCGGTATGGCACAGTCAGCACAACCAGCATGAACTTTACAGGTCTGGTTTTTGTTCCTGCCAGCAAAGAGTCTGCTTTCACACTGAGGTCTTTTTCCCAGTTCATCAGCAGATGGCAAGGGAATGCTCATTCAGACCCTGACTTGCACCATGAAACTGTACTGGAGCGTTTTGATGGAAGTGGAGTTTCTGTGGAACCAAACAAAGCAGAATTTTTTCTTTTCCCTCCACCTTGTACAGGGTTCATTCACTCCCACTCTATTATCTTACATTTACAAAAACGTATTATGATTTTCTAATGCTTCCATGTGCTTAACTGCTGTTCCTTCAAACACCAAAGGGGCAGTGAGTAACATTATACAGTAATTCTCAGCAGGTAATCTTCAAAAAACGGTCTGTTTGGCTTGGCAAGTGAGAGTGGACTGTGCTTTGAAAAGAGAATTTGAGCAAATGAGAAAAATTTAGAGCAAATAGTACAGAACTGAAAGAATAAAGGATATGTTCCTGTCAGTGGTCTGACCGGAGATTTTTGCTGTATCAAAGGGACTTGTGGCCAGGGTAAATTAGGTAAACCTGAGATGCACTGTTCACATTAAATTGTTAATTTACATAACGGTCTTGCCCAACCCAGAGATATATTCTCTGAGGCCCCAGTCTTAGAAACACTTATGCACAAGTGTAACTGACCTCAGAGGAACTACTCCAATCAGTAAAATTGGACATATAAGAGTCTGCACAGTTAGGCCTCGTGGCCCGAATTCTGCAACTAGAATAACATGGGTGGATGCCCTTTATAGATCCAAATGAAGAATCAGGTCCTACAGCTGTAGACAACCCCTTGGTAAAATGGCATTACCAGTTATAGCACGTTTAAAGCACAGACATACTGTTACAGGGCTGAGGAGATGGTAACACAACACTCTGGTTATTACAAAATAGCAGGTGATGTATCTTTTTTTTTTTACACACACACACACACACACACACACACACTATAATTGTTCTCTATTAACTTCCATTTCCATAATATTCCTTTATGCCCTGGTTATGTAGTGAGAACTGCTCTTGTGTACAAGAAAAACAGTCCCCTTGCTGGAACAGCAGCTCACCCAATAGTAAATTCTGCCTTCTAATGCTGATGACCAAAAGAAGGTTTTAGGATGATATGGATTTCTCACTGTTGCTGTAGTGTTCTAATTAAATGCTGCAAATTCAATGGCTAAGGAGGGATAGACTTCTCTGCAGTTTATGTTGGTGAAAGGAGGGAAAGACATCAGATGTCAGCTTATTTCTATGTTACTTACCAATAAATCCACTTGCAGAGTTTGATGCATTTGTTTTTTTAAAAATTTGTTTGCTTTTAAGTGTAAATCTACTAATTATTGCAATTGTATTCAGGAAAAATTGTGTCAAATATGTCTTGGATACAGGCTCTGCCTGTACAAGAGCTGGACTTGGCCAAGTAGGGAAACTTGAGCCCAGCCAAAGAAATGTGGAAAGGGTTACTTCTTTTGGTAGTACAGAACTTGAATCTAAAGGCAAAGATTAGCTCCTATGTTGCTAATAGTGCCCCCAATGGAGAATATGAAGAGTCAGAAAGTTGTCCACAGCTGGACAAACTGAGAAGACTTGCAGTGCCTTCATCTTACCATAAGGTTGATGGTGGTAGACCCTTGCACCCCTGGATTTCTAATGTCAACAGGGCTCAGAGATTGCCCCTATTTTAATATTTCCTGTGTAAAAACAGCTATCTTAACAATTTTCTTTTTAGTACAGTAGCTAAGGACTGATAACCTTCCTCATAGCTCATACATTGTAGGAGAATCTTTAGGACCCTGTTGGGCTGTTACTAAAACATTCCAATTTAATGGCTAATTAAGTTATCATCTATCAATGATGTTCCATAAGAAGAAACTAGACATAAATGCACCCAATGTGCCTATTTCACTAATGTTTAGGTATGAAACTCAATTCTTGTTCATTTTCCCCTATAATGGGGAAAAGGGTATTTTCATCCACTTAAGGGGATTCTTCAACATGGAGGCGGTGGAGCTATTCTGTAGTTGTTTAGAAGTGTTGGCCTGGTTATTGGGATAGTTACTGTATGGCTGTTGGCTTAGTTAAATAGCAGGTTGTTGGAAAAAAACAAGCAGGAAGCAGAACTATTGCTCAAAGCCACCATCTGCCAACACTTATGAGACAATACAGGAGCCATTCACTGTGATGTTCTCTCTCTGAGCCTCTTCTGAGCTCAGCAGACCTACTTTATCAAAGGTGGAGTCCAAATCTGTGAAAACAAGAGAAAACCTGACTGGATTTTAAAGGAGACTCCCCTACTCCGCCCTAATCAGAGAGACAGACTGACACCCAGGGGCTAAGGATGACTGGGAGAGTGAGGCCTACTTAAGATCCCTACCAAAGAATGGCAGGGCTATAGGTAATATAGACATTCAGATAGACCAGGGATAGGCAAGATGCGGCCTATGGTCACTGGATCCGGCCTGCAGCCACCTTGCCAAGACCCTTATGTAACATAGCAGCTCACACTGCTTTAAACAGCTGGCAGCTCTCTGCTCTGGATGCTGGGGAGGGAGAGGAGAGACTTCACACGCTGTCCCTGCCACCCAGCAAAAACTCTCAGATTCCATGCCCCAATTTCTTTACATCTGCCAATGCTTCACATCTGCCAGTGTAGACAAAGCCTAAGAGTGGCAAGAATCATGTGATTCCACCCCAGGAGAGGTAAAGGTGTGAGTCCTGAGACTGAAATGATGCACTCAGAGACCAGAGATGGGTCAGAGGTGCACCTAACCCTGCAACTGTGACAGTCTGTTCTTCTAGCTCCTCTTCAGTGACAGGACAGATTTCAACAAAAGGAGTGACTCTCAAACATATCTGAAAATTTTATTTGAAAAAGGTTAGATAATACATTTAATAAAGCTTCAACTGATTCCATTACAATCCTGTAAAATGCTATTTCGGTTTGATCTAAATACTTAGAGGTTTAACATGAGAGCCTTAAAATGCTTCACATTCCGGTCTTCCGCTCTTCAAGAGCTACGTGGACAATTCTTGATACACTGATTCTCATCTTTTACAATAGAAGTCACACTTTTAAAAGTTAATGTAAATAAGTGATTAATGTGGCACCTGGACAGAATTCTGGAACATCAATACTACACTGTAAGCCAAAAATATTAATTTAACAGATGCTTTGTTCAAATGAGCCTTTAGGTCCTGATTTAGCAAAGCATTTGAGCACATGCTTACAGTTAAGTGCTTTGCTGAATCAAAACCTATGCATTCTTACTGCAGTAAAAGATATGTTAATTAAAATCCCCAACCTTAACTCACTAATGATTTACATTTGGGATTCCTTTAAAAACAGAGCTAGACCTTGAAAAGTGAAACAAAATGCACCTTCTTATTCATACCTGCTATCCCCTATGTGAAATTCTACTATTCTACTGGATTATACCTGTTCAGTGCTACTTCTCACACAGATGTGCCATTGAAATTTAGCAAGGAGAATCTTTACTACTAATGGTGCTTAACAGGGAGATAAAAGGTTAACTTTCAGGTTTTGGGCTAGGCTGGTGTATTGAAAAAAGAACAGGTTTTGTTCTTGTAAATCAAGCAAATTTGATATGGAAATCACTGAGACATAACATGAAATTTTTGAGTCATTTTTCAAAGTAGAATTGACTTCTTAAGTCCAGTCAATCTTTTATCTCCCTGTTAAACATCAAATTTCTCCAATGAAAAGAGAATGGGAGTTCACTTATACCTCTGTTTTTCTTAAGTAGCGCTCTCTCTCTCTCTCCAATTTAACCTTTAAAATATTTTACCACCCTTATCACCCCATTTCAGATCTCAAGAGCACTTCTCTCTGCAAGCTAAACTTCTATTCCCTAGCCATCCATTTAATTGATATTTGGATTGTGCACTAGGCACTCTTCCTCCCCTTGTCCTTGCTAGCACTAAGGATCTAGGAAAGCAAAAATCATTTGTCTCATGGAGAGATGGACCAACCTACAAAATTTGAATCCTTATTTTTGAACCCCTCCCAAAGTCAGATGTCCAGATGTGGAATTTTGGTTTAGAATGAAAGAAGGAGGTGCAAAATTCTGATCCAGATTCCGATTACCAAAGCTTGGAGGTGCTTAGATTCAGGTTATTTGTTCTGGCCATCTCTAGTTGTATTGCACTGACTGCAAAATTAAGAGTGCCTCCTGATCTCTTAGCAGGGCCTAAAGAATCAGAAAGTAGACTAGTGGCTTCCATTGGACAAGCCACTGTGTGTCTTCTCCAATAAGATGTGGTCTTCAATAGGTCCTGATTTCCTGTCTGACTACTTCCAGCAGTACCTGAAGTTTGAATGTAAGATAATCTGCCACAAGAAAAAAAAAAAAGAGGGAAGGAATGTTTAATTTGTGGGATTTTAAACTATGTTAAAATTGTCGTGTTTGGATGGAGCATTTTATGTTGAGAAAGAATTTATTTCAGTACAATTGAAACCATTTCTAATATAGCCCATTCTTTAGCAAAACACTATCTCTGCTGCCTTTCCTTGTGTATCTACTTAGACATTTTCAATGCTTGTTGACAGTACAGAACCCAGGGGGAACTTACTACAGTAATGCACCAACTCGTCTCAAGAAGTCAGGGTGCAGGGTAAAACATGGATTTGGTCAGTGCTTTATCTGAGAGACATTGTATTTCAGGTACTACCCCCGAATCTTTGTGTTTGACACCACATGAGACAATCCTCTCAAAATATATCTTCCTTGTATCCCAGATCCCTTACTCATACAGTCTTCCTGAAACTTTCGTTAAGAAAGGATAAAATCTTGGTGCTCCATGGCCAACATATGTTTTTTGTCTATTTACAAGTATATACTGGGATCTAGAGAAAACACGTATTTCCCTTCTCTTCCTAGCAATGCTTTCCCCAGGCTTCTTGCAGAAATAGGTCTGCATCAGTGTTCCCTCTCAGCTGCATGGCAGCACAGCTCCGCAGCTGCTTAATCAGCCCCGCCCAGTCAGGGGCTCAAGACTCGGCACACGGAGCTGCCTGACTGGGCAGGTTGATTGAACAGCTGCAGAGCTGTGCTGCCGTGTAGCTTAGAGGGAATGCTGGTCTGAACAGCATCAAAATTGGGGATCTATTAAATTTGTTGGCATGAAAAAAAATCACATCACACATTGTGAAATCTGGTCTCCTCTGTGACATATGGTCACTGACCCCCTTGCTGTGAAGGCAGAGCAGAGGGCTGGGGCTGCTGCCCAAGGGTCCCATGTTATCCTTATATCTGCTTATAAACCCTGTTGCTGATGGGTGACATCAGTGCTTTTTTTGTGATGGTACTGCCCAGTTCGCAGTACCGGCACCTCCAGTCAGAGCTTACCTGGAAAGAACAGAGAGTACTGGCACCTCTGTAAAGAAAATGGCCGACAGTCGGCTGGGTCTTAAAGAATACCAGCACTTTTTTTTTTAAACAAAAAAAGCACTGGTGACACTACCTCGAGAGCAGGGCAGTCAGCTAGCAGCCACGGCTCTCTGGCTGACCAACAGTGAAGACAGAGCGCAGAGCAGTGGCTGTACCCTGGTGCCCACCTCAGAAGCCAACTGCCAGCCACAGCAGAGAAGTGAAGATGGCAATACCATGACTCCCTAAGACACCTGTGATCCGCTTTTGGATCAGTACCCCTAGTTTGAGAAACACTAAGGAGAAATCACATAACTTATGGTCATGGCACTAATAGCGTTTATGAAATGTGCTATTTATACTGTTGCCAACCTATGAAAATGGTGTGAATTCTCCGATGTTTATGTAGATCCTAATCACATTACAGTTGTACAATCCTAGAACCAAAGATACAGCCACAACCCTGTAGCTTGGTGACACTTCAGCTCTGGGCCAATCACTGCAGCTTGGGTCATCCTCTAATTTTAAGTTATATGGTTCTTTGTATTAAACCCAGACTTAGTATATACAGCCTATAATAGGTGAAGATTTATGAATCTTGAGAAGAGTGTCATATGACAAGAGGCGTTACCCCTTTTATCAAATTTATACTCACGGAACGTGGTTCGGCAACAGTCAGGTATTGGCCTGCTGACTACCAAGAAATAGATTGGAAAACCACTTAAAACGATGGTGCAGCCAATGCTGACATACATGGGGTCTGAGTAGAAAGACATTCCTACGGCAAAGAGGCAGATGATGGTGAAGGAGACAGGAATGAAGAGAGGAACCTGGGAAAAAAGAGCACAGACCTTTCTAATCATATCTGACCATTGCAATTGGTCTCAATTTGTCCAAACACAGTATGCATTAGCCTGTACACAAATATTTATCAATAGCTAGATTCCTGTGTCCAGAAGACAAAAACCTGGCTGGTCCAATCTTTCCATGCAGTCTGTCTGCTAGTGGGATGCACAGTCTCTTTGATAGGGTCCCATTTGCTACCTGCTTCACTACAGTAACACCACCAGCACATACTCACCTCTCTCGATAAGGCACAGAAGCAGACATTAGTGACTATCTCAGGAGTTGCCATATATAAAACTTAACACCTTATGCAGCCAGGAATTTAGCAGGAGGCAGAAGTCCATGATGCTCTGGCAGCTTTCTGAATGTATCAGGGACGGATGTCAGTGATACCCACCAACAGCCATTCCCAGTCCCAAGGCAGAACAGTCAGTGGGGTTGCCAGACACTCACAAGCAATGCCTGCAATGCATGGACACAGTCCTCCTGACATTTGGGTGGTGCTTCACCTGGTGCCCAGCGAGCTGCTGGGTGCACTCTTCTGGCACAACCTGGACTTCCACACATGCCTGCATGACAGGGTTGCCAACTGTCTAATCATGCAAATCCTAAACCCCTTGCCTGAGGATACACCCCGGTTCTGCCCTTTCTCTGAGGCCCTACCCCACTCACTCCATCCCTGCTCCCTCTCGTGCTTGCTCTGCCCCACCATCACTAACTTTCACCATGCTGGGGCAGGGTACTAGGGTATGGAAGTGGATTTGGGAGGGAGTTTGGGTGTGCAAGAGGGTGAGAGCTCTGGGAGTTTGGATGCAGAGGGCAGGCTCTAGGCTGGGGCAGAGGGTTGGGGTTTGGGAGGTGCAAGTTTCGGGCTGTGGGAGGGAAATTCGATGGGGAGTGCAGAGTGCAGGGTATGGGAGGTGGGCTCCAAGCCAGGGCAGAGGTTTGGAGTGCAGGAAGAAGTGAGAGGGGTCAGACTGTGGGAGGGAGTTTGGGTGCAGAGTGCGGGCTCTGGGCTGGGGCAGCAGGTAGGGGTGTAGGAGGAGGTGAGAGGGTCAGTGTTTACCTCAGGTGGCTTCCAAAAGCAACTGGCACAACTCTCTGGCAGCAGCTCCTAAGCATAGGGGCAGAGAAGGGGGGATGGGGATCTCCCTGCACCACTGCCTGCAGGCACCACCCCGCCAGCTGCCATTCAATGGGAGCTGCAGAATCAGAGCTTGGGATGGGGCAGCGCACAGACACTCTCCAGGGGCTGCAGAGACATGCTGGCCTCTTCTGGGTGCGGAGCGGAGCGAGGGCTGGCAGGAAGCCTGCTGATGCACTACAGGCAGTGGCAGCTGGGGGCTCCTGGTCGCTTTCAAATTGCCCGGATTCCTGGGCAACTTAATTCTCTGTGATCTGCAGCTGCCTATTTAGCACTGTGCAGGCACTCAAGTACCCCGCCCAAAGATCTTCCATCGCTAGGGGAGGGCTGTTCCTCTCCCAGCCCCTGGGGAGGCCCACAGACTTGCCAGGCCCCAGGGCAAGGTGGGGGCCCCCACTCCACACCTGAGATGGACGGGGAGGGGCTGGGGCAGCCAGCCCTCCGCACTACCCACACTGTGCTGTGCCGACCTCGGGCAGCACTCAGAGCTGACTGGAGCACACCATGTATGGCTCTGGTAGTGATTTAAAGGGCTCCGGCTGCCATTGCTGCTACACTAGTGACAGTGATGGCTGGGAGGCCCGGGCCCTGTTGAATCACTGGGCCCTGGAGCAGTTACCCTCTTTTGTCCCCTCTCTGTGGCCCTGTCCAGCCGCAACCTCTCCCAGCCTCCCGCCTGCTGTGGCCAGGGGAAGGCCTGAACCCTATACACCTCTTCCTCAGCCCGAACTCAGTCACTGCCAGGGGTCCCTGCCACAGCCTGGGCTGCCCAACCCTGGAGTTCCTGCTGTGGTGGCCTGGCCTGGGCCCAGCCACAATGCCAGGATCTACTGTGGCCATGGTAGCCCTCCCCCATGTCAGCCCTGACTGGAACTTGCAGGAGCCAGGGGAAGGGCATCTATCCTGCAGCCCTAGCTCTGGAGCTACCACAGTGGAGAGAGATGCCTTTCCCTCCCAACCTAGCCGTTGCTGTGAGGAGAGAGAGCTGAGGGAAGTTCTCTCCTCACAGTAGCCCCGGATCCCCCTTTTTCAACCCAGATTCTTCAACCCAGCCCCACCCTATATCCTGCACCCCACCTAGAGTCTGACCTGAAACCTCTGTCCCAGCTCTAAGCCCCATCTCTGGACCCACCCCAGATCCCACATGTCCAGCCAGAGCCCTCACGCTCTTGCCCCCAGCCCTCTGTCCCAGCTCTGAGTCCCCCCTCACATCCCAAACCACTTGGCCCCACCACGGGAATGTAGGTATGTGCAATGTGGAAGTGACGTGTAGCACATCACCTACAGAACTGGTGCACAGAACAACATTCCTTCTGCTCAGAGATGGGAGAAACTAGAGCAGTGTTTCTTAAACTGTGTTCCATGGCTCACCCGTGTGCCTCAAGGCAGTTGGAGGTGTGCCGCGGAGAACAACAGAATTCAAAATGGCTACCCTTAAAAGGGCAGGCAACTTTTTTTTCCTCAACTTCCCCCCAACTCTCCCCCCTCCTCCCCCAACATTTTTATTTTATCTTCAACAAAAAATCCTTGGTGTTTCTCATAAAAAAAATTATTGTTTGGTGTTCCTCAGTCTCAAAAAGTTTAAGAAACACTGAACTAGAGAGAACACTTCTGGGAAAGTGCACCCTTTCCCCTGCCTTCCTGTCGGCAAGCCTGGTCGTAGCTCTCATCTGTTGATGTTGCTGGTGGAAAATACACAAGCAAGAGCAGCACATAACCTTTCATGCAAATGATTTTCCATGTGCTTACTTCATTTTGCGCATTCTCTAGTTTGAGTCAGGCTGGGGGAGGCCAAATAAGTTTGGGAGACTGCTTCATGTGGACAGTACGATCATTCTGTGTATAGTATACAGTACCTACCCCAGTGACTGAGAAAACTCTCTAGGAAGCCAAATGGCCGGGGCTGTTTAAAGTTCAGGATAAATTAGCAGAGAGGTTTTTTGGACTGTGGATCTAAACTGACCACGTCAGTCTCCATACAATCCAATTGAAAAAGCTGATCCTAATCTCTGGAGAAAACTGATAGTTCACCTGGAACAAAAATTACCCTTTGAGCTTTTTTAGACTCTGGTCTTTTGTAATGAGAAGGGATGGGCTGTTCTTGCCCTGACTGCTATAAACTACTAAACCACTCACAGGCTAGTTTGGTTTCTCTTTCCTAGTCTGTGGTCCTCAAGGTCAGCACACCGTTAGCACACATAGCAGTCAGTTAAATAAGGAATAAACAACAGACTAGGAAGAAATTAAACAACTGGTTAGAATTAGTAAAACATAAAAACGGAGCCCTCTTGCTCCGTTCTTATGTTCTGAACCTCTTGTGGGAACAGAGATTGTGGCAGCCAAAGCAGCGGGGGATTCAAATTGCAGTTCTAGGATCTCATTCCAGTGCAATTACCAGCTGTGTTGCACTGCTGCTTAGGAGCCTGTAAGGGATGAAGCTTCTTGCTGCTGTTGGTTTTCTATTATTTTTAAGCATAGAATCTTACAGGGAAAATGAACAATCATAATAACTATATAAATGGGACAATATTAAAAGGATTTTCTTCTATGGCCACTAGAGAGCAGCATCAGTACACAACGCATTTATACTTTCCTCTGTTAGAAAGGTGGCTCCTGGGGCAGAAGAATAAAGGCTGCCTAAGTAGTCAAGTTTCCTCCTCAATTAGTTGCTTTTCAAACTAGCAGAAGGGGGTTAAAGTCCAAATTTAAAAACAACAGAGTGAGGTTAAAAACCTTTCGGGAAATCAATGTGTTGCTAATTCCTTTGTCAAATACTCATGCTTTACAAAATGATTCTACTTCAAGGAAATGTATTTTTAAAGGTGGCTCTGGTGAATTGTAGGTGCAGCCAGCATAGTGTCTGGGAAGGCCAAAGGTGTCTTTTCATACATGCCATTAGCAAGGACTTGGGGTGCAGTGACAGACTGGGATGGAAAGAAAAAAGGGTCAGTTCAGTTTGGAAGATAGACAAAAATTTCAAGGTAGGGCTTGGTTTTTTTTCTTGAACTGCTTCACAAATCTCTCTTCCCACACACACAGACTATGGCGCTCTGGCTGGAGCAGATAGAGAACGGATATGAACAGATTCTTAGCATCCAAATAAAGCCCCATCCACATGCCTAGGCTATGTCTACACAGCGGAGCTATTTTGGGATACCTCCAGTATCCTGAAATAGCTATTCCGTGTCTTAAGAGCAAGCCCATAACATCGAAATATAACAGGGCTTGCTATTCCAACGTCCCTGTAAACCTCATTGCACGAGGGATAAGGGACATTTCAGAAAAATGCCTTATTTTGAAATGACATCAAAATAATCTACACAATTTGTGTAGCCCAAATTGCGTAGCTTATTTCCAGGTTAGGGTGCTGTGCAGATGCACCCTTAGAGCTCTGCAGAGCAGACTGTCCACCCATGACTCCCAGCCTTGGGAAGGGGAGACCTGACAAGGATGGCCTGGGGCAGAGAAGACAACCACTGTAGGAATCAAGAAAACTGCATGAGGCAGAATCCACTTTGATTCCCATTGCAAACATGAGGCAGCAGGGAAAATGGGTTGGCAGGTTGAAACCCACCTTCCCTTCCTGCTCCTAAGATGGTCTCTAAAACAGTTTGAAACAGGGAGAGCTCCCACACGTAGGGCTCAGGGCTCTGGATGCAGCTCTGCAGCCCAACCTTCGTTTCTCTCAGCTTCCAGAGTCTGAGTCTCCTGACCCCACAGAGCTGGATGATGCATATGGGGTGGATGGGGCTAGAACAAAATTACACCTTCTCTCTGCGACTGTTGGTTGTTTGCTGTGCATTTCCTCCTCCACTAAAGCTAGTATTGATGACTTGGTATTGGGAGCTTTGGCTGAGGCTAGTGCTTCATTGTGGAAAACCCCATGTAGAGTTTTTGGACGCCCCCCTTCTAATGTGCATATCAGAGAGCGGGGTTGGCGCTGTGTATTTTTCACCAGCTCTCCTGACTTCCAGTCTGACCCCTTGCCCTCTGGACTACACCATCTTCTTAATTAAACATGACAGTTCTCGCCGCTGGACGGAACACTGGTTTACTGAAGGCTGGCTGGCTGACGATTCCAGTGACAGGCAAAAGGTTCCCCCTACCCTTTACTGGTTTACTTCTCCTAAGTCTAAATGGATTGGAGGTCATGTACAGCAAACAATGGGGACAGAAGCCTGTTACAATAACAATGGGCTTGTGCACTCTTAACTTTGAAGCTGGCCATGTGTTACCTTGAAGGGCCTGGGCAGTTCAGGGTGGCGGTAACGATGGATGATGAGCCCAAGTGTGGCTAGACCTATGAAGAGCCATCGGGAAAAGCTGAAGAAATTCAGTAGCTGGTCAATATCTCCAACGCACACCATGGCAGTAACCAATGGGAACTGGAGTTGTAAAGGTAAAACACATTCATTAAATCCTCATGCCAGCCTTTAGCAATTTAAAAACATTGATGGGTCAGAAATTCCCATTCATAGGCTACTGCAGTGAGATACAACTGGCACTCTGGGATAGTGACTGATTTTAATGCTGAGACCCCTGTTTACTGTAGTTGAGGTTTCAGGGTGGGAATGCTTGGTAGGTAAAGGGCCGCATTTGCAAATAAAACACGTTTCACCACTTCAGACCAAAGAAGCAATTGGTGTTAGAAGGCCCATACAAAATTCGTGAAACATTTTGCACAAAAATTCATTACACGTGATTCATTCAATCTCCAAAATGTCAGCGTTTGTAACATTTGAAGAACTAATTTATCCATAAAGAAAGCAGACAAAACCTGGAAGACAATTTTTGGTTGAATAATTTTGAGAATTGGCTGTGGGAGATGGAGGTGGCAGCAATCTTCTAGCTTAGGATATGTGGTCAAGTGGGTTTTAAACATAGGACAAAGGGAGTCACGAGATCTTGAGTTCAATCCCACTTCTGTCAATGAGGGTGTATCCACACAGCACCCTTAGACTGAAATAAGCTATGCAATTTATGTTACACAAATTGTGTAGCTTATTTCGAGTGTATTTCGAAATAGCTTATTTTGTAATTTGGTGCTGTCTATACAGTGTCAAATTTAGAAATAATTCGCTACTCTGAAATTCCCCTTAACCCTTGCGGAACGAGGGTTACCAGGACGTTGGAATAAGCCACCCATTATTTCAAAATTGATTTTGAAATAACAAGCTGCTTCAATAGACGCGAAGTAGATATTTTGGGATACTTCTGGCATCCAGAAATAGCTCCGCAATGTAGATATACCCTGAGTGTCTTAGATCAGCATTTCTCAAACTGTGGGTCATGACCCCCAAGGTGGGTCATGAGCAACTTAGAGGGGGGGTCGCAGCTAGGGTTGCCAGGTGTCCGGTATTCAACCGGATAGTCTGGTTTTTGGGTCCTCTGTCCAGTAAAAAAAATTCAGAAAATACCAGATATGTGTAATGTCCGGTATTTTCTGGTTTTCTGTCTGGGAGCCCGACGGAAGCTTGGCGGGGGTGGGGGAGTGGCTGGGAGGCGGGGTCCAATCAGCACTGAGAGCCTCTGGTTGTGTGTGATGCCTTGGGGAAGAGGAGAAGCCCTGTACGTGCTCCTGAGCGTTGGTCAAGCGCATGGTGGAGCCACAGCCGAACTCACTCGCGCTTCACCAGGACTGTGCGTGGGACTGTATGTGCAGCACCATGGGATCTGCACATACCCAGGTCAGTCCCGCTCCCCGCTGGCCAATTCGTGCTCCCCCTGACCTCTTCCTGGCCTGCTGGTTCTCCCCCACTTCTCCTCCCGATCTTCCCCAGCCAGCCCTGCTGCCCCTGCCAGTCCTGCTTCTGGTGGCCAGTTCTCCCTTCCTCCTCTCCATCTCCCCCACTGCACCCAACATCGCCCCCCCCCCCATCTGCCAACCCTGCTTCTCGCCAGCAAGTTCCCCTGCCCAATCTCCCCCGGCCAGCCCCACTGCCCCCAACGACCCCCCAACTTCCCTGGCCAGCCCTGCTGCCCCCGACTCCCTCCCCCACCAGCCCTGCTTCCCTCCAGCCAGTTCCCCCGCTCGATCTCCCCCAGCCAGCCCTGCTGCCCCCAACAACCCCCCAACTTCCCCTTTACTCGTGGAGCAGTGAGGGTGGGGGGGTCACACAAATTCATTTAGAATTTCAGGGGGTCACAGTATTACAAAGTTTGAGAACCCCGTCTTAGATATTACTTTGCAATATGCAGTCAATGTAAACTTGTTTATAAGTGTGAATGAATATCCATGGAAAGCTTATTGCAGTATCCCACTCCTTTTGCATTCCCTTTAAATCCCATACACCTGCCCAGACCCTGAATAGTGACACATAAAATAAGAGGCAAATCAGAACAGCTCTCCTTACCATTAGCATGACCGCTGGAAGGGGCGTGTGCCTTCGGATGTGGATCATGGAGAAGAGAGGAGGCCACTGACCCTCCCTTGAAGCCACAAACAGAGTCCTGAGAGGAGACATGAAGCAGTACAAGGACCTGAGTTCCAGTCTCCTGCACTAGAGAACTGAGTCACAGGTAGCTGAACTGGTGGCATAAAGCCAGTGTAAATACCCACAAGACTGGCTGTCCTCTTGAACCATGCCAATTAGGGTGCAGTTTCACCCCAAGCCCGCACTTGTACTTGACAACATCCTGACACAGTAACTCATGGGAAAGTCAAACTCCCTTAATTCTCTGGGAAATTCTCATAAGTCCCCAGGAACTGGCTCTGTTTGAGTCCATTTCTCATGCTGGAGGGCAGGATGTCCTGGCCCTGTCCTGGAGAAGCAGCAAAAAGGAACAGCTATTTAGAGGTTTCCCTGAAATAATTACTCTCCCACCCTCCCCCCGCACCTGTGCAGCACTTTAGTGTGATCTTCACTGGGTAAAGCAACCAGCAGCTCTCAGTATCATTGGGGCATTTTTAGCTCGCATATTCCAACAGGTTTCATGGTGCAGATTTGGCTACAAGTGTGGAGGGTGGGGAGTGGAGCTCTCTGGAATAACAGGGCTGGAGGACTCCCAAATCTCTGGCCAGATGCCGGGGAACCTAGATGGACCTGCCAGAGGCAGCCACCTGTAGCAAAGTAATAGAGATGTAGCCGTGTTAGTCTGGTCTTGCTGAAACAAAAGACAGGACTATGCAGCACTTTAAAGACTAACAAGATGGTTTATTAGGACCACGAAAGCTCATCACCTAATAATCCATCTTGTTGGTCTTTAAAGTGCCGCATAGTCCTGTCTTTTGTTTCACCTGTAGCAAAGTAACAGTGGGGAGCTTCCTGCTCCCACGCCCTCCTTGCATCACGCAAGGACAATCAGAAAGAAAAAGTTGTGTCCGTTTTCATTCATTTGAAATCTCTACCTACCAGTGCCAGATCGTCAGCTGGCAGGAGCACTGCCCAGAGTAGCTGGGGTGTATGCCCAAAGTGAGCTTCATGCCAGCCTTTGTGCTTCCCAGTGCTGTGGCTGGCCAGCAATCAGCATGATTCTCAGCACCACTTAGAGCAGCCTTTCTTTGGGTGAGGAGAAGGGTTGGCACAGAGAAGCTCTGTCCCATTCAGGGCACTCCTTACCCCATAGTGCCAAATCAGAGTGGAGACTTTCCAATTATATTTATGTTTGTCTTTGGAGCACTTTTACAACCAATAGGAACCATCCCTTCCCTATCAATTGATTTATCTTTCAGTATCAAGGCTGTTTTGCCTGATGAGAGAAATCAGTCGATTGCCCAGTAATAGTGATGGTAGAGATGGGAGTTGTCTTTAGCATGGGTAGATAACTGCCTTGTCTCCAGTTAGTATTTCTTCAAGGGCCCTAAGATGAATGGAAAATATACTGGACTTAGCGTACCTCTGTACTATGTTCATTGCCAGCTTAGAGAGATACTTTTCGAGCTGAAGCAGTAGAGGTCTTCATTTTCGGAGTTAAAGGCTTGAGTTGTGTCTCAGGATTGCTTGTGTGTCAGCTAGCTGATGAGTGATAGCTACAGGTCAACAGATTTGTTCATTCTCTCCTCCTGTTTATACTGTGAATCAGCAAGATTTAAAAGAATCTGACCTTGAAAATGTAAGAATCCCCCCGTTCATGGTTCCAATGCAGGACAGAGCAACCAGGAAGGGAATCACGGAGATGAGGCTCTGGAAAGCTTTTTGTGCAAAACTCTGGAGGAAAGAGACGATTCAGTTCAGAAACACTCTGGTAATCCCTGAGTGGCATCAGGCTTCATGGAAATAGCTGGATGGCTTAAAATAGAACTCCTCTTACTCCCAAATCCGTATTACCTAGTCCTCATCCCCACCGCCCTCTAGATCTCTATTGCTTTTTTCCATTTCCTCAGACAAGGACAAGAGACGTTATTACTTGCTAGTACTCATGGGAAGTGACAAACCTGAAGGCCTTTCTGCTATAAAATCCATTATTTTTGTCCACATCCTAGAAGCCTCCGCAGCCCACCCCACCCACTTAGTGTAAATTGTTCCTTCTGAAGAAAACCAATAATGGGGTTTACAACTCACCACAGCCACTGCCTGGGACGCCAACACATCCTCTACTGTCAAAACTGTATAATAGGACACGTTGGTGAGCATGTACCCCACCATTACAGTGAGCACAGACACGATCACAGCCAGCGGGTTATTTCTACAGAAGTGGGAGATACAGTGCTAATTAACTGAGATGATCTTTGTTTTGTTTGACTCACATTATCAGTATTACCACTCCGGGCAATAGCAGAATTAACTATTATTTTTCTTTCTATTTGGAAGGCAGCTTATGTTGAAATCATGCTGCCTCCAGTGGCTGGTATTAAAGGCCCCTCTCCCCGTCTTACCGTTCAGGTCGGACCAGTTCTTCTCGCACAAAGCTCGTCTGAAACCTGCAGCGGGAAAGAAGACAGGTTATGGTGGAGTTTGAATGATGGCTCAAGAGAAGCCCTGTAGACTTAGAAGTAGATTCTACCTTCCATTAAATGACCCTGACTGCACATACCAGCCTGAATATGCAAACATCCCAGCATAAAAAGCCAAGGGCAGCTTGTCCAAAACCAGTGACTGACTATTGAAAGCATCCTGGAAATTTTCAGTGTGGCCTAAAAATAGGAGAGAAACACCAGGTTAGAGAGCAGGGAAGCACTGGAGACAGAGACTTCCCCTTTTAGGGCGGGGGAAAAATATTCAGAAAAGGTTCCATTTCTATGTCTCTCACATGACCCCAAGAGTTTGTGGTTGCAGGATTTTCTGATTGATTGATTGAGAGAGTTTGTTCTGTTGCTTCAGTACATAGAACTGGGTTGACTTGTTAGTGCACAATACAAGTGCTGCTATAGGAGATATTTTTGAAAGGGGAGAGATGGTTATTGGTTGCCTCTCACACAGTCTGCTCTAGAGAAAGCAGGCCATAGAGCTGAGGAGGACAAAGACGGCCTGAAAATCTCTCTATTTGCAGAAAACCTCATTCTAGTCTTGCAAGAAACTCCTTGACCCCCAAACTCTGAATGTGCATGTGATGGTTCCTCTCTATGCTAGCACACCCTATAAGGATACAAAGTGCTCTGGGCTAGAGATGAAAGTCAGAGCAAAAGAGTTTGTGTATGACTTGAAGATTATGCCTAAAATAAGGAGGAGCTCTTTAGGGTAAAAATATACATGCAATAAGTTTCTTGGTGAATTAGAATGAGCTATGCATTTTCTTTTAATTGAATTTAGTAACTTACTTTGATCTGTCTGGTTTCATTTGCAACACTTAAATCCTACTGTTTGTGATTAATAAAAATGCTTTTGTTTACTATCAGGCCCAGTACAAATAATTGTTATCTGGGATAAGCAATCACTGTGCATATGTCTCTTTCATTCATAGAGGGAGCTTACTCAATTCCAAGTTTTACACAGGGAAAGATGGATTTAATTGGGGGGGGTTTAGTCCCATTTGTGGGTTGGTTTCCTGGGTGCTGAGCCCTAGAACTGCATCCATCCAGAGCTGAATTGGTTCAGTGTCTGTTTCCTCTGCAGGGAGGCAGTAACCTCAACTCTGTGCCTTGTCTGGGGGAGACCAGAGGATTTATCCCAGCAGGACAGATGGGGAGGAGCCCCAGAGAGTGAGAAGTTGGATATCAGTGTCATGATCAGCCCATTGGGGAACAATCCCAAGAGGACTTCTATGACCGCACCCCATCCCAATGCACTGTACTTTGATGTTGCACAGCCAGCTAACTTGGCTCAAGCTCTGCTACCCTGTGTAAGCACCAACCCAGCCTCATGCTGTGTAGAATATGGGAACCATGCAATGAAAAGCTTTAGGACATAGCAAAAAAAAATGGAGCTAGTGGTCCTATTTCAGGAAGGCATCTTCCATGCCTAGACTTCCATGCTAACCCTGTTGGAGGGGGAAGAAAAATTCAAGAGACTGAGGGCTGACATGGACCACAACAAAGGTGATTTGGATGTGGGGGGGAGGGGTCCCATTTAATTGGATGATTGAGAAAACAAAGCTCATGGAATTAAAAGAAACCTGGGGTTGAAGAAAACTAAACAGCAACTTGAAACAGCATTAAAGAACCTAGAAAAAAGGGAGAATGCTCTGAAAACACATAAGAAATGGTAACTACAACAAAAGGACAAAAATAAAGGCAAAAAGGAAGGGAAAAGAGACAATAGGACAAAAATTTCTGCTGGGATCAGTGGAAGGATAAGGAGGTACAATGGAGAAATTGGCCTATGGTCGGGGAGGTTATGTATCTTCTGATCAACATGATTGCTGATAAATAAGTACAGAATAAAAGGATTTATTGTTTGTAATCCCCGTGTTGTCACAGTAGGTAAAACCTGTAATTCTGAGGGGCCTGAGGGTTTCACGAGGCATGAGGGAGCGGTCGACAAAGGCGTTCCCTGTCAACCA
Organism: Pelodiscus sinensis; assembly: GCF_052426305.1. Lineage (NCBI taxonomy): Eukaryota > Metazoa > Chordata > Testudines > Trionychidae > Pelodiscus > Pelodiscus sinensis. The sequence goes on from NC_143052.1 coordinate 103,436,530, forward strand.
ATCTGCATCTTGACTGCTGCGCTGTGCCAACGATCAGCTGAGCCAGCACAGCGTAGTGGCCATTTTTACTTTAATGAAGTGAGGGATATTTAAATCCCCTCTTCACTGACTATGTTGGGTAGTCTAATTTACATGCCTCTGGCGGCAGAGGCATGTAGTCTGGACATACCCTGAGTGACCACACTTCCCAGATGTCACTGGCTTTACTCCTTCTATTCAGGGGGTGGTGCCCACACATCTAGTGTCATTTGAAGACATTCTGAACAATAAATTGCTGAGGATTTCATAGCAATGGGCCAATCCTTTAGGTCAGAAGCACTGCTGGTCTGGTGGGCTTTTGGCATGTACCATGAAGTCAGTTCCAGATGCCAACCAGAAATATGAACATGCACCCCAATCCCTTTATTCACTCAATGGAAGAGACAAAATGAGGATACAAGGTGGATTAGCCGGACTGTGAACACCATGGAGCACCAGTCTACACAGAATAGTTATACCAGCATAATCTAAGGCTTGAATTTAAAACAATATAGTTTTATATAAAACCAGTGTTACTCCCAATTTGCACGCTTTTGCTCTGATATGTGTCCTTTTTCAAGGTGATTTGGAAGGGTTTCAAGGTAAAGAACAAGAAAAAGACACAAAAAGAGCTATCACAGTGTGATGATATCTGTTAAACTACATTGGTTGAATTAGACCAGTATGTAAGCATAGTCTGAATGAGCTCTCTCTTGACATCTAGTGGGGAGCAGGGGATAAGGACTTCAGGAGCTGATCTCAATTGCATGGACATATCTACCCTGCTCAGCATGATGGGATTGCTTGCTCCAATGATCTCTTTTAGCTGGTGTTAGCTCCCTGGTCTCCTTGTTATTGGGGCAGAAGTAATAAAGGATTGTCATCCTTATTGTGTGAACCCAGGCAGCAGAACTATACCTGGCATATACTGATGGAGAGACTCACCCTCAGCTAAATAGCACTTGGTAAGAGGGGACATGGGCTCCAAAGAGGAGTGAGTTAAGGTGGGTGTGGCTTTTGCTTAGGGGTTTTTTTGCTGCTGTTTAATATTTCTTTTCTTCATGGTGTTGTACCAGAACTAATTTAGACTCGGCTGAGGGTCTTATGTACTGCAGAGCTGAAATCACTGATAGCTAAGTATCAGACCTAATAAGGGACAGAGTTTCTGATGCATGAAAACTACCTGGTGTGTGCCAGTGGTCAAGCTCCCCCTCTAGCAACTGAAATCATTAGGAGCTGTGGTAAATGCATGTTGGGGGTGGGGAACCCTGAAGATATCTTTGTGAATGGCTGGCAAGAAGCTACTGCCAGCACGGTGGTGGGTGGAGGTGCATGACCAACAGGTAGGTGTGGCTAGCAGGGCAGCTGGTGGAGAGGACCAGGGCAGAGCTCTGCAGAGAGGCACATCAATTGGCTGTTGGAATGGCGACTGCCTGAACAGCGGAGTTTGAAAGGTGCCTCCTTACACACACCCCACCTGGGCTGAAAGGTGAACTCGGCAGATGAACTTCTGAATTCTGAGGCTGCACTGACCAAGGACAGCAACTGTGAGTGGGATGCAGAAAAAGAATGGAGCATGTTAAAGGGATTTTTGGGTTGCTGGACTTAAGAACTTGAAGGGAACGAACACTGCTCAGCCTACTTGAGACTGGGTCTTTTGGCTCAGCTTATGTTTATGAACCTAGTTGTAGTGTTTTTCCAAATTAATGCAGAGCTGCTTCCCTCCTTCTATGGAAGGTTTTTGCTACGTGCAAACTTTGTGCTTGTGAAAGGGGAAGTATTGTCTTTGAGGCACGCAGGGGGTGCATATTTGTCCCAGCTCATTGGGTAGGGGCCTGAGCTAGTCTTGCGATGCATTGTTGGAAAGCAACTCCTAAATACTGAACTTGTTGTTGCCTACTCTGTCTAGCAGAAGGGTTACAATTGGAGTCCAAGGTCCAGTGTGCTTCAGGAGCAGCCCTTGGAACTACAAGTTGTGGACTACAAGCTGTGGCATGTTGGGAGAACTTCTGGGTTCCTTCCAGGAGGTGTCCCCTCCGCCTCTCCTCCCAGCAGGGTCTCAGCACTGACTGAGCTGGGAGCATGTAGGCTGCAGGCAGAGGGGAGGCTGCTGAACAGTGATCCTGTTCTATGCTGTTTACAGAATAAAGCCTGTTCCCAGTGGTTTGTCTGAGGTGCACACACACTGACACACAACAAGCCTCAGGCCTAGTCTCCCAGAGTTGTGTAAAAAGCCACGAGGCTTCCTCTATGTTGAATAACCTCATACTGGGCTAGTGAGCAGGAGAGGCTACACAAAAACCTTCCCATGTGGGCAAGCCCTTAACACATGCCCTCCCGCAGACCCACCTTGGGCCAGAAGCATCATCCCTGGAATGATGATGAGCGCAAGAGCCAGGAGTTTGAAGACGGTCAGGACAATCTGAAGCCTGGCTGTCCAGCTGACACTCCAACAGTTAAGGATGAGGACTGTGTCTGGAGGAGAGGGCAAAGAAAACCGTACATGGCTGGAGCTCAGAACACAATCAGAATTTTACTCATGTTTTTCCCATTGTCTCAGCCTTGTGCCAGAGACAGCAACACTCCCCGCCCTTGGTGCTGGGGAGAATTCTGGGTGAGCAGAACGTTCAGAGGGACGGGTATTTTAAGTCCATAAAAGCACGACCCAGAAAATGGCATTTCAAGGGGAAAACAAGGTTACAGCCTGGAGAGAGGAGCCCTGTCTGGTTCACTTCTCACATTTCCTGTTGTGCAATTGGTGCCTGGCTGATGCAATAAGCCACGAGTGCAATGTCATCTCAGGTTTCCTGCCTCACAGCAGTCTTTGCATTTGCAGCCGCCAGGACTGGAAAGGCACGCACGCTTTCACCTGTCAACTGCACTGATTGGCATCACCAAGCCTGAACCATATGTGGATATGTTCTGACGGAGCTTGCACCACAGACAGAATCTCTGCCCTCAACATCAGTGTGCCAAGCCCAGTCAGCTCCCATTCCTTTCTTCCAAAACATCACCAGCCTGACACCGCTTCTAGCCAACATGAGACCATACGTAAAATCAGACCTTGAATCGTTCTGGCTACAACTCTGGTTTCATGTCCCAGTCGGTCTGATAGCAGTGCTTGGCCAGTGGTGATTTCTTCTCTCCACTCAGCTTTGTAATCCACAGACCCATTCCCATCAGCTTTGGCACCTCATCTTTGTTCCTTCACTCTAGAGACAGGCCCAAACCAGAACTCTAGAACTTTGGGTGATTCTGAATTTAATATGGAATCCCCGTTTCACAGTTTTATCTGTAACGGGACAAGCCCAAACCCTGGCTGTAAACATCTCTGAATTTGGGGGGAAGGAATTAGAAATCTGAATTAAAAGGGTTGTGGTTTAGGCCTCTATCTGCTTTATACTTACAGTACCCCAAGAGAGATACAAGCTTCACAGCAGGAAGTGGGGCTCCACAGGGGGCAAAGAATGGTTCCAATATGTAGCGTCCAAACGCGAGAGAAATCACTGCGCTGTTGGCTGGCCTAGCAGAAGGGATGGAGTTAGAAACTGATTTGCCAGTGTTAAGCTATTTTATGTGCAACAAACTACCTTAAATAACTGTTAGTGTTTGAAAATTTAAATTGCACACACACAAAAAATCAGGAAATTTAGTATTAAGTCAAATTGTAAGGGCATATCAAGTGAAGTGGATCAATTCTGAGTCTGGTTCATCAATGATTTAAACAATGGCATAGAGAGTGCGCTTAAAAAGTCTGTGAATGCTACCAAGCGAGGAGGGATTGCTTTGGAGGACTGGGTTAAAATTCAAAATGATCTGGACACATCTGAGAAATGGCCTGAGATAAACAGGATGGAATTCCAAAAGGACAATTGAAAAGTACTCCACTCAGGAAGGAACAATCAGCCGCACACATACCGAATGGGGAATGACTGCCTAGGAAAGGTAACTGCAAAAAGGGATCTGAGGTTCATATTGGACCACGAGCAAAAAGTGAGTGACCCCTGGCTGCTGACTTCCTCTCTCCTGGGGCCTGCTGAAGAACCGTCCCCACTCCTTGCTGCCCCAAGCCTACACTAACCATAAGTCCTGGATTTTCTGGCACAGTCCTGATTTAAAATACTCTGTCTCATTGTCCCCATAAAGCACTGAAATGTCCTGGAAATTTCAATATTTCAGTGGGCAGAGAGAGAGAGAGGGAGAGGGAGAAAGCCCCGAGGCTCCCCACTGTATCCAACTTGCAGGAAAGAAGCGGAGCCAAAAATGGCTCCACACGCTGCTACTTCCCTTCCCGTGGCTGGGGGAACAGCATCCCAGGGATGTGCCTCCTGGAGGAGCCAGGGAAAGGGAAGTGGCAGAGTGTGGAATCTGGCCAATGGGAGCAGCGGGGGGCCATGCCTGAAAGTGGTGCCAAAGCAAGTAAGTGTCCTCCCACCCACATGCTGAGATCTGACATCCCCAGCCTGCTGCCACACTCAGCACCCTGCTGCCACGCTGCCGAGACCCCACACCCCGAGTCCCCACGTTCACCACCCTGCTGAGACCCCACACCCCTAGTTTGCTCACTCACTGTGCTGCCAACTTCCTTGTCAGATCATGTGTCCCGATTTTTCATGCGGAAAATATGGTTACCCTACATCAGGCCCCATCTCCACTCCACTCCTTCCCCAAGGCCCCATTCCACCGCCCCCCATCCTACCTCTTTCCAGCCACTCCTCTGAATTTGTCTCATCCCTGCTATTCCCCGTCCCTCCCAGTGCCTCATGCACACCACAAAACAGCTGTCATAGCAGGCGAGAGGTGTTGGAAGTGACGGAGAGAAGTTGATCTGTGGGGCCACTAGAGGGCGAGAGGTGCTGGGGGAAAGTGGAGAGTTTGGCTGCTGGGGGTGCTAAGCACCAACCACTTCTTTTCCGTGAGTGATCCAGTTCTGAAATTATGCATTAGGAGTAGGCACCAATGGAGTGAACATCATTCTGGGATGTATTAGCAGGACTGTTGTAAGCAAGGCATGAGAAGAAATTCTTCTGTTCTATTCCACACTGATTAGGCCTCACCTCTAGTATTGTGTCCAGTTCTGGGCACATTTTTGCAGGAAAATAGAAGACAAGTTGGAGAAAGTCCAGGGAAGAGCAACAAAAACTATTAAAGATCTAGAAAACGTGACTTAGAGGGGAAGATTGAAAAAAATTGGGTTTGAGAAAAGATGACAGAGGGGACAGGATAACAGTTTTCAAGGTTGTTACAGGGAGGAAGGAGAAAAGTAAAACTAGCATCTAACTTCAATGATAACATCACTAGAAGACTTACCCAGCATTGCCTGGATGCTTCATGGCAGGGGGCTGGTGGTGTGGGGGGTGCAGAAGTCAGGGCAGGGCCTTGAGAATGTGAGGGGGCAAGACAGGAAGCTAGGGATATGGGGGTGTGAGAGTGAGGGTGGGGTGTAAGGAGGGGCTCAGGGTGGGGGTCCCATCCAGAAGGGCTTTCTCCTCCCCCTCAGTCACCTGGGACCTTCTCTCTCTCTCTCTCTAGTCCCCATCTCCAGGCACCAGGGGCCTTTTCTCTCTCCCCGCTCCAGCCAAAGGCTGGGAGGGAAGAATTTGGGAAGGGGGGCTACTTACCCAGTCTGGCGGCAGGCAAGATGGCAGAGCCCCAACCCTGCTGGCTACTCCCTTGGTGGTATGGCTGCCCCCAGTGGACATGCTTCAGGATAGCTCTCCCCTGCACTTGCTGCCCGCAATGGCTACTTTCGTATCACATCCCTCTCATCAGCCCAGCTCCTGGTATGTTGTGGAAGCATTTCCCAGCACGTTCCATTTTCTTGGCACAACCAAACACTGACCTTGCTTTAAATTAGGAGAACAGGAAGCTACATTCCAAACTTGGTGACCCTAACTCTTACTGTTTAGGAGGAGTTCTTGAACAAACTACAGACAGACAGACAGACAGACTCTAATTAATATATATATATATATTAAGCTTATCACAGTGCTATGATGAGGGGATCCTATATCCTGGAGAAAAGTGTTTTTTGCACATGCTGGTGCAATATGCTCATGTGGCTATGTACTCCTGCTTTTTTTTATTAGACTTTCAAAGTAATGTCTATGGTTTCTCATTTAATTCATGTTTTAAAATAATATAAACTGCTTGTCCATTTCCACAGCTTTCCCCAGCCTCATTAATACCTCGTTTAGGGTAGCCGCAAAGAAATCTTACTTAATAGCAAAGTACTCAGCCCACAGATACAAGAAACTTGGCAAAGGCCCCAATGTCTCCAGAACATAGATATAGTGTCCTCCAGATTTTGAGATTCTTGTTCCAAGTTCTGCATAGCACAAGGCACCTGGAATAGATGGAGTAAAAATGCATTTAGTAAATTGACCCATAGAATTACCACTGCATATAGAATTCACTGAGAATTAAAGGAATCGGTTTAAAATGTACTAAGAACACAGAATGTAAGAGTTTTACTATACTGGGTCAGACCATAGTCCAGGCTACCCACCCAGGATTCTCTCTGTGACAATGGGCCATACCAGAGCTTCAAGGGGAGAGAAGAAAACAGGCAATTTTGGAGCAACCCATTTCTGTCTTCGAGACCCAGCTTCTGGTAGTCAGAGTTTTAGGATCACCCCAAAGCTTGGTGAGTCATCCCTTACTCTTTGGCTAGTTAGCATTTATGGACCTAGCCTCATTAATTTTTGAAGGTTTTTTTTTTTTTTAACCCAGTTGTACTTTTGGCCAACCCAACACCTTAGTCGAGTGGTGCTTAGCTTTTATATAAATAACAATTCTGTATTCGCTTTCTCAGCATGATTCATGATTTTATAAACCTCTATTATATCTCCCTTTTGTTGTCTCTTTTCTATGCTGAACAGCTCTGATCTTTTTAGCCTCGCCACATACGGAAACTGTTCCATACCCTTGATCATCTTTGTTGTTCTTCCCCGACACTTTTCAGATCTACTCTTTTTTTTTTTTGTGAGATGGGGTGGCCAGATCTGGACATAGTTTTTAAGAAGTAGGCGCACTATGGATTTATATAATGGTTCTGCAATACTTTCTTTCCTTTTCCTAATCATTCCTCACACAGTTAACCTTTTTGCTGCTGGTGTACATTGGGTGGAAGTGCTCAGAGAACCAGTCACTATCTAGTTGCTATTATGTAACACAAAATATTAAGGATTTTAGTGCAAATTCCTTTATTTGAAATTATGTTGTTTCCAGGGGAGATCTATTTTCATTTGGTAACACATGCTTCTGAGTTTAATGGTATACCTTCTCCACTGACTTTACGTAGAAAAGGGCACAGAAGGAAGTTTGATTTTGTCTCAGAGATTTACTTTAAAACACTTAATCTTTCACTAGCTCTAAGCCTCAGACATACACACATCTTCAAATATAGGTGAACCCAAGACATGGAAACATCTCTCTGAATAGAGCCATAAAACAGCTACATAAGAAGAAGAAAAAGAACCCTTCATACAGAAGAAGGTAGAGAATTTCTCATCAAGTGGTTCAAATACTCTATTTCTCCTTCTGTCATCTATGTAGATAGCTTTTAAAACTGGCTTCCTCTATCCCAAATGTAAACCCCTTGAGAATCTATCTACACACAACTCCTGGTCAAAGCATAACAAACTTGGAGCTGCACACACAGAAGCAAGAAAGGGAGGGAGTCTATCTGAGAGTTTGCCAGAGTGTGGTGGGGAAGGGAATACCTACGAGCTTTTTTGTCTTGCAGGCTCTTAGAAGGAAAATAATATGGATAAGAACATAAGAACGGCCATATTGAATGTAAGAACAGACCAAAGATCCATCTATCCCAATATCCTGTCTGCCGACAGTGGCCAATACCAGATGCCCCAGAGGGAGGGAACACAACAGGTAATCCTCACGTGATCTCTCCCCTGTCATCCATTTCCAGACAAACAGAGGCTAAGGACACCATTCCTACCCATCCTGGCTAATAGCCATTGATAGACCTAACCTCCATGAATCTATCTAGCTCTTTATCTATCTAGCTCACTAGGTAGTGAGCAATCAGCTGATGTGACCTGAATTAACTGTATTTTTGTTAAAATGACTCTGGAGATATAACAACCTAAAGAAACACCCTTATATCAGTCAATGGACAGTAATTTCCAAGGGATCAGTGATCAAGAATATGTTACTGAATTGAATTGAATTTACTAAGGGATGAGGCTGGATAAATGTGAAACCAGGAGACTGTTTTGGCTCGGAGGGGTCACGCACAAAGGTATCGCACTTTATATATGCTCAGCCTTTTAAACAACTAACTTTTCAACATGACAGCCACTTATATCCTTGCTTAGGAGTTCTCGTCTTTTTCTTTCTGAGCACCCCGCCGCTCACCAACAAGCTATAAAAATTCCACAACCCACCTGTGCCACACCTGTTTTTTTCTACATATAAACGTCAAGAGTGGTGTTAGGGGTTAGAAAGCAGGACAATTGCCTGGGGACCCATGCCACACGGGGGCCCTGTGAAGCTAAGTTGTTCAGACTTCAGCTCTCTGCCTTGGGCCCCAGCAAATCTAATGCTGACCATGCCCAGAAGACCCTTGAAACTGCTCACAACCCCCCTCCCTCCTGGGGGCCCGCAGCCCTTGTTGAGAACCACAGTGCTAGGAGATCACGGTGTCCATATGCTAGAGGGCTCTCTGACCAGCCCCAGAAAGGACCAATGGCTTGCCCAAGTCCATTTCTGACCCTTGTACAGTTTACACATAAAAACTCAAGAAGTAACAATAGACAAAGTGATTCCCATGACTAAAGCAGGCCCCAGAGGCTTCTCCCTTGGCGGTCTCAGCCCTGGAGAAAGGACAAAACTGGCCCCCTTCCTTAAGTCTCCTGCGGGATCATGTGACTGACAGGCTAATCTTTTCCTTTCTGTTTCACCCTGTCACCTTGCCATGAGATTGTCTTTCTAACAACATAGTTGAATTAGCATGACCTGTACCACCGTCATATGGCATGATGATCAAAATTACATGTTGTAACGAATGTATGAGTGCATTGTAACAGATTCATACGGCCACAAACTCTCTTATTTTGTAACTTGAGCCTTAAAGTCTAAGCTTTTGGAGCCAAAAGTTCAGAATTCTAACCTCTGAGTTGCATGTGTACAGCTTAAATGGGGGGGGGAGGGCGCGCACAGGAGCCAGCCCAGCATAACGAGGGCCACAACAGCATAGTTGGCAGCTGCTCCTCAGGAGCTGCTGAGGGCCACACTGCTGGTCAGTGCCTGCTCCCTGAGGCTGAGGTGCTTGTTGTCCCCCTGTGGCCATTTGTGAGTATAACTGTCCCTGCCATCGTACTCCTCCCTTTCCCTTTGCTGCAAAACAATTGCATTCCATACACATCCCATTATCCTGGCACAACCAAACTCTGACCTTGCTTTAAGTTATGATAAGAGAAAGTTTCATATCAAACTTGGTGGTCTTAGCTCTTACTGTTTAGGAGGAGTTCTTGAACAAATGGACCCACCGACAGACAAAATATAGATTAGATATAGATATAGATATAGATATAGATATAGATATAGATATAAAAGATTTACCTGGCATTTCTCAGGTCCTTAACTCAAATAAGTTTTTTTCCCTTCATTTAAATCATTGCTCTGGGGTGGGGCAAGGGAATGCAGGGTACCCCAGGGAGAGAGAACAACCCCAGCCCTCTCTCACTGCAGCAGCAGCTTGGGGCCAGGTGAGACACATCAGATAAACAAACACATAAAACAGATACATTTTCTGAAATATATAGTAGATCCTGTCCTTTTCTCCACCCCTGCCCTCTGCTGGCCCAATGGGATTATAGCAGTCCTAGGTCCCACCTCAGGCTCCTTGCTGCCCCCCTGTGGTCATTCAACAGCATAACCATCCCTCCTACCAAACCTCACCCTTTCCATTTTACGAGAAACAATTGAATTTCAGGCACATCCCATTGTCCTGGCACAACCAAATCATGACCTTACTTTAAGATAAGAGGAAGCTGCACACCAAATTTGGTGGTCCTAGCTCTTATCTAGCTTTAGGAGGAGTTCTTGAACAAATGGATTCACAGATGGATGGATGGGCACACAGACACACAAACTCTCATAGATATAGATAAGATATAGATATAGATATAGATATAGATATAGATATAGATATAGATATAGATATAGATATAGATATAGATATCCTAATTGAGGATGCTGTGGAAACATCAAGTTTGAAATTTCATCCATATATAGAGAGAGTAAGGTATAAGTTTAACATCTCCCATAATACAAAACATTACATATGATAAACACTAGAAGAAAGAGTGACAATTGTTGTGAGATCTATCATTGAATTTCCTAATTTTTGTGGTAGTGTTCTTTTAAACTTTCAACCACAGCATTGCAACAGAGATTTCTTTGCACTTAATTTTCCTGAATTGTTTGGTTTTTAATTGTGAAGAAGAAAACAAATTTAAAGTCACATACTGAAATAAAACACCCAGCGTGTCTCCCAGTCCCCCAGAACACTGAGATTTTCCATCTAGCATTCTTGACTAGAATGCTAACCTTCCATGTGTCTAAACATTCCATGATAACTGTTCCCATGCCTGCGCCCGCATGTGACACCACGTTCATAGATCCTAAGTCTTGGGTTTTCCCCAAGTCCCTCAGACAAACCAGTTAAAACAACAGATCCTTGGAACCCTGTGGACACAGGAACTTGCTTTGGCTTCAGTTCTATGGCATTAGGAAACAGGCGTTTGGTCCAACTTATTTTTCCTGGAGAAGCAAAGCTAGGCCTTTGTTATAGATGTATATTATTCACTAGTTTCTCCATCTACCAAGCATTTAACAAGAAAAGTAAAGCAACTCAGCACCCACCAAACAGAGAGAGAATGCCACAGGCAAACCAGACAATTAAGGAGACACCCAGGTTGCCGGAGTTTTTCAACACCCCTTTTGGAGAGATGAAGATGCCGCTGCCCACCATGCTGCCAATGAGGAGTGAAAAAGCCCTCA